>NC_138154.1:10959384-11303384 GCF_964199315.1 Orbicella franksi
TTAATCTGTCTTACAAGGAAGGGAGCTTACTTGTAATCAACAAACCTAAAGTATCTGTACGTTTTAGTAATTATTATTCAGTGAACCATCAGCTCTTGTGAGTGCACCCAAAACAAAAGGAAATAAGTTTTGAATGCATGTATGATCGCTTTACTACACGTGTTTATAGTCTTGGCTACAAAACTTGGCATTACTTACAGCATCCGGACCACCGAGGAAACGCCTATCCTGTCACTGTCTAATTTTGCCGGTAAAAAGGTTCTTTTTCGGCGATTTTTACCAGCAAATCAACTTGATTTTGTGTTTGTTATTTTTTTATAGTTATTTTCCATAGTCTCAAAAAGGTAGGGCTAACTAAACATGTGCTTGGATACGAGTTTTATTTCGCCCGTGTGTTTACCCAAACATATCATGCAACAGGGATAGGAACAGTACTTTACCTTATACTCCTGGTATCTTTTATCCCAAGAAAAGAAAAAGAGTTATAACATAGCGTGCGCGCTAGTCATATCTAATTCCTATTGAGCCATCATGAACAAAATCTTTATGTACGCACGGCCGTGCTCAATAAAATGACGTGCAGTTTCATTTCAGCTGCAAAACTTCCGTTGCGTTTAGTGCGAGTTCCTTTTGTTTAAGTTTCGGCAATGTAAAGATTATTCTGAACAATCCAAACCCTACTTCGAGCCTGACTTTTGCCGAGCTAAGATGTTTACTTAAACTTGAGTATTTTGACTTTGTTTGTCTACATTTTCATCGAGTGTTTTTGACCTTGTTTGCCTACAATTTCATTATAATAATATACATGAAAAAAAAATTACTCGAAACCTGATTGGCTGAGAGCAGTGCAGTTCAAGAGTAACACCAGTGCAAAAAGTGTAACACCGGTGCAAAAAGTGTAACACCAGTGCAAATTACACATCGTAATTCTGAGTCATGATTGGCTGAAAGACAAAAGGAAATTTTCTAATCCAATGATATCACATGAAATGATGATGAAAATTTTGTGCGGAAACTTTCAAAAGTTTTCTCGAATGAGAAAAAAAGACTTCAAGAAAGATCTTCCGGCACTTCCTCCACGCGAATTTTTTTCATGTTTATATTATTAATAAGAAATCATACGGTTTTTCTGGTTCAATTTGAAATTAATTTGCACTTGACAGTTTTTCAAAAAGCTGAAATTGAACTCGAAACCGTGTAATTACCTAATATACTAATTAAATCGAAGAAGCGAATTTTTCGTCGACGGTTTTAGAAACCAGGTTAAACGTTTTCGTTCAACTGATTGTGGCGTGTGAGGATACTAATGACCTTTGTTTTCCTTCACCGTGCATTGTGAGAACTTTGTAGTTTATCACAAATAAAACAGGTTTTAGCGCCCAATATGTTGTCGCCATGTTATATAGATGTCGTCATGTTATATATACGCACGCTAAGCATGAACCAATTCTTTATTCTTACCTTCACTTCACACATATGAGCTTTTTCGCTTTGGAAATCCTTCAGATATAGTACCATTCGGTGATGTTACCAAGAGTGGTACATGGTAGAACCGGTATGGTAAAGAGGAAAAGGTCTAGTTTGCTGCAGAGGTCTTATAACAGAGGCAGGTCAAAGAAGCAACATTGGTTTATGATCCTTGGTACCACTGGATAACTCTCTTGCATTGGACCATTCGGGCTCAGTGATGACGATTTCTACTCATCTTAAAATATTTGTTTAGCGATTTACCATAAATAAGTTTATCGCTCCAGAAATAGCCTTCCGGTCCAGATTCCTGCTGGCTAAGATTTCGTGCAGCTTAGAAACAAGTTCCTGTTTTAGTTTTACGCTTTTCCTTGGATAATCCAAAATGTTTCTACGTAGAACACATTTCTGGTAACAGGTTTAATTTTCACGGAAAAACAACCTCCGCCATATTTTTCCCACGCTGCTCGCATGTAAGTTTGCATAAAAAGCGGATATGACGTCACGGACAAAAGCGATACGGACCAGTGATCCAGCCGTCTGTTGGGAGGACTATCAACAAACGGACTCCCAAAACGGCTGGAAATCGAGCCTAGGTTTGAAGTTGCCCAAGTAAATATTAATCGAAAATATATCAAAAACCTCTAATACTTGCAGACGTTGGCGCGAAAGTTTGCTTGTCGGCTGCAAAACTTCAAACATTTGGCAACCCGCAAAAATTGATATTTGCACCCAATAGGCCAATTCCGAGTTACCCTGGTGAAACTATTCATATGATAATGTGTTCCTCCTACAGGTTCATTTTCATTTAAATCAAATTCATCTTCGTATGGCAGGTTTTACATGAGGACTCCTTTTGAAAAAGAGGCACGAGATAACTCGGAAATGGTCAATTAGAACATCTTTTTTTTGGTCACGCAACCGCGCTTACATGATCAAAGTGCTCTGTGAGCAAACTTGTGAATTGAAGAGGTGAATAAAATCAGTTAAAGGATTATTTGTACAATACGTGTTTAGGCTTGTTGGATCATCTCGGGAGTTAGTTATGCGACTATCTGTATAGTGTGTTTTTAGAGAATTTTTGTTTGTACTCTTCTTTTTGTGTAATAGTAAATGTTTCGCTTGACACTAGCTATGAATTATGTTTATTAGCCTTGGTAGGAGCTGATGAAGATGAATTTTACTTTTTATTGCATATTAGTTTTAGTATATATAGGTGAGTTTGAAAATATTAATCACACAGCTTTTACAGGAATAAATATAGGCTTATTATTACAGTAGTATGACTCAAGGGTACTTGAAAACTGCTCAAGTTGTGGTACATTGATATAAATGTGATCGATTTGTGCACGGTAGTCAGTAGTATAGCGGTGAATTAATTGTGTTTCTTCCGTTTGTTATCAGCGGTTGTTTGAGAGAGCTTTGGTCTGTTGTCCTGCATTAGATTAATATTGAAATCTCCAATAAGTATGGTGGGTATTCTAGTATCTGTTATTAATGAGTTATGAGGATGAACGAGGGCTTTTATCAACTCTAAAACTGGAACATTAGATTTGAACGGTAGGTACCTACCACACGGATATTTGGAACTGGACTGTGTAGAACTGTTATAGTAATTTCTACATTATTAGTATTGAACCTGCATGGAATTTCTGTACAATTTAAATCATTTTTAATGTATACGGCAGTGCATAGCAACTTCCGATGTTGAAGTTTTGAAAGTCATTTCTAGAAAGAGTAAATCCACTTAGGATATATGTATCGTCTTTATCTGACATACAAAGCCTTGTTTCCACAAAAATATTAACATCAGCTTTTCATCAGTGATTGGGCATTTATAGCATCAGGTAATAAAGAGCGGTAGCTTTGATCCATTAAAGTATTACTGATGGAAAACTAGAATCTGAGTTAGAACATCACTCCAGTAACAACTAAATCAAATATTACGATAATCAGAGAAGCTAAAAAACAATTTTAACTAGTTTATTTTTTGGAAATACTTATTCAGCACGCCTTCATAAGGCTACTTATAGGTTATTGAAGAGCCAATTAAAGTCAATAACGACATTAACGACAACAAGAACAACAGCAGCAGCATCTGCAACAGCTACACTAATTAACTACAAAACCAGAATTTTCCATCAGAATTTTCCTAACATACGCCTTTTAATCAAGGTCGTCGAGCCTCCACTAATGACCACCTCTATAGAACAACCACCTCTCTACAACGGCCACCTCTACATAACGGCCATTTTTTTTGTTGCGCGAACGGTCCATACCTCAGTACAACAATTCTACAAGGACCACCTCTCCACAACAGTAACGGCCACTAAAACGCGTCGCGACTGCCTAAATAACCTATCAACAACGGCCAGTTTAACAATAATTCACGAACGGTGTTAGACTACGAGTAGTCCCTCTTTCGCTTAGTCCGTCGTGCGTGACGCGAAAGAAAACTGCGAGAGAAAAATGGCCGCGCTACATTTTTTTTTTTTTCTCACAGTTTTCTTTCGCGTCACGCACGACGGGACTAAGCGAAAGAGGGACTTCTCGTAGTCTAGAAAGGTGTATGCAAAATTCCATTTTTTATAGCAAAAGGTCAACGAAACTTAATCCGTACCGCGCCTCGTTGGTGTCTGTTTCTGTTTTATTTAAAGGACCTCAGTCATGGCATTTTAAGTTATTTTGGCCACGTGCAAAATTACCTCCAAGTTAAAGGAAACCTGAAAATGATATTTTACTACGATAGAAAAACAGCAAAGCGATAATAATAAACCATAAAGGAGCAAGAGTGGTTAAGGATGGAGAAGATTGACACGGATTACAAACGACCAACAATAAAAATTCAGGCTTAATTCTTCATCATGCGCAAACCTTGACTAAGCTCCTTTAATAGATATATATTTGATTGTGTTATGTATTTATACACACACAAAAAAACATCAGGTGTAATATTTCACCCTTACTGCCCCATAACGGCCACCTCTATCATTAATGGCCACTTTTCTCTGTCCCAAGGCAGCCGTTGTGGAGAGGTTCGACTGTTAAGTTATTAATTTAAATATAAACTAGCAATTGCTTGACTCAGCACCCATGCGACTACTTTACTTGGGCATTTATCATGTCGTCCAATGTGACATCAAAGTTCATCTTCGTTCAAATTAAGCTGATCATAGTCATTTGTTGCTGATGGCTCCACATGGTCATAAGGTGGTACAGGGGGCTGCAAAGGAAAAGAGAATAACATGTCATTTTGCTAACCTGAAGCTGACCGATCGCTTCTTGTAATAAAATTGATTAGGATCCAGAGAAGTTAGAACCATAAATCCCTGTGAAACCAACTGTCGGAAATCTGCGAATTCCTCGGAATTTCTAAAAACGACCACATTAAGGTAGCTTACTACAGTTTTGGTGGAATAAAACAGCTCACCTTCTAACTCTTTGGTAAAATGTTCCAATATGTTTTTCCTTTCTCTATTTACTGTTTATTTAAGTCTTTTACCATTCTATGTGAAACTTGAACTATTAAACGTCAACAAATGGCCAAAACGAACGACCAAGTACCTAAGGAGAGACTTGGCACTAGTGGGTTAAATCACGTTTTTCTCAAAATCTACTTGTATGACCCCACCTCAAAATTCCAGGAATAAGAAATTGGCTCTGATTTAACATTCATACAAAGATCAAAGAACACGACAGGGATATACGACTCGCCCGTACCCAGACCTCCGCCGTTTCTGAACACACCCACGAGACCGGCCACTATCCAATCTGGAATGAGGTCAAGTTTATTGATCGAGATTCTCACTGGTACACACGTAGGGTCAAGGAAGCTATTCACATAAGACTTCACCCTAATAACATCAACAGGAATAGTGGAATTGAAATTCCTGAAGCATGGATGCCCACGATCAAAAAACACAACAACAGGAGAACGGTACAACAGCGGACCACTGAGGGAGCAGCTACTCGTCGGAACGATGGAACAATAGGAGGATCGAAATGTACCAATCACAGCCGACCTTTGTGATATAAATGATACCGTGCAATCAGTCGACCTTATCGCCTGAAGAAGACTAGCAGTTAGCAGTCGGAACGTCGCGATCTACATCTCAAGTGACTACATCGTGAGACAAACGATAATACACTTTATTATTAGAAAACCTCTTTTTGCGAATATCTCGGATTTTTCAACAGCAGTGGTAAACATTTTAAAGCATTAATATAAAGAACGAACGTGACAAGGACACGAAATCTAATTTTATGGAAATATTATGGAATGCACTCGCTACAAGCTGAAAGCTAAGACAGTAGCTGACACGTGTGTGGTGTGTGATTTTGTGGGAGTCACCAGGAATACCATGTAAGGAAAATAAACAAGAAATAAGTAACCTCTCTAGAACTCTATACTTACAATACAAAGTTGCCATAAAACAGAAGTACCTCAATACCATCAAACCTCTCCATGTGTCCCTAATATTGACTTACTGCATTACAGAGGTAGAGATTATCTGAATTCTAACTCGGTTGGGAAAAAAATGAACTTTCTCTAATAGAGAGGCGTCTGAATGTCAGAGGTTCCACTGTACTGGTACTATGTCGACGATTGCTGTTTTGGTTTTTTTTTTGGGGGGGGGAGGGGGGGTAGCCTAGCTCTGTGGTCAGTTTCAGAGCAGTTCACGGCCTGCAGTCAGTATGTATTTGCCAATTTTCTCGTGCGATGGTAAAAAAAGCTTGCCATTAAATGCTCGCAACTGATCAAACTATTTTGCTTTGAAATATTACATGTATTGCTTGAATCCACTTTCTTCTATTGCTGTGCATGCAGTGTGGTTCCCAAATAAATTGCGGTTAACAAACATGGAAACCCTATATTTCCCTGATAAAAAACAGCCTTGCTGTCAATATGTGTACCTGGGCTTAAAACACTTAAGAATTAAAACACATATATCAGAAAGCACCAAACTTAGGACGAATAAAGATCAATTGTAATATTATCAGACAATATCTACTTACCTGAAGTATTAAACGGTTCCTCAAGCGTATTCTTGGCAATACGCCACGTCTATGAAGCCATTGCCTGAGGAGAAGATTACACACAGTTTGGATGCATGCCTAATCCTTGGTCAACAGATTTACTGCGATACACTAGCTGAGAGGCTAGTGAATTATTTTTAACAGTAACATTATTAACTCTCGATATCTATCGCGTGATAGTTGACGAGGGCGCAGTCACTGGAATAAAATAACACTGCTAAGGGAGCGAGTTAACAGATGTTGGATTGCCGTGCAATGAAGAACTGTCATGAGACGTTGATTCAATAGGTCTCCATTCTTTAAAGCAACTGTCTATAAAAAAAACCATCACTTTAACTCAAAATATTATTCATAACCATTTACACGTTCCCAGCTTTATGCTAAACGTTCTAAAAGAGCAAACCCTATATTGCTTTAGAACATAATCGCTCACAAGAGCCCATTCCCACAAGCGACAAGATCTCTCTTTATGTCCAATGACCCCTTCTTGGATTTCCCAAGGTGGTCGCTTAAAAGAGATTCTTCTGTTAGTAAGAAGAAAGCCACTCTTGACTAGCGGCAGTACACTAACAAAAATACCTTCGTACCTTAGCAAGTATACCGCAACCGAAGCTGTCATAGATGCCACCAGAACTGACACTGTGATCAAAGCGATTTGTTTGCTGCTCAGTTTTCCTCCGTCCTTTGGTGGTGTTGAGTTATCTACATGAAAAATACATACATACCTAGCAGTTACATACGAGTTTCTTACCAGGGATTCATTTTAAAACAAAATGGAAACACGAAAACAAACCCTGGCCCAGTATTCAAAACGCCATGTATTGTTTTCATCTTACATACCACAAAAACCCGAAGATTGAATATTTGTTCTTAACAAAAAAAACCCTCCACCGGAATAAGTTTAACTGTACTCTGTTTCAAGAGCATTCCCACCATGTATCCATCTTTCCTGAAATGATAGGTAAAAGCTTGGGTCCACTTCTTTGCTCCTTTAATCATGTACCGCTTAGAATACAATTTAAACTACATAACGGTACGTCGCATTGTGCTCGCAAACTCATCAATGGCTAATGAAATTTTAAGAAGAGAAATCATGAACGTGACAGTGTTTACACGGCCTGGTAACACAGAACAAAATCAGCCATGTTGGGGCACAAGTTACACAGTGAGATTTCCAACACAAAGCAGCTCGTACCAAAATAGACTTTTATGATTTTATTTCTCCATTTTCTCCTTAGTTCTAGTTTCCATTGAGAAGGTATATCAAACACTCAAGATACTGTTTGACCACATTTCCAAACAGCTCAAGGTTTTTCAAAAATACTACGCTATGTGTCATATTGTTAACTCTCTTGTCGGTGATTAGAAATGCGGTCAAACATTTTCTTCCTATTTGATATTTTACTTCCTTAACCTACCTTGAAGTTCCTTAATTATGTACGGCTCACCACCTGCACTACAAAATTGTTCTTTGTTACACATCTTTATGAAGACATTGTAACTTTTGGCGGAATCAAGTCTTTGTAAAACTGCTCTATTTGATGTGGCATCCACATAATATTCACAGTCTGGAAGAGAACCTTGGCTAACATGATAATAATTGCAGTAAACCACATGTTCACCAGGAGTGCCATGCCAGGAGGAATTGCGTGCCAACTGAAAGAAACGATGGCAAATAAGTATTATTAAGAGTTAAATAAAGGATATTACATGGCTGCACGGAGATACGAAATTTCTCTTCAAGAGTTGAAAAATATTTCACGAGTGAGCGCAGCGGACGATTGAAATATTTTTCAGCACGAGGAGAGAAATTTCGTATTTCCAAGCGACCCAGAAATTTTCTCTGTATTAGATACAATTCTCACAATACATAACGACGTTTTTGAAGATTTCCAACCATGAGGTGCTTTATCATATCCAAACTGATTAAGGGTGGGGTAGGTGCTGTCAGCTGAAGCCAAACGATGACGTTGAAAACACTTATCAAGACCTTCATTACCAAATTTATACTAGAGACGAATTATCCGATGCCGAATTTATATTATGAGACATTGGTTTATCCAACTGAGACGACTTATCAGTCTGAGATGAATAAATAGTCTAGGTATAAATCCGGTGCCTAGACGAATTAGGTGGCAAAATTGATCTTGAACTGACTCATCTGTCAGCACGTCTTGCAGACATGCTGAGAAGGATCCGCCGAAGACAAATTAATGAAGAGATTGTCTGTAAATTACAAAAAGACCAGAATATTGATAGCGATCCCTGTTTACATAGCCGAGGATCCTGCTAATTAAAAAAAAAAGCAATTTTCATTTTTTTTCGAGAAACCATCTCTATGTAAAGAAAGGTTAATGATATTGACAAATCAGATGCACAATGAGGTGAAATGAATTTTTAATCACATCCATTGGGATCTTATCATAACCTGGGGCTTTACTCGTTGACAAATTCCTGCAGATAACTTCCAATTCATTTGAATTCATTCAGGTGTGTTGTTGTTATCCCCAAGGAATCAGCAACAAGAAGAGTTTATCGTAGGTATGGCTATTGCCAGGTTAGGACCGATGCTAGAAAAATAATTACGGATTATTAGTCTCAAGCAAATAAATCGTCCGTAGTGTAGATTTGGCCACTACTCTGGATAAAGAAATGAACAAATCAAGTATTTTTTATCGTTATTATACAATGTTGGCTTGTAAGGAAAATATTAACCAAACTTTTTTAAGTCGTAAGTGGAACCAAGGAGTAGAGATTAGAGAGATTGTTCGAAGGCAGAAGAGAGGGAAAGTGGGAAAAAAGGAAACAGAAGGAAGTTAAGCACAGAGCTTACAAGACAGTCAGGCAGGGTGGGGGGGGGGGGGGGGGGACACCAAAGGATGTTAAACAGGTAGCTTACCAGACAGGCAGGCAGAACAAAAGAAGGGTGGGAAGAAAGGAAACTGAAGGCACGGTAGGGGGGTGGGAGAGGGGGGGGGAATCCCTTAATATAGGTATGTGCGGCCCCAAAGGGCTAGGTTTTCAGCATTTTTGTCAGAAATAGGGTATCAATTTCGGCCAACTTGGTCATAAATAGGGTATGGTTTTTGCACCCTAGTCTTGAACTGGGTATGCTGTTAAGAAGATTATAAGCTACTTTCTCAGCAGTATCGATAAGACCATCAACAAAAGCCCTTCACAAATTATATTTACAACAATTTAACATTGGTCTAAACTAGGGAACTAATTATAAGGCAGGTCTGAACAGGGTATCGATTTTAGCGCCAGGTCATAAAAAGGCTATCAAATTTTTCGTCAGCTCATAAATATGGTAGGAAATATCACATATTTCGGTCATAAACAGGGCCGTTAGGGTTTTGGGAAAGCAGGCCGCACACCCCTACCCAATTTTTCTGGCAGTACCCACCCCGGGACTGAAGGGTGCTAACCAGGGAGTTTGCCAGACAGGCAGGCAGGCGGACGAGAAGGAAGGTGGAAAAGTAAGTAGCTGACCACTCAGTAACAGTGAAAAGCCGTCGGTTGAAATCATTTCTAGTACCTTTAAATAGAAAATGTAATATATATTACAATTATTAAACTGTAGCTTCATAACCAGTGTTCCTATATAGGCAGTGTCATTTAAAAAGCTAATACACACCTCCCACTCTACTGTAACATTCCTCAGAGCAGTATTACCAGGGAAGATCGCTGACAAATCTCTTATCACCTTCGATGGAGTATCTGGTTCTAAAATTTAAATTGCAAAACAATTACATAAATATTAACAATAAATTAATTTAATTACATTGTAATTGCAGTTTCTATGTTTTAACTGTACTATTTAAAAAGTATTTACAATGTAAATAGTCATTTTCTTGCTCAAAAAGAAAATCTTGTGAACCTTTTTGTATCAGCACATGACTGTATTGGTCGGTCGCTGAATTATTGGACCATGCAAAATGCATTTGACAAGTTAACTAGCAATATTAATAACTTTGTGCTAGTACAAGAGGTTTTATACATGTACACACATGTACAATGCAAGCCAAGCAAGCGGTTCAGAATTCGGAGTTAGTAAAGTGGTATTAAGGTTACAGTATACCTTCGGGTCGGCAATTTTCTTCAAATTTGGATTTTTGGGTCAAAATAGAGGTCGAAGAATAATCTCTAATTTCTGAAAAAATTTTTGAAAAAGGCTAAATATTGGCGGAGAAATGGCGGTTTTACGTTTTCACCGGAAGTAAAAGTTTACCTCTTGATTGACAGCCCTATGGTGCGTATGCAATCAACCGAGACGATTTTCGCGGGAATTACCTATATGGATGTCACGAATTGACTACTCAGTTGATCAGCATTGTTGTTCTGACTACCCAGCATTTTTGATATTAGGCGTGTCTCTATTAAGTTATAAGTTATAAACATAGACCACGTTTAAACCATGGACCGGTTCGAAAAAGCGAAAACAGCGAAGAACGAATGAAACTACATCAATGGGTGAAGAAGCGAAAGTTCGCCACGCGGATGAAGCTATAGTTATCGTATAAGGCGGGCAAATATTCGTGGTGAGAGAAAAGAAAGGTTCTGTAAAAATTTCGGAACTTGAGAGCAATAACAGGGATGCTGACAGAGACTCTTCTGATGAGTCCGATATCGACGAATCGTCGGACTCATTGAGACCATTTGAAATATTATCCATGCACAGTTGCTCACACACAGTAGCTCTCCGCGCTGTCTTTTGTTTGTTTCCTTCGCTCAGCCACTCTAGCGTTCGTATCCTTTTTAGTCTTCCCCATTTTGCCAGACCAGCTTCAAGAAATACCGAGCTACAGAAAAATTATCTCTCTGCCTTCGGTTCCTTGAGCGCATTGCGAAACACAAGAGTTTTTTAGAGATTCGCGCGTAAATTTCACCAGGAGGTTAACGGTAGTAAACTTTCCCTGCACTGATTGGCTTAGCTACCTGAGAACCTAGTTGAAGGCGTTTGTGGGCAGAGTTTGTTCGCAAAGCAGAAAATTTTTCTTAGCGCTGTTTTCTCGAATAAATTTTTTCACTTGAAGCAGACACTTTAAAGAGTTATAACTCAAAGGAAATTTGTTCAATTGCTCTTAAATTTGGACAGTGGCTAGTTTAACATATAAACTACAAAAGCGTGTCTGGGAATTGTTAATTTCGAAATACTTTTTCTTCGAGAGCGATTTTAGTACGATCACTCCACATTTTTTTAATCCTATTTCGAAAATGTTCTGTAACTTTTTACTGCAATCGAATATGCCAAAACGCAGACACGTTTTTTAAGCGCTTTGGGCCCTGAAACCGAGGAAAAAATTAAATTGGCGAAAAACGAAATTCGCTTTGACTTGTAGCTTTCGAAAGGTGATTCGGGCGCTCGCATTTAGTGGTCGTGAAAAATTCAACAATTCATTTTCTTTCAAAATTGTTGGTATAGTTCGATAGCCAGCTCCATAAGCTTTAATTTGATATAGGGGTTTAGGTATCTACAGCTTAAACTGCACGCGCTACATCACTTGCGCGCGAGACACCCCTGAAGGTATACTGTAACCTTAAATATGCTTTCTAAAGCAAAACGCCTTTGTCTGAAAGGGGTCTACTTACACATACAAGAGTTTAAACTGCACATACAAGAAATAAACTATTTTGATCTAACATGCTTGTACAGCTGTATCAGCACAGAAGACATACCCCCAGCTGGTGTTTTCACAATGCGTGGTCCTTGCACTTCACTTGGAGCACTCTTCTTTCCTTCTTCATTAACAAATCTGACTATTATGTAGACGTAATACTCCATAAATGCCTTCAATCGCCTGAGCAGGGTTATCTCTGTCGAGCTGTTTTTAATAGATATAACCTTGGTCTACAAGGGAAAAGGAACAAACAAAAGATCTTCATCAGGCTCTATGCATGAATATATATGCATCTGTTTAACTTTAATTTAAAGTATGCAGTTTCAACTACATGTAGTTGGTTTTTATCTAACTGATCAACTTATTTACTGTGAAACTCAAAAACCATATTTACCATAACTGCCGCAGAAATTCTCTGGAGCTCATAGGCTAATTTTCATCGTCATTACGCGGACTGACACATGAATTTACAATTTATGCGCTGTTGACGAAAGAAGCGAGAGCGAACAATTTGACAATTTGTTATAATTGTAAAAAAAAACATTGACATTAGTTTCTCATGCATCTGTCCTGTAATGGACAATAAATTTTGTCATAAAACTGTCAAAGTGGTCTGCCGATCCACTCGGCTATCGCCTTGTGGAGCCACAGCTACTTTGACAATGTTATGACAAAATTCAGGATCAATAACAGGACAGATGCATGAAAAACAGGCATCAATTTATCAAAATATCTTATTGTGTAGCAATGAAAAAGCCAATTAGACGCAAGAAAACCAAATAAAATTATTTGCAAACAGCAACTGTAATTATTTTGCAGTTGAGAGGTTTGCTCGAATTTCCTGAACTTTTTTGTGATTGGTCAGTACACGACATGTCAGAATCAAACTAAAGTGTTCACTTCTAATCAACTAAAACAAAAACAACAGCAGTAGAGTTACACTATGCAATACCAACAAACCTTGTTTTCCATTTCATTTCTTGCATGGTACAGTATTTTGTATTCCATCTTTGTGTATCTCCATGCAACCCTTGCAGTCCAGCTGACTCTTAATTCATTCTGCTTATCAGTTGTGACAACATTGAAACTCAAAGGAGGCAAAGGGGTAGCTTAAAGTTAGAAAAAGTCAAAAACAAAAACGTTAGATTGAATTAATACAAAAACAACAAAATATGAATTTTATAATACATGTAGCCGGCAGACAGGGAAATATTAGCCAGGAGAGCACAGAGCATAATTAACAATTATTCCATGAAACCACGTTGGATATGAAGTGATAAATAACCAACGAGCGCGTAGCGCGAGTTGGTTATGATCACTTCATATCCAACAAGGTCGAATGGAATAATTGTTTTAGTATATTCTTAATCGGGTTTTTGCCGCCAATTTTTATTTCAACAATTTTACAGAGCGGAAAATTTTTAAACTTGGCGCACTGTTTTCCATATAAGGTAAAACTCCGACTAATGGCTCATAGTCGGAGTTTTTGAGCCAATCAGAGAGCTAGAAATGCAATAGTCGGAGCTGAGAATATACTAATACACATTAGTGCAACGCATGACAACAACACAAAGTGCAATTATTAGTGTTTTACACAGTCTGAGATTTACTATTTGACAGGTACATTTTCAACCGGCAGCCTGCAGTGAGTGTACAGGCCATGCAGTTCTTAATTTGTGGATCCATAAGGGTTTTCCTCACCCAGTGGCCCGTACAGTCAACAAAGCAACCAAAGTGTTGAGGATGGGGGAGGGGTGATGAGAGAGGACATGCACCACAGAATGGAGGGTAGGGTGCGTTACTACAATTAGGCCAAAAGGATTGGAGCTGGTCAGCTACACATGTATCTGTACCATGCAATCCTTTGTGGTCAATTCTACCTTAACTATGGGTGAGGATAGGAAGGGGTGGGACAGGAGCACATGGGAGGGGACGTAAACGAAACATCTTGGGAGAGAAAGGCTATATTGAAAAAAACACGAATATCCATTTGAAATACTGTACATGTCAATAAAAACTCTATCTTTACTGCATTTCCACTTGTACAGTGTAAGTAAACAGCCCTCAGTGACTATTTAAGGAGCAGACTTTTCAAATCAAAGACATGATCAGTTTTATTGATGCAAGTTCAAATCCCTCACCTAATTGTTTCATATCTTCAACAAACATACAAATGAATGTATTTTACCATGACCATGATTTTCATGGTTAGTGCAGAAATCAATATATTTAAAATAACTACTCAGTTTAAAATGCTTTTCAACAAGATTTGTCCCTCACTTCACCCTACATGTACGATGCACGTATTACAGTGTATGAACATTTTTGTTTTGTTAACTAAAGATGAATTGACCCAGTGTGTTAACTGCATGTTGTGCATGACTATACCTTTAGACAATTGGAAAGTCAAGACACTTTAAAAGTACTGATAGGAATTCAGTCCTAAAATATCAAGGATCATAACTTTCTGAACATTGTTATTACCACTGAAGGCAATATGTACATGTGCCACACCCAACACATGATGCATTACCTGAATACACTGGAATGAATGGTAGATATCGCCAGCTTGTCGCACTTCCAACAACATTCTCAGCAACTACAGACACTGTATAGTTACAGGTTTTCTCACATGGCGAAACAAAATCTCCACTATCTCGTAGCACACAGAAGAAATCTTTATCTACACTCAGAACATTCGTAGGTCGGCAATCTGGGTTACTGCTCCAATTACTGACACTATTATTTATAGTGAAGGAGTCATTCACACACAGCTTGACCGAGTAATTAACAGGCAAACCTCGAGCAACACTTGATGCTGACCAAAACACACGATACTCTCTCTCAAGGTCCATGGCACCCACAACACTGTATCTTAAATTACGTGGAGGACTAGGTGGATCTGAAGAGAAAAAAGGAAATATTAACCAGGTTGCCTAAAAACAATACAGTGCATTGTTATATTTAAATAAACTAAATATATAATATATATAGTTATTACTGGTTTACATTTACATAACTTGCAGAAAAAATGGACCTTAAAACTTCTGACATTGTAATTTTCAGACACCTTTTAGTGCATTTCGGGCAAATTTCGGACGAAAAGGTCGGACACTTTAAATTTACACCTGTAAAACACGAAATCAATTATACTGAAACAAGTTCATATGTGGAAATGATAGTTTTACCCAGCCCTCAAGGTTCTACAGACTGAGATACAATGTACACTGATGAGAAAATTACACAAATTCTGACTTATAATCTCGAGCAGACTGTCTCAAAAAGAACTTCCTTGAGTTCATGAAGGAAACTAAGAGCTTTGAAGTTACTTAAAAAGTCTTATTAATATTATACTGTAAATATTTTGGATGCTTAAAAATTTCAGACAGTTTAAATTAAAATCATCCAAAATTTTTTGAAAGTAAATGTACTAGGCTTTTAAAACAAGAGGGTCCAAACTTAAATGAAATTGTAACTCTTAATTCAGTTACCTGCCACTACAAGAGATATGTTAACTCCTTGCGACATATGACCAAGTTTTGGGCCACACCAGTAAATTCCAGTGTCTTCCCTGCTTGTACTTGATAATGTCAGTTGTACTGTGGCAGTATCAATATGTTGTACTTCACCAAATAACCATTTCTTGTTATGTTGCCATGTTAAATTCAATGCCTGCGTATAATTTCCCACTGAAACAGTGCAGTTCAAAACAAATGTAGAGCCCCTCAATGAATAGTACAAATTGTTTGGCCTTTCTGGTTGAAGTTTATTTATTTTATACTGGAATGACAATTTAATCCCAGATTTGCACTACACTGAGCTTGAGAGGGTTTGAATACAAGGTCTTTTGGTGGCAAAACATATATAAGCTGTAGTTAATAAATCATCAACTAAAGCTTATGTATTGTGTGTATAAATATATTGTGTTTCACTTCAGAAGCACAAGTTCCTAAAACTTATTAGGAAACTACGACAAAAAAGGAAACTCAATTCCGTAGCATTCAAACGTAAACGCAGCACATTCTAGCCCGTTAGTAAGCTGAATTTTACGACATACGTAGTTAAAAGATATGAAGATTAAGTTCTTAAGTTAAACTCGAGTTACAAACATCACTGAAGCTGTCAGTCAAATAAAAACAAAAATCTTACATAAAGCTTCACATTGAAACTTACCACTAAATAACGATCCATCAACAGTAGCCAAAAGAGATGAAAACACTACCAATAGGACAAGTACAATTTCCTCATCATTTGATTTCCCCATCATTTGACTCGCCACGCACAATCAGCACAGTACATTTATATGCCGAACGCATAAATTTTTAATCTTTCGCTGTCTTTTACGAAGACTCGTGAACGCAGATGTTCTTCGCTTCGATTGAGAAAAATCTTCACCGGTTCTTCACATGTTGGACTATTTTTCTTTTTTTTTTCCGCCTCATCTGAATAAACAGGATTATAAAGTTGATTTAGTTCCACCATAGTTACTTCCTCAATCTCGTGATCGTGGTTGCTTAGAACAAGAGTCAAGTATGCATTATTCTACTGTCCTGAACCACTTCATGGCGAGGACTGGGAACTACCCCCGGCCCTCCATCGACTCCTGATCGACAAAACTTCAGCATTGCACACTTTGGTTATTTCGTTTGTTTTTAGTTTGTTTGATTTGAGTTTTTGTTTTGTTTTGTGTTTGTTTTTGTATTTTTGTTTGTTTGTTTGTTTGTTTGTTTGTTTGTTTTTTTTTGGCGGGGGAAGGGGGGGGGAGGTGGGGGAGGGGTTAAAACAATACTGTGGGACAGGAGCATATCACATATGCTCCTGTTTGAGACAGTTCTGGTGCAACGTTAAATGACTTGTCTGACCACAGGGGACCCGAACACTGCATTAAAAATGAAATTAAAAAAAAGTAATAATAAATGCAGTGTTATTTACCAGTGTTTCTGTATCTTTTTGAGTCGTTTAAAAGGGCTTTGAATAGACTCGAAGAAGTTTACATTTCGGATATTATCTCAAGCTATCTCAGACTGCCGCTTTATAAATGTGACGCTACCATTACTTCTCAAATTTCCATTATCGTCGTTAATTCATCGAGGAAGAGATTCCCACATGTAATGGGAACGTCACATTTACAAAGTGGGGCAAAGTGCTGGACACATGACCCACCCCTCCCATTTGGCACAAAACTGACTGAACCACCCCTAAATGTAGGTTGAAAATCACATGACCCACCCCCTATAAAGCACGACAGTTTTGGTTGCCTAATCCAACAAAATCACATTTTGTGTAGGAGATTGTGGTACCAGTTACGTTTTAGATTTATTTCTCGACAATAATACAAAATCTTCTAAAAACTGGCTTGTCCTCCTTGACTCTTGCAACCTTCCGCCCTCATGATGGCGGCCGGGTTACCTTTGATCTCAAAGCTAAAAAGAACAAGCAGCTGACCCAACTCCAAAGGCAGGGAAGCCTGATGAAATGGTTGCTACTCTCAGAGAGGAAAACGAAGAATGCTTGATATGCCAGAAGAGCTTGATCGTTGAAGATCACGAGGGCGGACGGGTTATCCATGGCCTCACAGAATAAGAAGCTCACCCATCTCCAGAGGAAGGGAAGCATGGTGAGCAGCCAAGGGATGTCGAGGACACTTGACTGTAACTGGAAGAATGATGGCTTAGTCATATCTCAGTGGACAAACATGAACGAACTCATAAACAGGACTTCGATTTCTGTCTGATCGTAATTAAAACTAAATTACTGTATTCTTGAGTTTCTATGTTTTGCACCTATTACGGTATTTATATATATGAAATAAGAAAATAAAACTGTCTTTGCCTCAGTACAATTTTTAATTTCCACCGTAATTATCGTCAATATTTAAATTTGTGTTTACTTGTCATAATTGCCAGAAACATTGCATTTTCAAAAGCCAACAGCAGCTTTATTTGCCAGAGTTTAATTACAAGATATTTCCTCTGTTATTACATTTTGTCAGTTTCTAATTAAGCTTGTGCTCATGTTGTGGCCGCGGGCTGAGTTTGTGATCTTCGTTTAGTCCAATAGGACTTTGTTCAACCCCCTGTTATTTGCTAATTTATCTCATTGAAAGCTCGAACACTTGTTGTTATGTATACTTCAACTGTCTCGTCTAGTTAATGTTACTAATATTTAGATATTTTGTTTTAAGTGAGAGCTTGCGGAACGAAGCCGCTCCTTAACGCCATACAATTCATTAGCCATTCATTACTTTGATTTCGTTGGATCGTTTTCAATTTAGAGTAATTTAGTTCGAACTTTCCCGTCCAAGTAACAAACGCATGTAACAATAAGTTCTTAAGTTGAAACTAGAATTTTTTGTTATGTACCAGTCAAATCGAAGCTTCAACATTCCCCTTCCGGGCAACCCCCCGGACATTTGAATTTAACTTTTCAGTGGCTTCTATTATGCTTGTGACGCTGTGTATGTAAACATGGTTTAATAAACAGCACCAAAGAGAACCAAGGCCCTACATGCGACGAGGCACGAGGAGGACAGGTAACAGGTAATAACCAAAGATAACCAATAACAAACTTGTCAAATTTTGATGTCGAATTATTATCAATAAACCCCTAATATAAAAGTAGCGTTTTGTCGATGTGGATCAACTGCATGTAAGTATTACACTAGACCAATTTTCCACTCGTAGAGAAACACGTAGAGAATATTTCAATTTAAAATAAGTATATTTAATACCTCTGTTTCGATTGATTCCATTTCTTTTAAATATTGGATACATCAGTAAAAGAGAAACAATTACAAAGTTGCCAAATTTTGATGTTAAATTATTAAACCTTTAATTATGTAAACTTTTATTAGTATAATTGAAATAATGATATTAGCACTCTGTCGATGTAGAACATAACTATTAATTTATATGCTGCTACTGCAATGTCAGTGCCAGTCAATGCGAACTTTCAAATTTGCGTAGTTTCTTAAATGAACTTAAACTATGTAAAGAATATATGAGTGTAAAATATGTTTGTTTCTGTTGAAATCATTTGTTGTGTCTTCCTTGCTCTTGTTTCTTTTGCCTTCTGCACTGGCTTTGCACAGTTTTCCTTCTTTTTCTGAAGATGGTTAACCCAAATCTTCACTTCATTTAAGGAAAGGCAACACTTTTTAGCCAATGTGATAAGGCCGTCTTCCGCATCAGTCCCCGTCTTGAAGCCCTCTTCAATATTGTAATACGGAACAAATCTTGTGTAGGCCTTTGGTTTTCAACCAATCCGCCACGAATCCGCAATCTCTTCCTTTGAAGTCATCAAAGTTTGTCTCTGCGATGATTTATCAACCCACGTGGATTCAGCGGGACACGTGACATGAAATCGAGGCTAGGGATCAAATTCCCTACCCGGTATGAGTGGTGATCAAATGCCCCGCCCCCGGGAAGACTAAGATGATCAAATTCCTTCCCCCCGCTGGCAGGAAAAGGCGTTAAATGCTCGGGGTATGCCCGGAGAAATGTTGAAACTTCGATTTCACTGGTATATTAGTTGCACTATCCTTAAAGGACTTTGTATTTCGTTGCAATTGCTTTCACATCGTTGCGCAATAGACGCTGGTAAAAGTCATACATAAGCGATCGCAGTTGCAAAGCTCTTTCGATAAGATTTCGATTAAATTTTATGCACTTTTTCGAGAAAACAAACACTGCTGTTGGAACCAAAGCAGTCGGAGTTATTGCTGTTAATCGGTTGTCCAGTTCGTTACTAGATCCCAGTACCCAAGAGTGTAACGGCTCTTCCTTGCAAGCGAGTGCCCCGGTTTGTGTCTTATTAGGGAGCTAAAGCAATGACGACGGCGAACCCGAGGACAACGCCTAGTAAAAAAATGAATTTATATTTTACCTTCGAATTTAGCAACTGTCTAGATCTGCGCCTATTGGTCTCAGAACTTGCTCAAGCTAAATATGTAACGCCAGCGTTCAATTCCAAATGAAAATGGGAAAAATTAGCCGCCGTCGTTAGCGTTCTCCAAAATACGCAGAACTTAGTCATTTCACGTTGTTATTTTGCAGAGGACGGCAAAGAAATGTACAAAGATTTATAACGCACGTGCACAGCCATTGATTTGCTCATTAAACCCTTTTGATTGGTGGACTTCTCGTTCCCGTTGCCGTCGTGATTTGCTTAAGCTCCCTCGTCGTAGTTATTAATAGGGAGTTTTAGCATGCAAACCACGACGTCGGCGACGGCGACGACAGCGACACTAAACAAAAGGTTTAATAGAGAGTTTAAGTAATGACGACGGCGATGGGAACAACGCCTTGTAAAAAATGAAGTTATATTTTACCTTCGAATGTCACAACAGAAATGTACCAAGCTAAGATTCAAAACGCACGTGCACAGCCGTTGTTCTGCTCATTAAACCTTTTGTTTGGTGTCGCCGTCGCCGTCTTGGTTTGCTAAAACTCCCTAATGAGCAGAGCAATAGCTGTGCACATGCGTTTTGAATCTTGGTACATTTATTTGCTGTCTTCTGCAAAACAACAACGTGAAATGACTATGCTCTATGTATTTTGGAGAACGCGAACCGCAATGGCTAATTTTTGGTATCTTCTTCTGAACTGAACACTGTCGGTGCATGTTTAGCCTGAGCAAGTTTTTAGACCGATACGCGTACTGAACTGATTTACGGAGTTGTGACATTCGAAGGTAAAATAGAAATTCATTTTTTACAAGGCGTCGTCCCCATCGCCGTCTTCATTGCTAAAACTCTCTATTCCCCGGGAAAAGGACGGGTTCCTATATAGAAAGGACCAGGATGCTCGTCGGAAAGTTTGAAAAGAACCCCTAAGAGTTTCCACGATCCTGTTTTGTGGGCTTGGCTAAAATATTTTCTGCCCCTAAAAGGTACCAAAACTAAAACAACAATTTAACTGAGACTGACTTTTTTCGGCGCAAAACCTTAAAGGTGCTGCGAAAGCTCCTGCTGAGGACCTCTTAAGGCTGAACACTTTAACAGGTACCAAAACTGTTTTTTAACCCCTTAAAGGTGCGACGAGCACCCCCGTCCTCTTTATATGAGGTCCCGCCCCCCGGGAATTATCTCGTTGATGAAGCATTCAGAGTTCGCCAGTTCCAGTTCGTTTGCAAAAGAAAAATCTTCCGTTACAATATACTGCTATTTTAAATAGGACTAACTTTATATAAACAGTGATTTTGTAGCTCCTTGACTGAGGCGAATTCAGCGCCCATTTGTTTATTTTGTTCTGTCCTTCACTGGACATGGTGGCTTTTTCAGTTGGGCCCAGTCCACACTACGCCGGAGAAATTTGACAATGCAGCTTTATTTCTACGGTTAGGCCTACCGTCCACACTAATTCATCATACAAACGGATCTTTTTGAAACCGCTCTTGAAACCGGAGGAATTTGAAAACGCCGGCTTTTTGTTTCCGCGTGAACAGAAAACATTTAAAAAAGGAGCTTTTCAAAAACGATGGCGTGACGATAATCATGTGATTTCCATGGCTTAGTTTTACTCAAACACATGCAAATCCAAACTGACTGGTGATTGTTGCAATCAGCCAAAAATCGGAACATTTTAACATCTGTCAAGTGACACTAGATAATTTGTCCACTGGGTTTGGTGCAAAATAAGTTTATTTTCAGATGAAGCCTGTAAAAAGCACTGAAAACAAGAATTAACTGTCAAAACTCTAGTTCATCGCACAGAACGAAACAGAAACTTACAAGATCAGGAGCCCATCACCGATGGGCTCCTGATAGAGGACACAACTGCCATGGTACTCCGTTTGCGCGCTGTTATCCGTGGAAGACTGGGTATAGTTATGGCTTGGGACGAGAAGGACTAGAAACTAAATAAGGGAAAAATGGCGGCCGGCTTGGTTCGTCAAATGAATGCTCAAACGGAATAGAAAAGACGTGTCTTCCTACCTCAGTGTTAACATTGATATGCTCAAAAGCGAAAACATTCATCTCCTTGACGGTAAACTTGACGTTTAGACTCTACGTTTTGAGAACAAGGCGGTGCTGAGGGCTTGAGTTAAGCTGAGTTTAGTCGCCATGGTGAGTTACGAAACGTAAACTGTTGATAATGGAGGACATATATGTATTTGTCTATAAATTTTAAATTGAGCTGATTGTCATTTTATCATTTTCTTGATTCGTTTTGCTGCTTTGTATTTGTTTTTTTTTGGTCGAAATGGAGTGAGACCCTTCAAAGATGACCTTTTATTTTGTGTCAGTGACAGTTGGAATTCAACTGGACGCTTGCTGCGTGTACCCAGGCAGTCGTTATACTGAGAAGCACAAGCAATTGAGCTAAATGTTCTGCATTTGAAGTCATACGAAATCCAATCGAATCGATGTGCTCAAGCTATTCTGCTTTTGATTGCATTTCTTGGAATCAATTAATAGCTTATTACTCGTTTGCAGGTCTTTAGGGCGTGAAATGAGTCAAGGTCTTTATATCAGCCTATGAACGTTTCAGTCTGTTTTCCTTAGCCTTTGTCGTTTTTTTTTTTTTTTTTTTGCGTTGCCCAAGCAAGCGAGACATTTTGAATTTCAGAGTTATGGTGGTGCATGACATTGAGCTACGAACGCATTTGTCAAAAAACATATACTTATTTCATGATTTTTAGCCCATTCAGAAGTTAAAGTATAAGGAAAGGTGCTTATTTAAATGCTTGTTTGCTCAATACAGATAATCAGTTGCCTAGATAGCCAAAGTAAGTTCCAGATGTTTACACTATTTTCCAACTGCAATATTGGTGTACCGTGGAGGTACACCAACATGGCGGCTCCATACTGGGCTCTGTAAATTGTGCAAAATATTTCGAAGAATATCTGAGGTTTGGGAAAATGCACAGACTTAAAAATTAGAGAAGTGTCATCTTTATTAATCTCCTATACGCAATTTCTTGACTTTATCCACTAAATGGCTTCCGAATAACTTTTTTATTGCATCAGGATTGCATGACAGTGCAAGTCAAGAATTGTTTTGCTGGGCTCAACATACATTAGTTTCTTTCAGCTTTAATGTACAATAATTCGCTGCATAGGTTTCATTCTTGTAAAGACACATAACTCTGTTACAAGAAAATAGCCAGAGAATATCGGTTAGTTCGGTATTTTAACTTTGTTATACTTTAGGAAGTTTCTCAGAACATTTTACTTAGGTGTACTCAAAGAGATACATTCGTAAACAAATTCTCTAACGTTTTGCTCCTGTTGCTCAGACGTTCTTGAGTTCGTGCTGGGATTCTACTTGGTTCACGATCACGTCTAAAAATACAATGACGCTTCTGAAGATGCCTTTTATCAAGTTGAAGAGTTGCTAACCCTGGTTGATAGCTCCTTTGGTGTAACATGATTCTTGATAATTTCACTCAAAATGTTCGCTTGTAAATTGATGTCTCATAAGGCTTGCAGACTGACCCGTTCTGAAAACGCTTAATGTCCTTTAGTGTTGGTCTACTGTGAACGGTACATGTATGTTTGTTTGTATCTGATTTCATCGCCCTAGAAATCATGGAATCCATGCTAACTTTTCACGACACCTTCTATAAATTCCATGTGCTGTACCCATGCAAAGGTGACGCATGCGCTTTAGAGATCACATGACAATCTGTGACTGAACAAGGGAAAAAAAAAAAAGCAGAGCCAAAATTTAAACCCAGGCCTCACTGCCTGGGTAAATATGCTGTTTTTTAGCACCAGTGCTGATAATCTCAACTACCCGCCTAACATTATTATCATTAATTTTCTATAATTAATACCGAAAGGCATGATAAATTTGATATCAGAAAAACTAACTCTAATAAACCTTTTTCTACTTTCAACATCAATGTGATCTATTTTTCAGTTAAAGTTTTATGTACAGGCTTAGGCTCATTGAACGTACATGTACATATACTTGTAAGCTTAAGGTTACGTGTGTTATGTTGCTATGGCACGTTGATAAGTAATAGTAATTGGACCGAATGGAGTGCAATTTAGGGAGAAATCGTGCAAGTGAAGCGTGAGGCTGATTTGAAATAACGAGCACGATTACTCCCTGAATTGTACAACACAAGGTCCAATTAGTAATTTATCTTATCTGTAACAAATTTAGGAGCTAAAAATGTCTTTTGAGAACTTCTTTTGAGTGAAAATGTCTGAAGCACTTTTCATAAGTTTTAAAAACTGCAGGAAACATCGCGAAGGAAGCCATTAATTGACGCACGTAATTAAGGGCACAGAATTGAGCAGCGAAGACGCGAGCCGCTAGGAGGGTCTGAGGGTATGCTCCTCCAGAAAATTTTGAAATCTAGAGGTTCAGAAATGCTATTTCCAGCATTCTCAAAGGACTATTTGTAATTTTAGGTATGGTAAAAAATTCAGTTTTCCAAGGGCATCTCTTGGAGATCTTTTGTTGAACAAAAAACAAAAGAAACCTTTTGTTTCACTAAACGATGAAGTCACCAAAATGTGGCATTTGTCGCTAGTTGTTCAAAGTGATACAAGTTTTATTGTTCATATAATTACGCTAATCTCTTGCTGTTGCTTCGCTAGCGCAAGCAAATAAGGCGCTGAATGGGCCGGATTCAAGTTTGTTTTGTTGTGACATCTGTTCGATATGAGGTTGGGCAATTTTTTTTTCCCAGTCTATTTCTCTACTTCTTTCAAAAATCAAAACATTGCATTTAAAAAAAACCCATGCTGTTGAAACTGCTGAAAGTAACTGCTGCCTTGCATCGAAATCCACCTTCAAAGGATTCGCTCCAAAAGATTCCGCTTGAAAAACTGATTTTTTTTTTGCATAGTATTACATTATTTCTCAAAAACGAAGTGCAAATCAACAAAAGCAATTATGCAACAATGCTTTTCATGTCAAAACAAGTCAGTCTACCAAAAATTGGCTCGATCCTGCAAAAAATGAAAATCACCCCAAAAAGTGATATATGCCCTTTCTGCATGAAATCCTTCATTTCTTTTAGTGCTCTTGGCAATTATTCTTCATTTATCTTTTGTCTTTAGTTGATTTTTTAGGTATTTATAAATGTAACACCCTTCTAAAATTTGTTGTTACTGTAAATACTCTTGGTCTGAAAATTGGAAAACTTCTGCAGAATTCAAAAGCAAGACATATACATATTAGGTTTATGCTCAGTTAACTACACAACTGAACCTGGTTGACGTTTGTCATGTTGACTTCAGTCTAGCAAGAAACCAGGCGAGTCTGTGAAGGTGGTCGTAAGATGCCGTCCAATGAATGAAAAGGAAATAGCCCAAGGGCATCAAAGGTAGGGCTGTTGTAAGCTGTGATAAATTTGCAGGTAATTTAAGAGGCCTTCCAATAAGCCAGATCCCTTATTCTGAAAACCCTGTTGGGACCCTCTAATTTATTTTGCGTTGCCGGCTTGTTCACAGCAACATATAAACTTAAAAACCTTTTTGCGTAGTAGAATTTTAAAATTTGTTTTCATTTAGTATTCTCAAAGGATTGTTAAATAGTCATGTGATACAAATTAAATGTGATTTTGAAAGGGAATTACTGCATTATAATGGGTGCTGCGAGAAAATATTGCTATTGTTGTGTTCAGTTCTGTTGCTACGCCACTCTGACCAATATATAATTATATGAATTCATATATTTTCTCTCAACTAGCTGCCAATACATGTACATGTAGAATGGGGTAGTGTTGTTTAGTGTTTTCTCCGGTTCAAAATTACATTTACAATTATAGTTTATATTATATTAACTTACAAATTCCTGCAGTTACAGTGTACACTGTAACTACACATTATGATGTTTTCAGACTGCTACAGCTGTACATGTTCGACTAACTTATTGATTCTAACATGTCTAAATTGTGATGTTATTCTTTTTATACTTTAAGGATAATTGAGATGAATGTTAAAAAAGGGACAATAGAAATCAACAACCCAGCTAAGAAAGAAGAAGTGCCACGCATGTTCACTTATGATTCAGTTTATGACTGGAAGTGAGTTAGTCATGAATTAAAAGTTATGTGTTGTAAATAGGGGGACTGCCTTGTACATGTAAAAGCCCATAAGGGTTTCTTCAGTTTCCATCCAGAATAGTTATCCTATTTTTGTCATCTCATTCATACATATAACCCAATTTAAGGCAGCAAGGACTACACAACCACGGTCCGACTTCTAAGGGCACTAGGTCCATGTAATGATTAAGGGTTGAGAGGACATGATGGGAGAAGTCTACATGTACTCTAATTTGTTGTCATTTAGCACAAGGTTGAATAGCTTGATACTAAGCACATGTGCTCTGACAATGAAAGGATGTGATCACATTGCCGGACAGGCATATTTTTGTGCATACATTGTTCAAATATGATTCCTGAATTAACTTATTGGTTCTGCACTACAAAGCCCAGCCCTCCAGTAGCCCAATACCAATGAAAATAACTCCTTAACAAAGGAATTTGATCCTTAATTGTTGCTGCCCATCCTCACTGAACAAATGACTTTAATTTATTGCCATGTCATGCCATGTAAACCGTCAAATGTGTGCACTCAGATAAGAAGAAATGCATTGAGTGTCAAGTGAACATAAATTACCCTACCATAATTATTAACATTAACAGTGAAGGCAACTTTTCTGTAGGTTAAAAATGTTATGATTTTGTCTTAATTATGTATACTTGAATGGTTTAGGTGAAATTGTCCATTGAATAGGTTATTTTAAAAGTTTGCTTAAAACTGCTATAATTTACCTGCTGTCATCTGCATTTTAACATTGCTGTGCTTCTGATATTTATTTAGTTCAAAACAGATTGATCTCTATGATGAGACATTTAGACAGTTGGTGGATTCTGTTCTTGAAGGGTATAATGGTAGGTTTTTTTCTTTATTTTGATTGTGGCGCAATTTATTCAATTCTGTGTCACAGTTGTGACAAAAGCTACATCGGGGAAACGAAACAAAAATTTTCCACCAGGCTCAAAGAACATCAAAAAGTGGTTGTAAACAAACACTCGCACAAGTCAGCTTTAGCGGAACATTGTTTACACTCTGGCCACACCATCTCCTGGGAATCTTCAAAGATTACAGATAAAAATTTTTACTAACATTTTTACATTTGTTTTAAACCAGAGTAACGTTTTACAATCATGAATCAACCACCTGGTTACAGGACCATTTTTTTTTTTTTTTAAATAAATTAATTCGTTAAAAAAGAAAAAAAAAATCACACATACTTTTACTAGTAACAATTAATTCTTTGAGTGGCTTGGTCATACTTTTTTTCCAGGTGAGCATTGTTTGGTTTTCTTTCTATTGTTTAATTCAATGTTAAATTACATCTACAGTCTTGAAACTCTCCACTAACAGCCACTCTCGTAAGCTGACAGCTCTACCTTCAGATACTTCTTTTATCAATTTTAGCAATTGCCTGTTTTGCCTCCTAGTCAAACTCTGTAATTTACACATTCTCGTAAACGGATGCGAACAATTTTTGAAAATGTAAATTGGATTTTTCTTTAGTGTAATGCCATCTTGTAAGCAGACAACCCATGAATATTTGACTCTCGAGGCAATGAAATTTGTCTCTAATTTGCAATATTAGATCAACTTAAGTATGACCTTTGGCAGTGCTCAACAGAGCAGTAGTGGGGATCAGTTGTGTCAAATCTTCATTTGATGGCTCTTAATAAACAGACACTTTTTACAATTCTGGAGGGACTGTCCCCTTTATGAGAGTGGACTAAGTGTATAAAAAGGTACAGACCTTTAATTTTTCTTGGACCTAGTACATATGTGAATGGTATGTGATAAATAGTATATGGAACAAGACTTGACTGTTTTAAGCTACTTTGTGAATTTAAATGTACAGTGTATTCTTTGCTAGGTACAATATTTGCCTATGGACAAACAGGAACAGGGAAAACATTTACCATGGAAGGTAATGTCAGTTAGAATGATTGACAGTGTATTGTCAATAATTATATAAAGCATCATTTGTTAAAATAAATGTGTACAAAAGGCACTTAATGACTGGCCCCAAGGGAAACAGTGAGTTTTGTTTCCCCGAGACCCTTCAGTGAGCTTTGAGGTTTCCTGCGGGACCAGTCATTAAGTGTTTTGGTATACCTCCCAACTCGAAAATTGAAAAAACTGTAAAGAAAGATGTTTGCTTGAGGCTGGCTGGCTCACAAGTTTGTTGCAGTTTCAAGGAGCATGACCTGATCACATGTGAGTCCAACATTCAAGTTGTTGTTTCCCTAGGGAGTTAGTGAGTTTTGACCCACGACACGTGACACAAATTCTCCTCAAATCAGAAAACGTATTTGAGTTGGGAGGTATAACAATAGCTGTAATTATAGTCAAGTCTGTGGTCAAATATTGTTTTGTCTAAAAAGGCAAACAAACAAGGTCTTGAGCAGAATTCACCTTTTTGCCTCGTTTCATGTTAAACCACTTACAACTAAATAATAACAGCTGTTTTTGGTTGGCTTACCGCACCTTTCAAATGTTCAGCGGCTCCTCCCTGCTTCCAACTACTGCTGAGCACTGTTTCATAATTTGTCTGAACTGTGCTCAAGGATTTGATTACCACGTGCTCGGTGGTAGTTGTAAGCTGGAGGGGCTGCCGAACATTTGATTGACAGTAGCGAAAAATGCATTTGTCGATTGAGCTTTGAATTTTAAAGTCCACATGTTAATTGAAAGGCGCGGTAAGCCATTGTAAACAAGCAAGATACACAAGTCTTCCCTCTAGGTTGCAGATATTTTACTAGATTTGAATGGTCATTCTCTGCCATGTGAAAAAGCAAACAAAATCTCAATAAGGGAAACACAGTTGAACCTTCAATTACTGGTATGTCAAGTAGAAGATTAACCCTGAAAAAAAGAACAAACAAAAACACTTTCAAGGTCAGAGTAAAAGTCGGTAAATGTACATGTATTGTGCATCTGTGTGACTTACACTGTACTTATTTTACACAATTTTATAGCTGCACATTTTTGGGTTACCATCATAGGACCACAATCTAAGCAGGCACAAAGCACTATGCAGTTGTGTGTGATTCACAATCATACATATAAAGCCAATTCCACTAATTTGTTGTCAAACACTCTGCCTTAAAAACAAAATTGACAGCTGGTAACTTATTAGTGATTAAAATTTACAACTTTAGTTTCTTTATTGTTGTTGCTTCACAGGTGTATGGACAGACCCTGTTTTAAGAGGAGTGATACCCAATTCCTTTGAACATATCTTTACACACATAGCCAGGACAGAGAATCAGCAATATTTAGTCAGAGCTTCTTATCTTGAAATTTATCAGGTACACTGTACTACAGCTATCTTGTAGCTGTTCCAGATACATTGTAAAAGAGAAGTGTGTGTAAGGTAAAAAACCTGACCAGCTGGCATGCTAACTGATACTGCAAATTAATTGTATGACTAACTAACTTATATTACATGTGCCTTGTTGATCCTTTTGAAATGTCTCCCCAGAAGGAACTTTTTTTTCCATGATCCTGATAAGATAACTAGTACATGTATGTTGAGATCCTCCTGTGCAATCCCATGTAAGATCCTATGCAAGATCCTCTTTTTATCTGTAGGGTTCTGTCTAAGATCCTGCACAATCCACGAACTAAACATCATAATTTATAGTGTAATACAGCCCTACACCTCCTACCAGATCCTTTAGGATTTCAACTAGGCTTGGCACCTTTCCTTTACCCTACTTTTGAAAACAATACATGTATTTTATATCTAATACATGTACCTTTCTTCTTCTTCTTTCACTTTCCTTATAATAAACTACATAGTAACAAAGTGTACATGTATATGGCAATAAATGATGTACAATGATTTTTGGCATTTTAAGGAGGATATCAGAGACTTACTGTCAAAAGATCAGAGTAAAAGACTGGAACTTAAGGAAAGACCAGACACTGGCGTTTATGTCAAGGTAATTAATAAATAATTGTTGTTAATGCTATTAGCTAAATAAATGTTACTGTTCTCTCCTCAATAGATCTGATGGCCTCTTGATCAAAAGGCTCGGGTTTCTCAGCCCTGGCCGGGGACATTGTGTTGTGTTCTTTGGCATTAGAATTACTCTGACAGTGCCTCTCACCACCCAGGTGTATGTAAGCATGCAAATGGTAACAACAGAGTGTCATGTTGGAAGGAGACGGTTGGTGGGGGTGGGGGGGGGGGGGTGGGGGGTGTACATAATAGACTAGCATCTACACCACGGGGTTGTCATTATGGGCCATAACCTGTAACACCGGTTACGACTGAGTTTGTTTGATAGGCCCTTGATGTTATGGGTGAAATTGACTTCTGTTGATACAATTCACCCACAAAGCAACAAGTTTGTTATGGGTGTGAAGATCAAGGTGACAGGTGACTCAAATCTTAATGACAGCCCTGATCTGGTTGGGAGCAGAAATACTCACTGTTGTGCTACGGAAACCAGTGGTAAGGGCCACACAGATTGACTACAGGGTTTGAATATATACTGTAAGCATACTTCTAATCAACTTTTTAACTGACCTAATTGAGTAACATTAACAATTAAGGAATCAATTTAAACCTGAGATGTTCAGTGAACACCATGTGTATTACAGCATTTGGAATACAGTGAAACCTGTATTAAGCAGACCCCATATTAAGCAGACACCCTCTATTAAGCAGACACCAGCTTGAGTCCCAAAATTTTCTTCCCACATTTATAGTAAAGTAAACCTGCATTCAGGGGACACCCCTGTTAAGCGGACGCGGACACCAATATTAAGCCATTTTGTTGCACAAAGCCTGTAATAAGCGCACACTTCAAGGGCATTTTACCTCTGAACGTTCAGCTGAGACTCTTTTAACATTGTTTAGCAATGTCATTTTAAATCTAAGTGATTATTCCAGATTGATACATTGACTGACTGGACATTGTGCTATGAGCAGTCTTTGATCTTACACTGTGTTACACTGAGTTACAAAAGGGTTAATAATTAACTATTATTGCACAATATATAAGAACCTGCTTAGAGCAGACACCCTGTATTAAGCGGACACTAGTGAGAGCCCCATGGGTGTCCGCTTAATACAGGTTTAACTGTAGACATTGGTGAAGCATGACAGTGATGTAACAATGTTGTAACGTTCTGTAATGTCCTAGTGAAGTGACTTGAGGAATGTGGGAACAAAATAATACATTGAATCACAGTGCATAATGCATCTCAAAGCAAACTCCATTCCACTTTATCAAGAGGACAACAAATAGACAAGTTTATTTCTTACTTTTTATAAATGGATGCAAAATTTAGAAATAAATAAACAAATAAATAAATAAATGAACAAACACTTAAAAATGTTATTATTTGTGTTGTGCTTCTTGTAGGATCTTCAGTCCTTTGTTTGTAAAAGTGTAAAAGAGATTGAACATGTCATGAATGTTGGCAATCAGAACCGAGCAGTGGGGTAAGTGTTGTTGCACATGTTATAACTCAGCTTACAATTCTGACCAATCCTGCCCCACTACTCTCTTCTCCTTCATCCCCACCCCCCGGACAATGTTGAGTGTCAGGATCAAAAATGTCTCACAAATCCTCTACAGTTTAAGGACTGCATTTCAACCTTTGTGTAGGTTGATTCTATGAGTGTAAGTTATTAGTTACTTGCAATTTCCACATATGAAAGGTGTGAAATGGGGCAGTGCCCCACACAGTGTTGGCTAGGATTTTAGAATGAACTCGTGTACTGGGTAATGTACATATAGCATTATTGATGATACATGTGAAAGGATTTATGTATCCATGCCATGTGCTACATTGTATGAAATGGAGATGACTACGACTCTTTTGCACGTATTGCTTGCCTATGATTGTGTTGTTTGTGTATGAATACTACAACGGTTTTTTTTCCCATAAGGGCAACCAATATGAACGAACACTCGTCAAGGTCCCATGCTATCTTCATCATCACTATCGAATGCAGTCAGGTAACTCAAAATTCCATCTACATTAACTTTTAGAAAACAGTGCTAAGAAAATACGCGCGTTGATTGGTTAAAAATCGTGTTTCTATTAAACGATTAGATAATGAATTCGAGTCAACTATCACGCATAGAAATCGAGAGCGAGTAATCTAATTGTTTTAGTATAAATCTATTACTCGTTCAAAACTTTATCTAAGTCCTCTTGACAGAGAGTTCCCAATAGGTTTGGCGGGATGCGGGATTTGGCTTTTTTTCGCCGTGATATTTGGGATTTAAGCTGAAAACAGGGGCGGGAAGCGGGAATTGCAATTACGAGCGGGAGCGGGATTTCGTGTATTTATGGGGTTGGGATGCGGGATTTGCAAGGGGAACAGAGCGGGATACGGGATTTCAATTCCTACGTGACCTTATAAATTGTTATTGACCAGCGCAAAAACCCCAAGCTGGCAGAAACGAACCGTATAGCTGTGTCAGGTTTCAAGTAACGAATAGCAACCGCTCTGTACCCTGTCAGGTTCTTTCAAACGTGTCGTCCATTTTCGACATTTTCGATGCTTGCGTCTGTAACCTTGACCTCCCGATCCTTTCTAGTTTTTCTAGTCTTTCGACCTTTTCCAAAGCGCTTGGCTTGTTTTGGCCAGGATGGCCACACGGATGGCGGTGATAGTGATTTACCGAACGAAGTATGCGACATTGCGAATTGCGTCACCATATATTAGACCATAATACGAAAAGGATGTGCGAGCAGGAATGCCTTCATTCGGAAAGAAAAGTTCTGAGCCCAGTTTTCAAGTAAATTGAAGACGCTGAAAGCTTTGAAAGAAACTGTCAAGTGTGTTTACGGGCCATCTCTTGAATATGGGAATGAACAATCTTTTTCTTTCACTGATACATGGACAAAAGGAAACAAAACAGTAAACCGTTTACAGGAAGAAACGTTATAATCATTTCTGCTTACGTATCTGCTACCCATTGAATTCTTTTCTGATCTTGTATGCAATATCTTGTTTTAAAAAGCTTGTGTCAATGATTAAACTAATTATTAATTTAAAAAATGAATACTTAACCCAGAAACGTCCTCGAAAAGTAGGCGGGAGCAGGATTTCCAAGCAAAAAAGGGCGGGATGGTGGGATTAACAGGAAAAAATGGGCGGGAAAGCGGGATCTGAGAACCCTATTGTGGACCCTCTTGACAGACACTTCGAAAACGCCATGAAGCGGCCGTTATTTTGTTAGCAAGGACACACTGCTACGCTACTCACTATCTATCACAGAATAGATAGTGAGTGGCGTAGCCAATCAGAGAACGGAATTCGTGATAGAACTCTAGTAGATTTATACTAAAACTCGATAGAAACACGGTACAAGTTTTCTATTTCGTAAATATAACATTACAACTACAGTCGAACCTCTGGTTGCGACCACCTCTCCCCGGCAACCAGTCTTCCAAAATACCAAAAGTTTCCAAGTCAAATCACCATATTCGGAACCTCTTGTTAGCGACCACCTTTCGTAAGTGACTGCGACCACTTTAAGAGCTAAAAGTTTGAAACAAAATTAATTGAAAACGGAACTTTTCGAAACGACGATGTCACGGTAATCAATACATGTGATTTTTCTGCCCGAGTCTTCCTCAAACACAAATCCAAAATTGTGGCTGAAATGGCGGGAACAACAAGTGGGTGGCCACGTGGGTCCCACTAGACCCGTATTAGCGTGTGCTCAAAGGTGCACTGAAATGAACGTTTCTGCCGCCGGTGATATTGTTGTGTTTTCAAATTTCTCTGTCGAAGTGTGGACAGAAAACATTTTATCTGTTTTCTAGTGTGGACGGCAAACGTTTGATGGGTTTTCAGAGTGAAAATGCCATTTTCAGATTTTTCCAGAGTAGTGCGGACGAGATCCAAGTAAACTGTAAGAAGTGTTTTCCATCATAAGTGACGACCGCACTACCAATAATTACAAAATAGGAGTAAATGGCTTGATATGTCCGAACAGGTGATAAAAGGGAAAACAGAGACTGTTAACTGTTGAATATTACGGAATTCTGTTGCAGCCTGGTGCAGATGGTGAGAGTCACATTCGGGTTGGTAAACTGAACATGGTGGACTTAGCTGGGAGTGAAAGGCAGGCCAAGACTGGTGCTACGGTAAGTTCTGCTCTTACTTACAACGGTGTGTTATACTGAAAACTATAACATTTTTATTTTCATTTTGGGCGACGTTTCGTCAACGAATAGAAAAGTGCCGTTATGTTCGTATCCCACTGTACCCCGACTCTAAGAAAACAACGGCATAGGCATGAAATCTTTCTACTACCAACTGCTGTTAGTGTGTTAAGTTCGTTTTGTGCTGTTATTGTGTAGCTGGCGTTTTCTTGTCTTTTCATGGTAGGGAGAGAGACTCAAGGAAGCTACTAAAATCAACCTATCACTTTCTGCACTCGGTAACGTGATATCTGCGTTGGTAAGTAAACCGCCGAGTGAATTCTGTTTGTAGATTGAAGTAAAGGATATGAGTCAGTTCCAGATGTCAAAGAAAACAAACAAACAAACAAACATGAAGAAACTTAAACCAATAATAATAACAGCAGCAACAGCACCAAGACAAACAAACCAAACTAACAAACAACAAACAAGCAAAACAAAATGGACCTGCTTTCAATATGGAGTGAACGTCAGTGTAATAGATGAACGTTGTCTCTATTAGAAAGCGACAGTTAACCGTTAATTTTATTTATCCTGTCAAAAGTTAATTTTATGCAAAGCGGTCCTTACTGTTTTGAACACCACTTTTAAGCGCACAAGAGAGAAAGAATTATGAATTAGTATTTTGAATATATTTTGGGGAATGGTCAGGGATGTTCGGTTCTGTACGATTGGTCGGAGTAGGCCAGTTAGATATTGTTTTGAAATTGTCTGTCCCTACGCTTAAAGTAAATGGTCTGTCTTTACTTAATTTACTGCTTTCTTGTTTAGGTGGATGGCAAGAGTACTCATATTCCTTACAGAGATTCCAAGCTAACAAGATTGCTACAAGGTGAATTAAATGATGAATGCATTTTCAACAATGAAAAAAGTCATTAACAAGAATTGCCAAATTCGGGGATGTTTGCTAAATATACAAGTATTATCAGTCGCGGCAATAATGTATATTTGTTTTGTTTTTGTTTCGTATTGTTTTGTTTGTTTTTTCTTTGCCGACGAAATTCGTCTTTCTCTGTTGTGAGCAGATTCTCTGGGAGGTAACGCAAGGACGGTTATGGTGGCCAACATAGTAAGTGTTCTATTCTGTTCTTTTTTCTCATAATGGCTGGTTTGCAGTGTCACGCCTGCCATCAAAAATAAAAATCGTAACCATTCAATAAATGAAGTCAAGAAACTGGGATATGATAGATGATTGATTTATAAACAACCTCGCCAAGATTTAGGTCTGTGGAGTTTTTCACTTGCGCGTTATTCGGAAAGGTGTTGCACTCAAATTTATGGAGCTTTGTATGGAGTCGCCATGTTTGTGCCCCTCGGAGAGACACAAACATGGCGGCCGTAAAGTAACAGAAACATCGGTCCTTGGGTTTTGCCAATGAAATGAAACGCTATTACTCTAGAGCTCCGACACATTGAAATTAATACTTCTTATGGAGCAAGAACTGTTTAGTTAGAAAAAGCTTGAGCAATAACTCATCTTTTGACCTAATCAAGAGTCTTCTCGGGCCGCCATTTTAATGTCACGCAACGCATAAACTTGGAAATTCAGACGTGCTCTATTACATACCGAGGAACCCTGTCGGACTTAAACGTGGCAAAACGTCAAGTTATTAGAGGGTCCTACATCTGATGAAACGAAAACTACAGAAGGATTGGTAATTTCTTAGTTTGGAAAATGATGACGTCACATGAAAACCGACAATAGATAGTTGAAATTTCAGCTCAGCACTGAGGCGGAGCTTTAAGAGCGATATCTTCTGTTAGTTTCCTGAATTCGACTAAACTGCGTTTCCCGTGACAGCCGATAAGTTTATTTTTGTGATATTCTTGCAGGGTCCGGCAAGTTATAATTTTGAGGAGACAATAACGACATTAAGGTAAGCACATGTATCATATAAAAAGGATGCAAAAATTAGAGTATAATTTTCAAACCTTTTAAATCTAAAATCGAACGAGCTCGAGCTCACTTAGTAATCATACGTAACTGGACTGAGTGGAGTACAATTCGCAATGGAATAGGACTGAGTGGAGTCCAATTCGGTCTGGAATCATACGAGTGATAACAAAATCGGACGACCGTGCAGTGGGAGTCCGATTTGTTTATCACGAGTATGATTACAGACCGAATTGGACGACACGAAGTCTTATTACCAATTAATCATAAAAATTACAATTTCCGAGAAAAGAAGAATAGCCAAGTTCTGATAGAAAGGGTAAATTTGCATTAAAAGACTGACAAGAGAGGCGTACATTGTTTAATATCACTCTGAAATTAAACTACAACTTTGAATGTGATTGGCTTATAGAACTGTCCAATAACAAACTGTCAGATAACAACTTGGCAAGTGAATTAGTGGAAAATAGGAGTTTTTTAAACCAATCACAATCGAGAAAATTGGGATTTTTATGATTAAAGTGCCACTGAAACGAAATTTTCGTACTCTCTTTTATTATCCCAATCTATAGCTTCAAACGTGCTTAAAGTAATGGTGAACTTTATTTCTGTCAAATCCGAACGGAAAGTGCTTTTTTTAGCTGTTGAAATCGACTTTTTTGGAGCAAAACTGTGTCCGGGCTCTGGAACCGAGTTTAAGGACCTTGTGACGTCACTGGTTGTATTCACGCAAGAAGCGCTATAGATCCTCTCTTGTTTTCACTTGATTTATTCAAGTTTATTCTTCATATTGTCGATACCTACTAGTTTTCTACCATGTAATTTCTGTCCAGCCTTGACAGGAAATACACATCATAAACGTTGGAGGGCGCCAGAGAGCGTAGATTCACCAAAATAAATGCTACAGATTAGAACAGCTCAGTATACTTTTCGAACATCTTGAGTACTCGATTGGAGATTTCGAAGACGATTGTGGTAACTTTTATATCACGTCCTGAAGCGTAAACACGATATTTCGTCGTCTGTTTTCAGCCTGGTTCTGAAATTTGGATTCTCACGTTAATCTAAGGTCTATTACAAGGTTCGAATATTATCCTCGGCAACTTTAAAGCATTAAAAGCCGGAAGCGCATCAGCCATCCGCACAATCACGAAGTTATCAACAGTCCACAAGCTTTGAGTCGAGTACTTCTTTGCACACAGAGGGCATCGTTTTATGATACTAATAAGTGAAAGTTCTTGTGGTAGACAAAATGAATCTTTGAAAATTGTGATCCGCAGCAGGGTTTGCTTTATCGCCGCAAACAAAGCGGGAATTTCGCTTCTCTTTTACACGTATCTCCCAATTGCAATATTTCACGGCCGATGGATTACTTTGAGTTCTTTAGCAATACTTATGTCTATGATCTTCATTTAATAGTATCCAAGTTCAAAACAATTCGTTAAAACGTCGCTAGTTTACACTCCTTTCGAAGATTCATTAAACGGAATTTGAACCAATTTGCATATATGACCTTTCGCCGCCGACATTGTCACGCTTTCTCTCGTTTCCTGAAAACATACCTGTAGGGTCATGGCAGCTTAGTTTACCTTTATAGTTTAAATTCGCTCCCTCATATAAAAGAAGGTTTCTTAAATTTTTGCTGTTGTGATAACTTGTAGGATGTAGCAGATACAACTGGACTAAAGGTCACTGTGGCACAATCTTGTCCGCTGTGAAACTCACAACGTGTCCGGTTTCCTCGAAGCGAAGCGACTCGAAAACTCGAAGCGTTGTTGCTGCGATTCGTGCAGCAGCACTCTGGATAATATTTTCAAAAGCCGCTTTCTCTTGTTTTCATGTCTTTTTTACTTTATGAGTGTAGATATTGTTTAATTGAGTGCTGGCCATTTCACCAAGAGTCCCGATCATTTTGCGATCTAAGAACTCCCACTCGTTTGCTTGCTTACATAAAATATCCTGCAAATATCCAATTAAATAGACTGGAAAGCCCCAGGATCGACTCTCGACCTCTTCATGTCTAAGGCTACTGTTATTATCTGCTTTACAGCTCTGAGATGTCCTTAAGATGTTTTTTAGGGGGCTTCGAACAGTAATCTCTTCTCCCATAATCACTCTAAATTTTCAGCGCGGCATGAGAGTAATACAACCAGTGACGTCACTAGGCTGTTTTGGCCGCGCCAAAATGGCCGCCAATTTTGGGCTTAACTAGCCAACTTCGAACGGCTGAAAAAGCAGTTTTCGCTTACCGTATGCGAAAAAAAGTTTGCAGTGTTTCCAAGTAAGGTTGAAACTTTATTACTAAGCAAAAATCTCACATACAAAAATTTCGTTTCAGTGGCACTTTAACAAGTACAATGTCCTCAAATGTGATTGGTGCATAAACGGCTGTATTTTGCTCTAATTAATCTGCAAAGTTGTAATCGGACACCTGTAAATCAGACAGTTACATGAGCCAATCATTTTGAGTCCTCTCCACTAAATCCACCAATCACAGCATTGATTACAACCACTATAGTAACCATTTCAAGAAACTGACTTTGTAAAATTGTGGAGGTTAAGTCTCCAGTAGTGACTGTTTTGAAAGAAACTTAACTGCCATTTTGAAAGCTATTCTCCATGTTTTTAATTACCATATTTAAAACGACTGTTAAAAGCTCTTTTTCAAATGAGACTTTTACTTTTGTGGGAAATTGTAATAGTTATGATTAATTGGTAACAGGATATCGTGTCGTGCAATTCTGTCTGTAATCATACTTGTGATTAACAATCGTACTTTTGTTAACCTTCAGTCGTATGATTACAGACCGAATTGGACTCCACTCGGTCCTATCACCATTAGAAATAGGCACGCAGAGAACCAATTACGATCAAGAATTTTGTCTTAGGTACGATTATGCGCTGTAGTGTCGCGTTACTCGCGAGCAATACTGTGTACTTTCTGCAGTTTTCATGATTGTCATTTATATTGATTGAAGTTAATTAATCAAGCCGATTTTCTTTGTTGATGCAGATATGCAAATCGCGCCAAGAACATCAAAAACAAGCCCAAGATTAACGAGGATCCTAAGGATGCCTTGTTGAGAGAGTTTCAAGAGGAGATTGCAAAGTAAGAGAAAAGTTCCCAGTGATACACAACTAAAATCTCCATTAAAATCTGGCATAACTAACTCATCATCTTATAATGGTAAAAGTCTCAGAAAAAAATCAACGTTGGACAATTTTCCCGCGAACGACCTTAATACCGTCCTGAACGCTAAAACTTGACTCAGTTTACGGCTAACCACCGAAACAACAACATGGCGGCGCCGTTTTTGATAGCACATGGCAAAATTTTTCCCGCAGGGGTTAATGGGTAACAATATGAAAACTGCATGCAGCGCGGGCTCATCGCGGCGAAAACTGCAACAGAAACAATGTTCCTAAACTCAAGACAAGTTGCTAATACAAAGGCAGCTCATGGGATGAGATGGCTATGTGACGCTATGATGTGAAGCCTGCAAACTAGAATTGAAAAGTTGTTCTCGTACTCAAATATTAAGTGCCCTATTATGTTTAAAAGATGCCTCATTTCAAAGTGTCTTCCATAAAGCTGGTGTTTTCAAATTCCACCGGTTTGAATAAAAACTTCGTTTTCGTGACGGATTAGTGTGGACGGCAGGCCTAACCGTAGCAATAAAGCTGCATTTTAAAATTTCTCTGGTGTAGTGTGCACGGGGCTTAAGAAATCCGTGCAAAATGCTTGGAAGCCAGAGTATGACGTTGTCCCCTGCGTCGTTTAACCGGGGTGCGCCTCCCGCACACTTAGCTTCAAGTTTTAATTGGTTGACTGCTACATGATACTGAACTGGTCTGACTCAATTACTTTATTTACAGGTTAAAGAGAGAGCTGGAAAGGCGCGGTGGCGGTGAAGGAAGAGAAGGATCAAAGAAGGCAAAGAAAAGAAGACAAAGGGAAAATGGTGAGGATTGCAGGAGTGTCTTGAGAAAGATATACAACTTAAGAAGTAACGTCACGGCGACAAAATTTTGAAAAGTTTCTCTTTTGTTATTGGTCATAATCATCTTGCTCAGTCCTTCACGCCCTTGTCTATCAGTTTCGATTTAATTATTTCTCCTCTTGTGTCGTTGCTCCTTAGGGCCGATTTACACGATACGACTTTGTCGCATGCGGCAAGTTTACGACAGGCCACGACATGAATTGTTTCGTGTAAATCAAACCTACAACTCGCTTACGACTGTTGTGCACGTCAAAAAAATTGTCGTAGCATTTTAAAACATGTTTTAAAACGCTGCGAGAATCGTAGCCGAAAGGGATAGAAAATGACGTATTTTGTGACAAATTGCTACTGACTAGGGGACGAAGGAGACATTTTTCTTGCGTCAAAATGGCGGACGAAGTTTTTGTTGGCTGATTCACGTGAAGTCGTTTCTCGAAAAGTATTGAACGGATTAAAGCGCAAAACATTTCGTTAGAGAGTTTTTTCAAAGCGCAGGACAGCTAAAATATTTGTTTACCATTTATTAGGACTTTCGCTCCGTGAATCCCGGTGCAAATTTTCACATATATAATTTTGTAAGTGAAAATGTTGTGCGCGCGTAAATGGTCCTAAGTCATGTCGTAGGCCTGTCGTAAGCTTGCCGCATGCGTCAAAGTCGTACCGTGTAAATCGGTCCTTAGAAAACTATTATCTTGATCCCACCTGTAATGGAGCATATTTTGGTATCGGACTGGAACTAGCTTGCAATTGAGGTTCATGCGGGGGAATATCATTAAAAAGAGACAAATGTCATTTACATTTCAAAAGACTCCCCGCATTAGTAAAGAATTGTTTCATGCTTAGCGTGCGTGTATCGAGTTATGGATGCACGTGGGAAGTTAGGAAAGCACGAAAGAAGCCTAGCAACTCTAGCTTCTTGAGTGCGCTCCCAACTTGTCAATTAGTGCATCCATAACTCGATATACGCACAGCTAAAAGCATGAACCAATTCTTTTATAACATGGCGACAACATATTGAGCGCTAAAACATGTTTTATTTGTGATTGACTACGAAGTTCTCACAATGCAAGGTGAATTAGGAATTAGCAATAGGAATTAGGTAGGACTAGCCCGCGCTATGTTATAAAGAGATTTCGTTCATGATGGCTCAATAGGAATTAGGTAGGACTAGCCCGCGCGCTATGTTATAAAGAGGTTTCGTTCATGATGGCTCAATAGAAATTAGGTAGGACTAGCCCGCTCTATGTTATAAAGAGATTTCGTTCATGATGGCTCAATAGGAATTAGGTAGGACTAGCCCGCTCTATGTTATAAAGAGATTTCGTTCATGATGGCTCAATAGGAATTAGGTAGGACTAGCCCGCGCTATGTTATAAAGAGGTTTCGTTCATGATGGCTCAATAGGAATTAGGTAGGACTAGCCCGCGCGCTATGTTATAAAGAGATTTCGTTCATGATGGCTCAATAGGAATTAGGTAGGACTAGCGCGCGCGCTATGTTATAAAGAGATTTCGTTCATGATGGCTCAATAGAAATTAGGTAGGACTAGCCCGCGCGCTATGTTATAAAGAGATTTCGTTCATGATGGCTCAATAGGAATTAGGTAGGACTAGCCCGCGCGCTATGTTATAAAGAGATTTCGTTCATGATGGCTCTATAGAAATTACGTAGGACTAGCCCACGCTATGTTACAACCTTAGTTGCAAGCTAGTCCCAGTCAAATACAGGGAATATTGATATTTCCCATTAAGAAGTAATTTTGTGCGGTAGAGAAATGATTGAAAATATCTCCTCATTGGTCTTTTAATCCAAATGTGATCAGCATCTAATTTCTCCTGTCCATGACCATACATTGTTATGCAAAAGGTGATGAGAAATACGAGATTCATTCACTACAGTACACGCGGTGCAGTACAGAGAAACGATAACAGCGTGCGCTTTTTCAACACACACATAAAAGAAAAAAAACTGCAGCAAGAACGCATTTGTAGTTTGTGTGTTTGTTCGTTTGTTTCTGTTATTGTTATTATTACTGCTGCTGCTGGAAGCTTTGTACCGTTTTCACCAACTATAGTATCTGAGAATCTGAAAACCTGAAACGGGTGTTGAGGAATTGAAGGTGTTTTATTGTTTAGTTATATATTCTTGTCTTGTTTTGTTTTGTTTCTCTTTTAAGGCTCTATCGTCGAAGAAGAAGACGAAGATGGCGAGGAAGGAGAATCGAAGAGCACAGAAGATAAAATCAAGCTTGAACAAGCCAAGCTTGAAGAAGACAAGAAATCTCTGCAGGATAACCACACAATGATGGCCGAGGTATGCATCCACCACGCGCTGATTTATTTCTCGTTCACCTGTGAACATGCACTGTGTTTCTATCGAGTTTTAGTATAAATCTACTACCGCCGGTTCTATCACGAATGCCGTTCTCTGATTGGCTACGCTACTCACTACCTATTCTGTGATTGATAGTGAATAACGTAGCAGTGTGCCCTTGCTAACAAAACGACGGCCGCTTCTTGGCGTTTTCAAAGTCTCTGCGAAGAGGATTGAGATAAAGTTTTGAACGACTTGTAGATTTCTACTAAAACAATTAGATTATTCGCTCTCGATTTCTGTCTATAATCCCCAGCTAAAACTGGGGAGTATTTCCCATTTTTAGAAACTGTACGTATTGCAAAAATTATTAAATGGATAATAAACGCAATAGCCTCTATTTGCGCGAAAATATGTTCAGTTTTCCTCGAACCACGCTCTAAGAAAACTGTTTGCTTCTCGGAAGAGATAATGTCCACGGACAAATATCCGAGCATATTTTCGCGCCAAATGGAGGCTGTGCGTTATTTAACACAGGAATTTTCCAGTCGATACCACTTTTGACTATTACTCATTCTTTACTTTTCTTTTCTTAAGGAAAAGGAGAAACTCATGGGTGAAATTCAGAAGAGGGCGCAGCTGTTGAAAAAGCAACAAGAAGCACAATCTGCTTTAAAATCAAAAATCAAGGTAAGTTGATTTATAACAACGGTAACTAAAAGTTGAATCGGATCGTTTTCTTCTGAGCTTTTGGTTAATGTCACATTAATTATATACTAAGCTTACAAGATAAGGCCTGTACACGAGGGTTAAGGCTTCTTGTTAAAGACTTGTTTCTGTGTCTTTTTTTTTCTTAAAAGATGATGGAAAGCAAATTACTGGTTGGAGGGAAGAGCATTATCGACAAAACGTCTGAACAAGAACGGGCGCTAGAAGAACGAAGAAAACAGATCGCTGAACAACAGGTAATGACATGACTAGCTACCGAGCTCGCTAATCTCGCTTTCCTCTTTCAGGATAACACCAAAATGCCTCTACATAATTATATAATTATCACACATGGCTTTATTAAAATTAGAACCTTCTTTTGAATAGAAGAATCAATTGTAATCCCCTTCAACTCCAGCAAAAAGGGGCTCAAATTCGAGCTTTAAGTTATTTCGCTCCAATAATACTCAGCCCTGTTTTCCTTAGAGAGAAGCACAATTTTATCCAAAACGTTCTTTTTTCTTTATAATTCGTGCCAATTTACCTATTTAATCCTCTATAACGAGCAAACTTTGGACCCATAAACGATCTTCTGCATTTTTGCCAAAAATACAGAGGGTTAGTTCGTGCTTTTCTTTAACCCTTCAACGCCCAAATTTTCACGAAAAATGCCGTTTTTGACCGTGAAATCAGTTATTGTGGCTGCCATGACGCTAAATGGGCCTTAGTTTTGCTGAACAAGCTTTTTTTAACCAAAAAGGTAGATTTCCGGAAGATTAGGTACAAAAGCGTACAATATTGTAATTTGGTGCATGCTCATAAGCCAGAATTTTGGACTGTTTTTGTTTTTTTGTTTTGCGTTTGCGCGTTCCGAATTTTTTTCTTGCCAATTTTCTTTCCTTTTTCTCGACTCTTCTACTTCCGCTACCTTTTGCGTTTCATATTCTTTCTGGCTGGCGTAAAAAGTTGGCTGTTAATCATGGGCAAAGCCTGGAAATGGGGCCTTGATCAACTCAAGGTATTATGGGTCATTTTACCACCATTTTTGTACCAAAACTGTTAACGTTGTTTTTCAATTTGCTACGACAGAATAGCGTGGATATCCAAAACCGACTGTTGTGCGGATAGATCTATCCTAGCTCTACTATCTGCTTATCAAGAATATCTGGTGACATTTAAATTGATGACGTCACAGGTGGTACAAAGAGCGCGACAACTCAGGACGTGTATATGCGAACTTGGCAGTCAAAGGGTTAACGGTATTTTTTGTGAAAATTTGGGTGTTAAAGGGTTAATATTTCCACGATTCTTATTGTTTCAACGTTGTATCGGTGTTGCTCGTTCGTTTACCGCGATACCAAACTATTGTCTTAAGATTCCTTTCACATTTGTCAAAATGTCTCTAAATTCTATTTCATTTTTAGCGTCGTGAAAGAGAAATGCAACAAAAGCTTGAGGAGAAGGACGAAAACACCCTGGAAATAAAAGAAACGTTCACATCGCTTCAACAAGAAGTGGATACCAAAACTAAGAAGCTGAAAAAGGTAAAAAAAAAAAAAAACGGTTAAAAATACAGTCTCGCCTTCTCGAGTGGCCATCGCTTCAAAGATTCAGATATCACACAATACATTTGATATTAGCTATAGGGACGGACAGTGAATGCAATGACTATCATCGAAGAATCCACTGGTGATGCAAGACTTTGAATTACATTTTGTACTCAGCGCACTAGAGGAAAATAATAAAACAAGCAGAAAATCGCAAACCACACAGAGAAAAATGTCTGTGTAGCAGTCACTTCGACAGTGCCAGAGCACAGGGAAGCATTTCAAGAGCGTAGAATACGTAGGAAGGGAAAATCTAGTGAAGCAACGTAGAAAGCTAACTTGTTAGTCTGAAACCTGTCTTGCAGTTGTTTGTAAAGTTACAAACCATTCGGTCGGAGATCTCTGACCAGCAAGAAGCGCATATTCAAGAAAGGCAAGAGTTAGAGCAAGCACTGGAGGATCTGACAAGGGAACTGAAACTAAAGTGAGTTACAAACAAAAACTTCGGTTTTATAACACGTCTAGTTAGTCCAGGGGCCCGTTTCTTGAAGGTCCCGAAAAGACTTCGCACCCGGAAAGCCATAGCAAAATCTTAAACCTTATGATTACAGAGCTGTTTTATTCACATATTCTTCATATGAACAGATTCCGTTCATACAAGAAGTTTTTAGAAACAGATTAATTTTTAAAATGGCTTTCCGGGCCCGAAAAATTTCCGGAGCTTTCGAGAAACCGATTCCAGATCTTGAGAATAAATGAGCTGAGGTTTTGTTTAGAGTTGCCACAGGTCAGGAACTGTTCAGGGGAAAAAAATCGTCAAGGTCGGGGAAAAGTCAGGGGTTTTATCTTGAGTCAGGAAAAATTACATTTTGACGGAAAGTCAGTAAAATCTGAAATAGTTTAGCATGCCTGATTCAATTCAATTAAGGGCTGAAAGAAACATTTCAGGTTACTGTGATGTCACTGAAGTTTTTCCCCAATGAGAAACAATTTGATATTTATAATCAGGTGAAAATCAGGGAATTTTGAAAACTGATGTCTGTGGTAGCCATATTTGTTAAAGTAGCCTGTCAATTCTTCCCAAGATAATTTTTATGGAATCCTCGTTTCACAAGCTATTTGTCGGTCTTTTTGGCAAAGTGAACTGTAATTTATCGTGATTGTTTCCTTTTTTCTTTTGCAGAACGTTAATAATAGAGAACTTCATTCCTCCAGACGAGAAAGTCAAATTAACAAACAGAGCGAGTTACGATGAAGAGAACGAAGAGTGGAAGTTAAAACCTTCTTCTCAGAATGGCAGGTGATGGACACTTTGTTGACTCGTACACACAGTCCTATTCCTTTTTTCCATTAAAGTGCGTTGTAGAGTGATACTGGGAAAGGTTTTGTTTTGATTGCTTTGTATTTTCACTCAAAGAACCTTAGTCAGTCTACACCATTTTCTATGCCATCGAAATTATTGATATTGCATGGTGAAGCGAAATCTTATTGCTTTCCTGTAAGTTGTGTTCCTAAAAGCACGTTTAATTATCCTTAGTGGTTATGTTTCTTTGTTTCGACATGCTCGGAATAAAATATAATAGCCAAACTCTCGCGTGTTAAACAAAAACAAAGGTGTGGCTGACTAGGGTCCTTTAAGAGTGAATAGCAGTACTCCTTGTCGTTTCTTGTTAACAGCTTTGGCCAATGCCCCTATACACTGCGAGCAGTCTCTCTTTTGCTCGAAAATCCGTGGGGAAGAACGCAAATCAAGTGAACGTGCGAGCGTGACTGCGTTGCGTTCTTCGTTGCGTTCTTCTCCACGGATTTTCAAGCAACAGAGAGACTGCTTGCAGTTTAATGCCCCTGTGACTTTCCCCTTTTTAAAAAATCAAATAAAGTTTACCCGGTTCAATATTATCCTTTTGATTCACGTTCTACTGATTGCTTTTTGTTGTGACTTGTTATGTTGACTAGTTCTAATGTTGCACGTTGTATTGAGCAGCCAGCAAGCTATGGCCAAAAGACCAGTATCAGCTGTTGGGAACAGGCGACCCACCACCGAGTACGCCAAAATGGCGGCGGCTATGGGCGGACACATGAGATACAAGGTACCTACACCTATCAGCCAAACAGCCCGTCATTTCGTCTTGTTAAAAATTACCCTCGTGATGTAACTTAATTCCCTTTAACGGGATTTCATTGCGAGGTTATATCCAGGAAATGTTACTCAGTAACTCAAAAGCATATTGGACACCGTTGTGAAATGCAAAAGATTGTTCTCTAATCTTGCACGTCTTCGCTGTGAATAAAGTCGTATAAACGTTACGTGAGTCATCAGCTCAATGTCTTCAGTCTTCAATATCACAAGATGGCAATATTTAACATAACTGATTAATAACTACTTATTAACCGAGAGTGAGGTCTTTACGGGAAAATCTCTTACCGAGACCTTGCCGTATTGACCGAGCGATAGAGGGGCGAAAGAGGCGAAACAAGGGTCTTGGGGAAACAAAACTAACTGTTTTCCGGGTAGCCAGTCATTTAGTGTTTTGTAATACCTCCCAACTCAAAAATAATAATAATAAGGAAAAAAAACTGTGAAAAATCATTTGCTTGAGGCCGGCTGGCACACAAATTCGCCGCAGTTGCAAGGAGCACGACCTGATCACATGCGAGTGGAAAGTTCAAGTTGTTGTTTCCCTAGGGAGTTAGTGAGTTTGACCAACCGTACGTGACACATTCTCATCCAATTGGAAAACGTATTTGAGTGGGGAGGTATAACAACATAGAATATGTCAATGTGGCTAAAGCTTATGAAGCACGTTCAAATCCTGTTGTTGGGAATCTAAGATTAACCTGCGGGTCTGAAGAATCCCTTAAGGTCATTCCACTGAAATAGAACCTGCACTGAGATTTTTGTGAAACTTTGCCTATTGATTGTTTATATTATAGGAACTTAAATTTTGAAATAAAAATGAGGGGTCCCCATGTTCGTTTAGGAGCAACAGCACCTTGTTTATACCCATATAAATCCTAATAGTAGCACCATGATTGTAGTCACGATTGTTCGCTAAATTCACGTTTCTGACGATTGCTTTTTGTTCTACACTGAGAATTGTTCCATATTTATTTTACACAGAGAAAATTATTACTCAATTCAAAACAACAGAAAAAAATGATAGGTCACCATACTCGTTTGCGAGAAAATGACGATTTACCTCTATGGCGAGGTCCAGCTGTAAAGAAAAAGCCGCCATTTTTTAATGCGCGCGCGCTAATCACGCGTGAAATTATGCGCAGTAGGGATGCGCAATGCAACACTGGGGAATAACCTTAAGCGGCCTTCACACGCAAACAAAGGTTGGCAAACTCGTGTTGGCAAACTCAAGTTGGTGTGTGTGAACGGCACAAAAACAGTCTGCAAACACGTTTGCAAACTGTTGGCGACAAATAGAACTTGTCTCTATTCTCGCCAACTTTTTCACTAACTTTTTCGTGTTGGTAAACTCGTATTTGACGTGTGAACGATTGGCAAACAACTGTCAACCAATCAAAACACGCGCTCTATTCACGTGATTCATTTGCGTGACACTTCACAAAATGGCGGACGCAATTCAAGATGAACTTGGGGCCACTTCAAAATTTATGGAAGAGGTTCACAATTGTCCGGCTGTTTGGGACGTTTTATCTGTAGTCTACAAAGATAGTAAAAACAAACGAAAGAAAATGGAGGAGCTAGCAGACAAACTGAGTTTCGTCCTAACCTTTCTCGCTTTCTGTGTCTTCTCTTCTCTTCTTCTGTTCCATTGTTCTACGTGAGTGCCACTGCACTAAGTCGGCCATGTTGAAAATTAGCGTGTGTTGTGATTTGACGCGAGTTTGACGTGTGAAGGAACGAGTTTGCCAAATTTTGGAATTTCGCTAACACGAGTTGGCCAACTTAAGATTGCCGTGTGAAGACAGCTTAAGACCCTTCGCTCCTGTTGTTGTTTGTGTTTGTTGTTGTTCTTTTAGTCACGTTCAAACGATATTAGCAGTGAATGATGTTACATGTTTATTATTAGCAATATTAGCAATATATGGGCACCTAACTAGTTTGGTTTCTTATAGTTAGTCAGGTACCCTGTTACCTTTTTTTTTTCCCATGAAATATACTATATAAAAAGATACTATATTTTAGATGAGGTAGAAATAAACTATTGTTGTTGTTTTGTGTTGTTGTCGTTGTTGTTTTGGTAACGATGCCTGTTGTTTGTTCCTTCCAAGGCTGAGAATATCATCATGATCGAACTAGACATGCCTAACAGGACTACCAGGGATTATGAAGGTCCTGCTGTGGCACCCAAGGTTCAGGCGGCTCTTGATGCTGCTCTTCAAGATGAAGAGGACCTCACCCTTGATGCCGAGTAAGCTACGGAACACTTGGTTGTTTTACTATCAAGGGATGTCAATGCTCAGAGACACCAAAACAGTTTGATTCGAGCTATGGTTTACCTCAACTGTAGGTTAATAAAATAATATATAGCTAGTAACCAACGATCTGTATTAGTGCTTTTTGCAGGCATGTTAGTAGTGATGTATTGGCCTTTGTTGTAAATTTCTTTCTTTTTTAGTGTTCTTCTCAGTAAAACTAAAGTGAAATCAAAAAGAAGGGACAAGCCTGATCGCAGTGAGCGACCGAAAACAGGGTAAGCTAAAAATCAAAATTACTTTTCCGTTGCACTGATTTGAATTTGAAACCTTGCCAATCCGTGCAACGCGGTCTCTGATTGGTTGATTTCCACGTGGTTTGCACGGACCGCTTCACAATGAGTTTAATAAACCATATAAAACACAGCGCTTTTCACTGCGTGAAATTTACTAGTTTGCTCTACAACATCGAAACATGCACGAATCGCATGTCGTAATTCTCTAACCTTATTTCCTCAGACGGAGGAGTCGAGGCCCACAGTCATCAGGTCAGCAGCAGGGTTCATCGGAGTCTGCGCAATATCCAACTGCAAGAGGCTTGTTAGCTCAACAGAAGAGAGTGTTACCACAGTAACAACACTGGATATTAAATTATTGCTTTAGTCGATGTACGCTGTATTTAAGGGGGGACGGGGGGGGGGGGGGCACGGTAATGCGCTTGTATGGTGGTTTCCAAAAATGAGTGCAAGTTGAATTCGCAAGATACCAAGAAATATTTCACTGAAAAGAAAACAAAGAGCTAAATATAGCTCTTTGATGTTGTGGTCGTTTGGCCAGGTTCGTGCAACAATGTTGCACCCGGGCATGCGCACTAGTTCGATTTTCAATACCCAACATGTCGCAACACTTCGCAACAGGGTGGCCAAACGCACCCAACATGTTGCGCCCAACAACGTTGCGATATGTTGTGTTGATATGTTGCGATGGTTCGGCCGGGGCTTGCAAATACTGGGCCAACGATGTTGCGATATGTTGCGTTGAAATGTTGCGATGGTTTGGCCGGGGCTTGCAAATACTGGGCCAACAATGTTGCGTTGAAATGTTGCTATGGTTTGGCCGGGGCTTGCAAATACTGGGCCAACAATGTTGCGTTGAAATGTTGCGATGGTTTGGCCGGGGCTTGCAAATACTGGGCCAACAATGTTGCGTTGAAATGTTGCGATGGTTTGGCCGGGGCTTGCAAATACTGGGCCAACAATTTTGCGTTGAAATGTTGCGATGGTTTGGCCGGGGCTTCCAAATACTGGGCCAACAATTTTGCGTTGAAATGTTGCGATGGTTTGGCCGGGGCTTGCAAATACTGGGCCAATAATTTTGCGTTGAAATGTTGCGATGGTTTGGCCGGGGCTTGCAAATACTGGGCCAACAATGTTGCGATGGTTTGGCCGGGGCTTAACGTCTCCACTGTAGTTTCAAGCTAACCTCTTACGCAGACGTCCTAGATTACGTCACTAGCCACGAGGGTCTGTGTACGAGGCTAGTTTGCTGGCTTGTTATATCCTTTTCAGTTCCAAGTATTTTTTTGTTGTTGTTTCCTCTAGGTTACTAGCTTATTCTGTTTAGATTTTCCGTCTGTTTGAGAGAAACTTTTTGTATAGCAAAATGACGGGCTCATTAACGTGCTACAAGAGGAGACCAAGGTATTTATCTTAATCTTCTCTTGGTGTAAAAGAATATCATTAAAATCACCATAATATACTTGTTTTTAGTTTAGAGATCATTACTTCATGCTTCAGTTTACGTGTTATGCCGTGAAATATTTCAGAGACAGTGCAGAAAGGGGAAATGTCTGTCTCGCTGGGTTGGGATTGCCACACATTTCATAACACAATACGGATCGAGTGTAGGGCAGTCGAAGGCCAATATCGTCCCGATAGTCCCTAGAAAACCTTGTTAATACGAGATTATGACTAAAAAAAACTATTGAAGGGCGATGATAGTTGGTGGATACCCGGGGGGGGGGGACTTCCATATACAAAGGACGGGGTGTTCGTCGTACCTTTCACGGGTTAAAAAAGCAGATTTGGTAGCTGTTAGGGTGTTCAGTCTGAGAAGGTCCTCAGCGGGAGCTTTTGTGGTACCTTTTAGGCTATTGAGCCCAGTAAATATGACAGATGTTTTGTTTTAGAATTAGTGTCTCTCAGGGGTGGAAACAATTTCAAGCCACGCCACAAAACAGGGTCTTAGTATCTCTTAGGGGTTCTTTTCAAAATTTCCGACGGGGGGGGGGGGGTGGGACAATGGCGAGTTTACACCACAGAAAGAACTGCTTATAAAGGCAGTACGGACTCGATCTTAGTCAGGCTGATTATTTTCTGGATTTGTTGTCCACTAAATGTAGTGCAAACACCTCGGACTTAAGTCCTCAGGCAACTTCTTTTAGTGCCCTTCCCAAAATTTGTTTCTTTTTTTTTTTCTTTCCTCTGGTGTAAACGAGCCGTAGACACAGTTCATGAAATGGTGACTGTCATTTGCTTGCTTCTTCTGTCTCATAGCTCCGTTAAATTTATATAAAGTTTATGTAAAATGTTTCACTGTTAGTCGTGTGGGAAGCAATTCATGACGTGTTTTCCCGTCTCCACGAAGTAGTCTAACCCTCAAATTTCGTCACTGTAGCGCTCGTGGCGACAGTTTTACGAGAGAGTATTCTTACTGCTCGGGACGAGCTCAGACTGTTTCCTGATTAGACAAAAAATTGGATGATTGCCGAAAATCGTCGGCTTTTCTGCACTGAACAGTCAGTGAACCAAACTGTGAAAGCACTGCATTTGTCTTTATATTTAAGTTAATTTAATTCTTTAAGCTGGATCATCACTTAAAATATTGTATTGTAAATACCTGTAATGAAATGTTCTAACTATTTATTATAAAATATACTGAGAAAATTGTTACTGTGAAATATGTCTATCAGAGATACTGTAGCGGAAAAAAAAAATGGACCTAAATCTTTTAATAATAGCCGGTCTTCTATCGCGAACTCACCAACAATCTGCCATTTTTTAGATTAACTCCAGTGGCCAGGGGCCCGTTTCTCGAACGCCCCGGAAATATCTCGGGCGCGAAAAGTCATTTTCAGTTAATCGGTATTTAAAGACAGAGGTGTATACGCCTGAAACCTCTTGTACGGAATGGAACCTCTGTTTATATTAAGAATATGTGAATAAAACAGGTCTGTAATCATAAGGTTTGAGATTTTGCTACGGCTCTCCGAGTGCGAAAACTTTTCGGGAGCTTCCTAATCCAGAAACGGTCCCCAGGTCCGTAAAGGAAGATTTATTTTCACCAAATTTGTTGCAAAAACGCTCTTAAAGTCTCTCCCGAGCTCTTTTAAAGTCTCTCTCACGCTCGCTCCCCGTTGTTTAGGGGTTCAAGAGTTCGTATCTCCGTGTACTGTGGGTCGGTCTAAGAACTTCACCTTTTTCTTATTTCAATACCAAATTTAAAATTGACTATCTTGTTTGTTTGTTTTTAAACACACACAAATTTAGACGGAATGCCACGTGAGGGGGGAAGGGAAGGGTAATTCACGAAGTACAATAAAAGGGTCGCGTTTTCAAAAAAAAAAAAAGACTGAAATTTGGCAAGCAGAAGCATTTGATACTTTGTATGCATGGTCAAGTGACAGTCCCACGAATCTTCATTGTCGTTCTGTACTTTTTCGTGCATGTTTAATTTGCATTGCCTAAAACGAGAAGGTGAAGGGTGATAGGGTTAATTCCCCATATAGACTTTATTCCGTACGTAATCCTTCCCTTGGGTCAGAAATCCCGGAATCCCAGAAATAGCCAATCCAGTGACGCGGATTTTGGTCACATGACCAGCCCAAGCGGATTAACGCGCATTTAAATCTTCGACGAAAACGTCCACGCAACGCTCGTGATAAAATGACTCGGTGAAGAAATGGTTACCATGTCTAAAATTAAATTGAGATATGACCTTGGAAATATTACAGGCTCTCACTGGGGAATGACTCTCTTTTTAAATTCACTTCATTCTTCTAGACTAGATAAAAAAAAATACTTCTAAGCCACTTGACTATACACTGCCCGGTCTTGATCGCCATTGAAGAATTCCTCGTTATTCTGCTCCAAGAGCTGTAGAACCTCATCAGGCTGGCGTTTACTTCTCCCGTCTTCATGTTTTTCTTGATTCCGCTGGTACAACATCCCAGCAAAGCCGGTGCTCCACTTAAAGTAGCGACTAACTCCCACGATCAACAAGTAAGTCAGAAGCGTTAAGATGCTGATGACAAACCCACAAGCCATCAGCGAGCACGGCCCCACCGATGTATCAACAATCGTCTTTCCCACAGCAAGGGGAATGAGCATCTCGCCAAAACTTGCCGCGACTAAAAGAACAGACGCGGTCTTTCCTGACACTGTTACAAAATACTCCGCAAAGTTGATGGCAGATGGGAACACGGACGCCATTGAAATCCCCAAAATGACAGTGCCCGCCCACAGTTTGGTATGGTCGGATTTGTTGCATTCTAAGTTAGAAATTTGCGACACTAATATGGCTGATCCCAACATGCACCCAGCCATGTCAAGCCAGAGCATCTTGGAAGGTCTCAGGTACCTTGATAACGGTACAGATGCCAGTCGCGCCAAGGCGAAGCTGCCCCAGAAGGCAGAAGTGAGAAATGCTGCACCATCCACGCTCATCGATGGAATGCTCTTCACACCGAAAGTAAAGATGTATCCTCCATATGCAATCTCTAGACCCACATAGAGCAAAAGGAATATAGAAAACAGCAAAAGAATCACCAGCCTGTATACCAGGCTGCCTTGGTTGCTTTTAGCAGCATCTTCCTGCTGACTCTGAGCGTCCTGTAGACTGCAAGCTTTTATTAACACGAACGCAATGAATCCAACGGCAGTAATGGCCAGGGGGAGAGAGCTGATCCAATACGCCCACGTGACAGGCATCGTACTCTCACTAGCATTGTAAATACTGCAATTAGTAATATTCACTAAGTGGTAAGTTGTTGTGTTTATGAACTCTGTTTCGTTTGTGGTTGCGTCTGAGACATTTATCCTGAGTGGGCCCATATCTTGAAGAAAGGGCTGTTCTATAAGAGGGGCCACAAACGCGCCGAAGGCGAACACAAAGTGAAGAGCCTGCATGTAAGGTCTTGATTTCTTACCCCAGGTGTTCAGCAGAAGGACATTTCCACCTGAAATTCAAGACAAGATGAATATTGTTCACTAGCCAAAATTAAAACTCCAGCGTGTAAATGACAATAAATTTCCAAGTGTTCTAACAAAGCTTTCAACATGCTATGGTTCAAATTTACCCTTAGTACAATTTGGTACTTGTGTTTCCCTCTATTCAGGTACATGGTAATGTACTTAAGAAAACAGCCCTAAAAAACACGCGCGCTGACTGGTTAAAAATCGTGTTGCTATTAAACAATTTAATTATGAGCTTGAGATTTCTATCGCCCGATAGAAATCGAGAGCGAATAATCTAATTGGTTTAGTATAAATCTACTAGTCGTTCAAAACTTTATCTAAATCCTCTTCACAGACACTTCGGAAACGCCAAGAAGCGGCCGTAATTTTTTTTTTAACAAGGGCACACTGCTACGCTACTCACTATCTATCACAGAATAGATAGTGAGTAGCGTAGCCAATCAGAGAACGGCATTCGTGACATAACGCTAGTAGATTTATACTAAACCTCGATAGAAACATAGAACTAACACGTGCTGTTGACGTAATGATGGCACGTGCAAAGAGAATTTACATTTTGATGATCAAAGTAAACAAGTTGTTTTCCTTTTTTCCGTCGCGGTGTTTTCTAGAAGAAATAGAAAACATGCTCCCCGTGTTTCTATTGAGTTTTAGTATAAATCTACCACCGTGCCATTACGAATTCCGTTCTCTGATTGGCTAAACTACTCACTATCTATTCTGTGATAGACAGTGAGTAGCGTGGCAATGTGCGCTTGTTAACAGAATGACGGCCGCTTCTTTGCGTTTTCGAGGTGTCTGAAGATTATTTAGATAAAGTTTTGAACGACTAGCAGATTTATACTAAGACAATTAGATTATTCGCTCTCGATTTCTATCGACCTCATAATCTAATTGTTTAATAGAAACACTCGTGAAAGTTTGGGAGAACTCAATAAAGTTATGGAAACACTCGCCTGCGGCTCGTGTTCCCACAGCATTTCTCATTCTCCCAAACTTCCACTCGTGTTTCTATAGCTCGATACAAACACGGTACATGTGTTCTATTTCTTAAATAATGGACGTGAAACAAAGGAAAATACCACATTGTACCAAAGGTAAAATTGAACCACAACATCATATATATGCATATACCTGGGGCGGATCAAGGGGGGTTCAGGGGTCACAGACGAACCTCGTAGAACTTGTAAAAATATTAATCAATGCATTCAATCCTTAATGGAATGAAACTACAACGTTTCTGACACTCTTGACTTGCACTCAGAATGCCGAGAATCCCATTTCCGACAACCTCAATTTCATAAATTTTATGGGGGAGAATGCCCACGGATTCCCCTACAGGGTACCACCTCCGGCGGTCTGTATCTCGAACCTCCCTCTCTAAACTCCTGTATCTGCGCCAGTATACGCATTTTGTGATTGGTCAATAGCCGCTCACTCAGGCATCAGTGCAACAAACGGGAGTAAGAGCTGTAGACTGTGGACAAGCTGTTCACACAGTGGATATTGTTATAGATGTGTAACTAGGTAAAGTGTACATTGGGCCAAATGGTCCATACCATCAGAGATTATCCCAGGTTCTGTAGCATGAGGCAACTAGAAGTATTTCTACTCCACACTGGATGGGATGATACGTGTAGTCCATCCCAGTTTTACTATACACACCAACCCCCCCCCCCCACCCCCGTCCCCACCCCCAAACAAAAAAAAATATATATATATACAGTCGAACTTCCGGTTGCGACTACCTCTCGTAAGCGACCACCTCTCCTCAGCGATCAGTTTTCCGAAGTACCAAAAGTTTCCAAGTCAAATCACTATATTTGGAGCCCTCTTGTAAGCGACCACCTCTCGTAAGTAACCACGACCACTTTTAGAGCTAAAAGTTTGACATTTTCTTTTGTTTTTAGCCTCCTGTAAGCAACCATTTGACAGATAATGGAGCGTAAATTGGATAATAAAGTGTTGTAACATTGTCGCATTCCTGAGTAGTACACGCGATGGAAATTTCTCGATGGGAAGTATTGGATTTAATCTCGAAATAGGGTAAAGCGACCACCTCCTGTAGCGACCACTTAGGCTTGACATTTTGGGTGGTAGTTTACGGGAGGTTCAACTGTACTTAAATTCACCGGTGCCTATTTGGGTGCCAATGCTGGGTGGAGAGAGGCACTGCGAGAGTTAAGTGTCTTGCCCATCATACAGGGCTGCAAATATATATATATATATATTTTTTTTTCTCTTGAAAGGGCATATGTCCTACTAAGACACCATCTTGGTCAGACAAAACAGATTGTGGTCGGACATCATCGAAAAAAGTAAGATTTACTCACGGTAGATTTTTATTCATCCTTACGGTAAAATGAGTTAACGTAAGGTAAATGTCCGCACACCATGTCCGACCACCGTTGGGATTCGTTGGACGAGTAAAGTTTGGTTAGCCAATGTCCGACGACTGACTGCTATTTGCAGCCCTGATTATACAATAGTTTCTCCACTGTACATACATTTAATTTATTGCTATTTAGCCAAAGTGGTTGCAATCAAAAAGCAACCATCCTGATACATCGGGCAAAAAAGGTAACCCCTTCAGAAAAGAACCCCTCCCAAAAGTAAGCTCACTACAGTGCAGATATCAGGTGTAAATTTCCCTTCCTCCTATCATACGTCGACCCACAGCAAGGTCGTTTGAGAATACAGTGTATGCCCATAGGCTTATTATCCTCAAAAATGTTGAAGTATTTGTTAGCAACCGCATTGAATTACATGCACATGGTGAGTCTGCCTCGAGATGAACTTTTGCAATAAATAGCAGGGCGTGGTAAGGGGGGGAGCTGATGGGCAGTTGGAACCAAATAGACAGAGCCAGAAGGAACTGCAGAATGTGAAACTAATTTGAAGTCTCCTTTTAGTGTTTCTTTTCAGTTGCCCTTCAAGCACTAACTGTTTTCTGCGACAACAAATCTCCCCTAAAATGCTTTCAGTTTTTAGCACCTGTCTACCCTCTTACCTACCCATTAAAGTGACCCTTTCACCAGATAGGAGGCAGCATAGCCGAGTGGTTTAGGGCACTGGATTTTAAATCTGGAGTTCCCTGCTTCAAATCCTCCACCCTACCGCTATCTTTGACTGCATTGTGTAAATAGCCAACTGGTTAGCCTCCCACCAGTTGAGATTCTTAATTATTATAGTTTATGTTTTACTTGCAATATTTGTTTGATTATTTACATGTATTTACAGTGTCCCCCAATTGGCACCACAGTGCTATTAATACGTTAAATATAGTTTACTTTAAAAATGCCATAGTTGTAGTCAGGCATGATAAAAGACAAATTATCCGAAGTACAACACGTGGTCGACGCTCTAAAGATCAATGGTTACACCGACCAATTTATTAGAAGCTGTCAAAGTACCATTGTTTCTACAAACCAGTCTCAAACTAACAGAGGTTTAGTTACTTTGTTGTACATTCAAGGAACTTCAGAGAAAATCACAAAAACTTTAGATCAGTTCAATATCAATGTCACCCACAGACAAGTAACGACCAATGGCTCCATTTTCGAAAAAAAAAACTTACGACAAATTCAGTAAAGACCTATCAACAGGAGTGATCTATAAAATCAATTGTAAAGACTTATTTATTTATTTATTTATCTATTTATTTATTTATTATTTATTATTATTACTACATGTATCTCAAGCAGCCAGTTTTACAGAAATGGAAATTTTGTAAATAATCAACCACATCATTGAACTGATTCACAAAAGAGTCAAGCCATGTGGCCTGACGCAAACATGAGAGAGAGTTACTAGGGAGAATTTTAAAGTTCATGTCACATGGTCTCATGCAAAATAGTTTCCCTATTAGGGTGCTTTAAATTAACTGGCTGGATTAAAATTCTCTCATTATCAATGCCTCAGTAGCCACTTCAAAACAAAACTCCAATAAAATTATCTTTACATGTACCATATTTCATTATCTCCCTAAGCAGCATTGGGTAGAACTTTCCAGAAAATATATCCAGGAAGTTCCAATCCCTTGTGTGCGGGAAAAATGGTTAGTTTCTGGAACCGCACATTAAATTTGCCAATTATCTAGTAAAGAGTACGATTTATCAAATTTGAAACAGTGACACTGTTACATTTTACATTTTATGGCAAGAATTCTGCTCTGACTGATGTTGACAACATTATTAATATTATTTGATCTCTCAAACCTGTGTCTAGTGATCCAAGCACCACTCCTAACAGTGATATGACAACCACCAACCCATAAATACTACTAACGTACGGCAAAACCCACATCATCAGAGTGGCCCACAAACATGACAGCGATAACACCACGTGCCCATTGTACTTGTCAAATAACCAGCCGCCAACAATGCTCCCAGTGAGGTAACCAATAGAGCGAGATGTGAATGCATATGACATGTGTGCCAGGCTTGTTTCAATTTGACAGGACAACTCTATCAATGTGGGTCCTAGGATGGCCACAGAAGTACCCTGTGTAGAAAGGGAAGAAAATTGTTAGTATTAATAAAAATGATGCAATATTAGTGTCAGAATCACTTAGCCATTAAACTGGCTTTCCAAGAATTTCTGTGTAATTAGCTTAGACTACAAGTAGTCCCTCTTTCGCTTAGTCATTCAAGCACGTTGTGTGGCCATTTTTTATTGTGGCTTTCTTTCGCATCATGCATGACGGACTAAGCAAAAGAGGAACTACTGGAAGCCTAGTGTTAGGTAACAGTAATATCAATGTCTTCATTTTGAATTCACTTTATAAAAAATCAAACATGTGCGAAAAATGCTCAAACATTGTGCTCTAAACCAAGCAAAAAGATGGTCTAAAACATAAAAAAAAACTTATAACAAGCTGTCTGGGTTTGCCTGGATTGTCTCTGAATCAAAAACAAATTAAATGTTTGAAAGAACCTAGAGGATACACACCATGTGCTTACCATTCTTCTAACTATGCCCATGTCCACTGCAGCACCAGAGAGATTAGTTGAACAGACCATAGGAACAGTGAACAGACATGCAAAAGACAGTCTGTTTGAGGTCAGAAACATAATGGCTTGAATGATATAATTTTTTTCTTATTTTCCTGTCAGTGTATCTGTAAAACTCTGAGGGTGCAGTAAATCTAACATTTTCACAGAAGTAATTCAGCCTAAAATGTGTTTTGCAGGCTGCTGGGGTAAATTTTCATTAGCTATGTTTCAGCAGCTTAGTGTCCCAAATTTTCGTCTGCAATCCGTCTGAGGTGAGATAAGATTAGTGTACAAAAATTTTGTAGTTCCACAAAATATTCTCTCTCCCCCAACTCCACTGAAAATTCCAATATTAAGGTCATTCCCCTGTATCGCATTGCGCATCCTTACTGCGCATAATTTATGGCGTCATAAGCGCGCGTTCGTGCACGCGCACATTGAAAACACGGCGGATTTGCCTTAATATTGAGTTCTGTCAGTTGAAAAATGGCTACAGCTGGCTAACGAGCTCAGACACCCCAAATGTTTTCCCAGTCATTTTAATCAACTAATCATTAGCTTTGCGTGAGAAAAGACTGATCTGATTTCTATGTTTGAAAATGGAATAAATAACTAAAGAAAAATAGCAGCTGCATTGTAGTCTTTTCTATTTTGCAGTTTGATAGCCGTAGCAAGCAATTTGGTTGCAATATTTTAACAAAGATTCAGCTGTCTGTCAAAATCAAACTTAAAAAGTTTATTTGTGTCCGACAAAAGTATTGACTGTAGTTTGAGGCATATTTTCATGAGTCTGGGTTCACAAAGAGTTTACAATAACTTAGAATGCGTTCTTGTAATAAGCATTAAATAATGCTAAAATGAGACACTTTCAATGCCTCACTGCTCCTTAACGAGCACGGGCACCCCCCTTTTTATTTTATAATTTACGTTCTCATATGATAAATATTCATTGGACAAAGTTTGAACAAAAATCTAAATCCAATTTTATTTCAGGGGAATTGCCTTAAGCTTTAAACATTTCTATATTTTTTTCTTTAGTCTTAAAGAACCCACCCCCTCCCCTTCCCTAAGGAAATTCCAATTAAATCTCTGAAATAAAACACCCAAAATTCTAGTGTCTGAAATTTTTTGCAAGTAATGAATTAGTAACAATTTGCAGTTTTAACAATAATTGCAGAAATCCTTGTGTGCTCAATGGCTAATTTTCATTATTACAAATTGGATCATTGGATAATGCAATTCGAGCATTTTCATTGGCTTAGCCATCATGGGTTGTCAGCCATTATACCTTATGTTTTAAGAGTTTTTTTTTTAGTTTAGTTTTCTATATTTTAGGGGTGTTTTCAATATTCCAATATTCCACTCACGCTTGGTGGATATCGGATGATTATAATGATAAGTCAACTCATATCCAATGCACGCTCATGGAATAATTGACAATTAAGAAATGGTAAGCGTGCAGCGTGCAATTATCCGGTTATGGACGCATGCGGGAGGTTGCTAAGCATGAAAGAAGCATAGAAGAAAGAAAGAAGTTTCTTGAGTGCTTAGCAAACCTCCCAAGAGCATCCATAACTCGATAGTTCCACACTGCATATTTACCATTTCTTGTATAAACATATTGAGACTTTTGAGATAATATTTATTAAATCTCATCCTGCTTACATCAATTTAAAACCGCGCGGAAATGTTCATTCAAAAATCTGACAAAGCAACACACCAACAATTTTTCCTGGATTGCGGCGAGTTATAGTTTTAATATATTTCCTCGATCAAACAAACAAACAAACAACTTCAAACTGCTCAGTTAACCTAAATATCAAGCTGACAACAAACGAAAATAATTATTGTAGTCGGTAAAAGCGTTTCTCAAAAGTTGACTAAGCTTACAGTAAACTGGATCAGTTTTCCGGAGAATTGAAAACAAACTGCACATGGTTGAAGCTTTTGGTGGCTGAGCTCTCTGTCCTTCATGGCCTCTTCAACAAAAGAACAATATGGAAAGAAACATTTCTCAAAAGCGAGAGTGGAGAAGAAAGTGAACAAAAACCCCTGGCTTTGAGCTGTTAGAGATGCTCTTATTCAATAGCAGGTTTGTGGGTTATGATGTCCTTTCCACTTTGTTTTAAATTTGATGAATTGCAAGTCTAAGGCTGAACTTAAACACATTAACAGCTTTAAAGGATGCTTTGTTACTTTCGTTATTTGGTAAAATAAGCTTAACTGAGCAGAAGACTGAGGCTTAAAGGAAGATGTCAGAAATGCAAGCTTACATTTGCGCAAGATGCAGACATTCCTGCGAGCAGCTGTTTCTTCAAGAGTTCAATTCACGATCAAACGACGAGCGATCTAGCAAAACTGAAACCCAGGATCTGAAATAATTCATCAGAGGCTACCTATATTTGAAAAACTATCATCTTTAATTAATGTTTTTGGAACAAAAGGATTTTGTTTGTAAGACTTCACTTAAAACAGATATTTGCTAAAACTCTCATGTTCAAGTTTTTCTTGCCAAAGGCATTTCAATGGCTTTCGGCTGATACAGACCAGTTTGTTGTTTTGTTGGTCCATCTCCGAGTGCTTGTTCAACCAGCTCATTCAACTCCTGCTCGCTTAAATTAGCAAGGTGGAGGCCCGACAAAAACATTGCGCTAGAAATTTGGTAGCTCACAGGAATTATCTTCCTCATCTCCAAAAGAATTATTAGATTTTTCCATATTTTAGGCAAAAAAATAGGAATTATGCCTTAAAAAAGTGGCATCGTTAAAAAAAAAAAATTTCTGAGAAAAAGTACAAATAAACAAACTGACATCAGCATGCAACCCACGGGCAAATGGATCGAGCATATCAGCCAGTCAGAATGCGTGCTCGTCTAAGGCTATGTTATAAATGTCCATAAGCCTGCAGACACATGAATTTATAATTTATGCAATAATTTATTGAAAAGAAAAAAACAAATTACCTCAGTTTTTCATGTGTCTGTCCTGTTATTGACAATGAATTTCATCATGTATGTAACATTGTCAAAAGGTCAAAGTAGCTGTGGATGTCAAATTGTCCGCTCTCACTCGTTGCATGGTCATCACATAAATTATAAATTCATGTGTCTGTCCAAAATGCGACAATGAAAATTAGCCAATGAGTGCATGAGGATTTCTGCAGTTCTTGTGAAAAAAAAAATTACGCCAGTTTTTCATGTGTCTGTCCTATTATTGACAATGAATTTCATCATAACATTGAAAAAGTAGTCTGCAGGCTATCACCTATCCACAGCTACTTTGACAGTGCTAGCAGACGCATGAAAAACTGGTTCGATTGCCTTTCTTCGATTTATTTACCAGTCGATCTCGAGGCTTATTGTCATTATAATAGCAGCGACATATATGGGTTATTGACCAAGTGTGAGGTCAAGATGGCTGGATATTGGCCAAGTTCTATTTTTTCCGTGTTTATGGACCGAGACGGAGTCGAGGTCCATAAACACGCAAAAAAAGAACGAGGCCAATATCCAGTAATCTTGACCGAACAAGCTTGGTCAATAAAGGATTTATTATGTGGCTTTCGGGGAAATTTTTCTTGCGGAACACGGCGAGTAGTCCCGAGCGGGCAAGATAGCTCCATCTTGCCCGCTCGGGTAGCCAATCACAGTGCAGGATTTGGTTCATCTTGCCCGCTCACGGAGCTAGCCATATAATAAAGCAGCATATTGTTTGTGCTCAATGAGGCGAGCATCTACACTAAAAGTCACGCAAGCTGTAACAGAACATTCCTATAAACATTTTAGGTTCACTGCAAACATGAGTAAGAAATTCTGCTCACCAAGCCGAAGAAACTGACAAAGAGGCACACAGTTTTCGCCACTCGTACAGATGATGACGAATATTTCGCCACAGTCGCCGAACCATTAGTATTTCGTGAACAAGCCGAGGAAAGATTTTCACGGTTGGCCTTTGAAGTCCGTATAAAGTCGACCATTTCGTCATCTTCATCGTCCCAAGCGCGCAGAATTTCCGCCATTTCGTTTGAGCTTGCTTGCTGACCCAGATTTCTACCGCCTCTTTTGGCAGTCGACGACGATAATCCAGCCATTTTACAAGTACCGAAATGTTCAAGAAGTCGCATAAACGTCTGTCATCGCAAGAGGAAAGGGAAATTTGAGAGCTGAATTTAACGATGTTACACGTAGTCCAGAAAAATAACGATGCACTGTTTACATCACACAGGAGTCCATTTTTTGTTTTGCGAGGATCGCATTTCAGGCAGTCACAAGACGACAAATACTCTCCCTACCAATACCTAGACGGGAAATAATCTCTAAAACAAAATTATTATGTCAAGAAACAAAAAAAAAATTGCTTCATCCTGGAAAATTTGCTATACGCCTACTATGTTTCAAATTCAAGTGAAATGCTAAATTTCAGCATGTCACGGACTCTATATCTCTTTCTTCCCTACCCTACCCCATAGTGGCACTTAAGTTGACAGCCATTTCCCGACAACGAGTGTGTGAGGTCAAGCCGCTTGGAAGAGCTGGATATTTTTATTTTCAATTTGCGAGACGCACTTGCATTCCATCAACAAGCCAAAACAGGTCAATGTGAAAAAGGCCATTTCTTGATGGAAACAACGAGTATTCTCGCGAGGACACGGTGGCTGATGGCTCTAAACGCGCGTGGAAACCGTCTGCGGGAGGCTGGATACCATTTTGAAAACAGCTAGCTCAGAGATTACCTCATAGGGTTATAAAAAGGCATGTATGCATGGGGTTTTTCATCCTCTATTGTGCAATTTAAGTTGCATTTTTTTTATAAGGATAAGCATGATAAGTATAAAGTGGACTGGGAAAAAGAAAATGGGAAGGGCTGATGAGTCTCACGATATGAGCCACATTTTGCACATTGGCAAGAATCCATTGGATTCCTGGACAGAGGAACTTGGATTAGTATTAATCCGTGGATTATGATAATAATAATAATAATAATAACAACAATAATAGATTATAATAGGGTTATTATAATCTGGTAATAAATTATTATAATCCAGTAATAGATTACTATAATTCAGTAAGAGATTACTATAATTCAATTGGAATGATTAGATTATTATCAATAATATCATCCGATATCATTATCTCTATTATAATCCAGATAAAATTCCCGTGAATGTAATGAATGTGAATGGATATAACAGATCTATATGACAGACACACTGCAGACATAACACGGGACTGACGAGACATAACACTGATCACATCAGTCACATGCTATGACGATTCCATGCGTATGCTAGAGCTGGTAGATACCACTATGTTGACCCTAGGAGTAAATGAATAGGAACAAGCGCCTCTGCGCCAGCGAATCCATGCCATGGGCATGTGCTTTTACAAAAAAAGGGGAGCTTGAGAAAGGGAATAGCTACCAGCTGCATGAGAATAGTGAGAATCCCAAAGACACTAACTGTTTCGAGGTTCGGAGCCGGCATATATCACGGTGGATTAATAATTATCAGAATAATATAATTCAGATTAAGGCATGGCTCAAACCTCAGTAAAGGATTACAATAATCTATTGCTGAATTATAGTAATTTATTACTGGATTATAATAATCATCAGGATTAATATTAATTCAATTAATATTAATCCGAGTTGTCCTGTTTGCACCAAAAGGAAATTAGTGATCTTCGATAATTAGAAAGACGTTTGCTCAGAGGGTGGGAACAAGATCCAGTTAAGTTTCAGTCAAAGCGAGGAAATGCTCAGGATGCTAATAAATCTCGATAACATCGAAATGAAAATTGTCTTAATTTCATAGACAGTTCACCACTTAATTAATGAGGAGAAATCTGGGGCAAGTCACATCTCACAGTGGTTTGTGGACTCGCCCCAGATTTCCTCTTGTTTCTAAAGTGGCTAATTTGGACGGATGAGAATGCTCCAAAAAACACCATCAGTTGTTTACAAGGTCGCAGTTTGGCTTGCAAGAAATTACCTTTTTCGGTACATGTAAAAAAAACCCCACCCTCTTTGACACTTGCCAGGTCTCAAATTGCAAAACACGACAATAGACCATTTTACAGTTGTCTGCTCAGTGACCTGGCCTTTGTATGGCAGCGAGGCTAGAGTGTAAAACAAGTTGTTCTGATGCTAACTGTGGTGTTTGCGGAACAAACAGAGACTGGATTTGACAACACAACGTTTTAATTCGCCATTTTAGATGGTCTCTTCTATTCAAGCACATGGTCACTTCCAAATAAGGAAATACCATATATGGACATACACTACACTAACTAGGTGCATTTACATGACAAAAGCAGTGAGGTCTGTATCAAAACAAGGTCAACTCTACCCTCGCTGCCATACAAAGGCAAAATTGGCAAAATTTGACTAAGATTGCCGGAGATCGCACAATTGTAGAGTTTTCGATATTATTTTTAGCATCCCAATGCAAAGTGTGTAATGGAAAATGTCTAATAAAACAGTGAGCCCACTTTCCCAAGCTTCGCATCTTGTGAGCTACAAGTGGCAAAAGTAGAGAGGTTTTTAGAAAATGACACTTTTCGATATTTAACCTCTTATTCTATTTCATTTGCATTTAGCATTGATTCTCTGATACCCCCAGCCCCCTGATTCAATGTTGCGTAGGTACTATGATCTGCGTTACCTTAGAAATAGAAAATTCACCATTGTTTGGGAGGAAGGGGAGGGGGGGATGTTTCCCAGACGCTCGAAAATTGAATTCTACTGTGAAGTCTTTCAACACTATTGTAGCTCATTGTAGTTTCGCAGAACTCGACCATGCACTGCATTTACTTGTGAAGTCTTTTTTTGTTCCACAGGGCTGGTTCGTGGGATTCTGTCTGGGTTGGCTGTGGATGTGGGCAGCAACATTGCTTAACAATCAAATCCGTCAAACGGTCCTCAGAAACCGAAAGCCATGACACTTCATTAATGTTCAAAGTTTATTGGTTTATATTCAGTTTCTGAACGCCATAACAATTTTAGTGTATGCTATAAAAAATATATCTATATTCTAAATATTTTGCTTTTTTTTTAATTTGGCTTGTTGCTGATGTTAATCCACTCATAAAAAATGTTTGGGTAAGAAATTCTCATCAACACTCTGCACCGATAAAAACATTTCTCATATACAAAAAAATGTTGAGCCAGCCATTCTTAACACATGAAAGCAAATTTTCATATCAGTAACCCTGAACTAGTACTATTGCTTGCAACAAACAAAGTACTTAGATAAATCATTTAAAATTGCAATAAATTAACCTCGATATAGGAATGTTCGATTTTTTAGAAAAAGAATAGAAAGTGATAATTATACCACAGCACTTTTGTGAATCACTATTAAAGTGCCACTATGATGAAATTCTCGATATCCATTTCCATTTCTTTACATTTTCGTACACATTAGGTCTTTCCTAGATATCTTGCCAAATTTCAATTTTCTACGAACATTAAAACTCGTGGTTTTTGGACCTTAATTTCCGAGAATTTACGGCCGCCATTAATTTTCCTTGTTCCAAGTCTTGGTTGAAAATTGGAGAAAATGACATCATTTTCTCAAAAATACCACACGGGTTGAAATTATGATAACAATTAATGTAAAAAAATTGCACGAATATGTGAGCCAAAGTTTTTGTTATTCTTTATGCGAATTGCTGCGCTAATTGTTATTATAATTTCAACCTGTGTGGTATTTTTGAGAAAATGACGTCATTTTCTCAAATTCTCAACCAAGACTTGGAACAAGGAAAATTAATGGCAGCCATAAATTCTCGGAAATAAAGGTCCAAACGACATGAGTTCTAATGTTCGTAATAGATTGAAATTTGGCAAACAATCTAGGAAAAACCTATTGTGTGCGAAAATGTAAAAAAATGGGTATGGAGAATTTGATCATAGTGGCACTTTAAATTTTATTACTGAAGTCTACAAACTAGGAAAAAGAGTACAGTGATAACTGAGAACACAGACGAACAAATCTTAAGGGGTATTTTTCTGTCAAGAGGATATTTCTTCATCTAGGAAAAAAGAACTGACTAGCAAAAACTCAAAGAGGTCCATCTGTGAACTGTCACTGATAAATTGAAACTGCCATACAAGGTGTGGCCAAAAATTACTTGCTAAAAAAGTAACATCACGAAGTGTAGTAATTAAAACAAATTAAAGATACACCCGTTTCCATTATTTTTAGGTACCTGATTTAAGTGTCAGTTAAGCACGTCTACCTCTGTCAGAGTTTTTGAATAGTACTGGTAATAGACTGAGTGGAGTCCTATTCGGTCTGTGGTTATATGAGTGATTGTCATCTCAAAAAAAAAATTCACGGGTAAATGGTTTTGGGATATAGATGAATGCTCAGAAACAAGGTTGAACCAAATAAAGCACTCAGCCACCTTGTTCTAACAAATCGAATATGGTTTAGCATGGTCTGTACTCTTATCGACAACGATGTGTCATCAGTGGTCAAAATGTTGTGGACTCATGAGGCACAGCCGAGTGAGTCCACAACAAATGACGCGTATCGTTGTCGATAAGAGTGCAGACCACGCTTAACCACATTTCAATTTGTTTTTTACCACAATATAAAGGTCAAAGAAAAATTTTTTTTCAGAGTGCGAGCTGAAAAAGGCATTGTGTGACACACTGACAAGAGCAGCGTTGTCTGGATCGACAACGGCAAATTAGCCAATCAGATTGCGAGATCAGTAGCAATTGTGGTATAAATAGACGCCATGTTACTGGACACTGTTATTAGACACTTTGTCTTTGGACAGCAACGCAGCTTACGCTCAGTGGTGAGAACCAAGCAGATTTGTCATAGTTGTGATCAGGCATGTCAGTCAAACCGAGGGAAAAAATGCAATTGAACATAAGACTGCCAACCGGCAGGAACCAAACCAGCAGGCTATTGAGAGGAGTAGCCAAGAATTTGAACTCGGAACTACCAAGAACATGTGAAATCTTTCACATGAAAATGAGTTTAATTTGTCAGCGAATAAAGAGCTAAGAGAATTGAGCTGAGAGAAACTTAATGTTACCTTCACCGGCAGTAGTGTACAATCCAATCCGTTTAAAATAAACTATACTGCGGTGGTTGCTGTTAGATACTTTCTTTTACCAAGAGAGCGTGAACTTTTGAAAGGTAAGAGATCAAGTTATTCCTCGATATGTTCCTTACTCCCAAGGTAATCCCCCTCAAGTTATTTTCATATCACATCTCAGATCCCCAGGAGAGTTTAGAAAGAGCCACCAAAACATCCACGCACACGAGTGGCAACATTATCCGCCAGAGAACTGGGTACTATGTCTAGAAATAACTTGAAAGGGATTAACCTTAAAAATAAAGCCTATACGTGGATTAACTCTTTAATCTTTATCCCCTCTTGTGTTTACTTATTCCTTTCAGTGCATATATATAGACCTTTGATCTTATCTGCATTGGGAGAAAATAGCGTTTCGGGGTCGGAGAATCCAGTTTTTGACCTACATTGCACCTCAAGGCCAAGGAATTCTTATGGAGCCAAGCTGATGTAAAATATTAACTTGCGGAGGGCTTGGTTCGCAACAATTGACCCCAAACGGCTCAAGCGCCTCTCTTTTCGGGGACTTCTCCAAGAACTTTTCCGGACATGGAACATTACCACATAAGGGCCCTTTTTTTCCCCAAGGGCCGTATGAGTAGTACACTCCTGAGCACAGCTCCCTTGCTGAGGACCTTATTGCAATTGTGTACGGCTCTTTCATAGGGTCCTTTCACATCCAGCATGTTACTGCACGGTGATTACATTGTAACAGTTGTTATTGACCAAGGGCTCTTCAACCTCGTCATAACCATGGATAACCGGGGGCATAACCTGCCAAAGGAGAAAGAAAGGGTCTGAGAACTACAGCGAGAAAAACTAAGAGAAGAAAAACCAACCAAAGTACGCGATGTGTCAGAGTCCAGAAACAAGACTTGTCACAGATTTTTTCAGCCGCAAACAATCGCTCTTTCAGATATGCGTCTTCAAGAAACTATTGCTGTATTCCAAACCTGATTCATATCACCTAAATAAACGCATCAAACCTTTTTTTCAAGTCCCCTTGTATCATTTTTTTCATCTTCCTCAAGAAATCATGTTTGATTTGCCCGAAAGTGAAAACCTAAGTAAACCTCATCTCTTGATGAAAGATTTTGCAGATTGAACTCAGATTGATTGTACTTGAGTCTTACCAGAAAATCGCTTAAGGGAGGTCCCGATGTTCCGTTCTCACGCCTCCTGAAAGAAAAAGGAAAAAAAAACACTGGTAAATTACCGAACTGTTAAAAGAAATGTTGATTCCGATGAGCAAATTACTGCACTATCCTGGTATAACGCAGAGATCGTTCAACTGCTTCTGAATTGGAAACAGACCGAGTTCAGTTTCCCCCACGTTAAAATGTGAGCAATCCCTGAAGTTTGAAGTGGCATGGGCTGAGTGACTAGCAGCAAGATGTGTGGCAAATTCAGAGCGGGAAAGCGCAATAAGCATGCGCGAGTTTTGGCTGTGTGCTAGGCTCCAAGTTTGAAAAAAATGGCAGGATTTCGTTGATCTTTTGAACCAAAAGATCGAGTTACGAACTTTATCTGCTTTCCCAGTTAAGTTTTCCTGGTGAGCAGCAACATTTTAACGTCACTAATGGAAAGCTGGTGTATTGTTTTCCTAGAGAATCAGTTTTTGTTCAGACAAAATTAACCTAAAGAAGGTTTCCGAACCCTTTATTTCCCAACAATATACAAGAAATTTCAGTGCGAAGACACATTTTTGCCACAAACACTCTTTACATATTGCATCCATTCAAGCAAACCAGTGAATATATAAGCAAGAGAGCCTCTCAGCAGGCAGGGGGAGACTTCTTTTCTCAACAGTGAAATGCGGAATAACACTTGTGCCCAATTATAAATAAATCAACCGAACGATATCCTCGCGTACCTTATTAGCAGTCCGCTGTTCTTTCTACCATTGCAGCCTGTATTATTACCTGAGCCTGCAAGTAGGGCTAGGGATGCGCAGAAAGCTGCGCAGCATGTTTTTAAGCTTCTAATGTGGCAATGTTTCTATTGTAAACTCATTCCCAGGCTTCAATCGTAGTTCCTGGGCCTCTATTTTTCACCGCAGTCAATCCGTCCCCGGTAACTTTATGTGCCTGGAACTATACTGTAAGATCTACATCTAAGGAATAGTAGTGTGGGACTCCGCTCAAAAATCAGTCCATTTTGTTTGGTTTCCTGGTATGTTTGTTGTTTCAAAACTATTACTATCTCGATCTTGAATGTATTGTAAACTCAGCCAACAAAAATAAAAGCTTCTCGGGACTGGTAACTACTGGGACTTTCGAGAAAGGAGCCCCTGGTCACAATCTCTTAAGTTTCTCTACATCTCCAATAGCTCAGCAACATCTCCGCCCCAGCCCCCCTTGCGCCAACTACCCACCCCAAAGTAGGCACTCACTACCCCTCACTGGAAATTCACCTCCCTGTCCTCACTGCCCACTCCTGAATGTTTATCCACCTTACCTTCTGTAGCATGTGACAATAATGATTACTAGAACTACGCCCATTACTGCTCCAGCCACGCTCATCAACACAGTTTTTGTGACACTGTTCTTTGAATTTGTGGGACCTGAGGATGAGTTACCTAAAGGAAGTAACAACAAGCATATAGGAGATATACGATACTATGCCATATCATATGCAATACCATGCTTAACAAATTGACGTCAGTTTTTCATGCATCTGTCTTGTTATTGATCATGAATTTCATCATAACATTGTCAAAGTAGGTGTGGATCCACAAGGCAATAGCCGAGTGGATCCGCAGTCAATCAGCGAGCCGAATCGGTCCCGTCCAAATTTTACTTTCTTCGACATCCCCTCATGCGCTCCTTTACATCGAAAGATTCTCCGACCAATGCGAGTCCAAACATCTCATGACTAAAGCACTTTGAACGTAATTGAAGATTACTGTACGTTTTCCTTGGTTTTTGGTTTTAAATATAATGGGACAAAACAGACTGCGTCCGATTCTCGAAATCGTCATAAAGAGCTTACTGTTGACCATCCCTGAAATGAAATCAACACGTGAGAAGAGTATAGGGCATTGAACAACAAGCTCTCGTTCTTCAAAAAACAAACTGTTTTCTCTCCTACAATGAACATCTGTAGACTGTGACCACAGTTGTAAGCTCTAGGGGTTTCATGAAAGTTTTCAGCAGAAGGACAATTGGTTTTCACAGGCGGGCAAAACTCTTTGAACTGAACTTTTTTCATAGGAAAATCTTTCTTCCAGATGTTCAAACCTGGCAGACAAAATTAGCCTCACGGCCCGCCAATATGCCTGGCGCGTCATCCTTAATGAAACCCCTGAAGCTCCGACAGAAGGTGTTTGTATGCACCTTTACGAATGCTAGGAGTGAGGCACATGTTGCTGATAGAGCTACACAATCCTGGTGCATTGCACAGTTTAATCCATACATGGCAAGAGTCAGACAGTTTCACGGCAGTTATGACTGCACTGCGAGCGGATGTGTGTTATATTTCCCGAGCCTTTTGAACAGCGGTACAAAATCAGTGTACTCTTCATGGGACCACTGAAATATTCAGCGTGAGGAATCTATGATAAAAGAGAAAAATATGACCGGTATATAATCAGTATCTTGTGTACTGTTAAAAAACTGAAGCATTCGGTAATGTATTCCCAGATCTTTGATTGACCCAGCATGCAGCCATTGGATATCAGCCATTATACCCACGCCCTGCACCAAGGCCAGTGGAAGGTGCAGTGGCCTCGCGGTTAGAAACTTAGTGTGCTTGTCTCCGGATTAAGAGGTCCAGGTTCGAGCTCTGGCCGGGGACATTGCAGTGCGTTCTTGAGCAAGACAGTTTACTCTGACAGTGTCTCTCTCCACCCAGGTGTATCAATGGGTACCACCAAATTGTTGGGATAGCCTGGCAGAATTTTGCAATGGACGAGTATCTCACCCAGGAAAGCGAGGGTGGGGAGGGAGAGTAGGAATACTCTTAGCCACTTTATGCTACAGTCACTGTCACTTGAGTCAGCTGGACTTCATTAATAAGTACCGGCTTTACTTGTCATTGACAAAGATCACATACCCTCCAGGTGATCATCAATCCACGACCACTGCTAACATTAATCCAGTGACTACAGTTCGTAATTAGTGGAGGATTCCTTGGTGCTAGAAAAAATAATCAACCAAAAGAATTACCTGTGAAACTATCTGTGAAATTCATCCTACACTGTAGGTCACGCTTAGCACTGAGATTGTAGGGCGTGGCCCATACAGTACAGTGTACACACCACTTCTCACGAATCTTTCTCAGAAAAGGTGAGACTAATAAGACATTTTGACGTGATTACATAACCTCAACTGTTCGCTGACAGTTCTTTGTTTTTCTCAACAGATTGCAACAAATAGAGATGGCAGACCTACGCACTTTTCACGAAATTTCCACTACATGTACATATCGTGTTCCATTAAGAGCTAGCCAAATGCAGGCTACTCACAGTCCTATTCAAGCTTACCGTACCCAAATTCACAGTTAGGCAATTGGAAGCCATGTCCACTGTCCTGAAATATTGAGGCACTGGCCTGAATTTGGCTCAATTTTGTTTCAGTTGATTCCACAATAAAAATACAAGGCTAGACCATAACATTATCAAGAACCTCGTGAAATAAAGAGATAGGGTCTCATTTGCAAACTCAAGTTAACTTCACAGTACAATCAAATACTCCAATCTAACATCACCAAAGGAGATTTTCAATTATTTGGAACCTCATGGTCACAATTTTTAGTACAGTGTAGCTTACCTGAGACATCTGTTCTCACTGTACGTTGTGTCGCCTCACTGTAGATACCATATGTGTTTGTGTTTTTCTCTGCATACCGCACCAGTAAGTAGAAATGGTAGCGGGAGAATCCAACCAGGTCATGTATTAGAGCATTAGTTTCTGGTGCTCTCCAGGTCAAGCTCTACAACAGCACCACAGTAGTCACAGACATTAAAATAACACTTTATTAAGATGTTTAACTCACTAATAACTTGAGTAGTCATGTACGGCTAGGAAATCAATTGGGTTGTCTTATCTGTTGATTTATTATTAGACTGAGTAAATAACTTCATAGTGATTGACTGCAGCAAATTATCAAAATGTGCGTGCACTCATAATTAATATAATAAGCGAATAATCATGTAAAAAAAAAATTAGCAAATGATTTCATGGATTTAGATGAATCACATTACCCAGCACTCCCTCAGTAAATAGTGCACACTATAAACATTGTATTGTGTGAAACAAATTCCAAGCTGTAAGTACAAACATCTACTAACAAAGTTTTTACCTTATTGTGGTTGTCACCATCTTTATGGTACAGAATAGTATACTCCACCTCTATGAGTCGGCCTCGTCTGGCATCTTCCCATGAGACTTTCACAGTACCAGGTGGTGTCACTTCTTTGGCAGCAAGAAAAACTGCAGGTTGTGGGGTTGCTAAGTGAGCAAAACAGGCTGAATATTAAGAGTTGGTTTAATTAAATTTCTCTTCGAGTCATCATTTCACAGAACACAGTAGACAGTATAAAATTCATGTGCCTGCAATGTGTGCAAAGGACTGCTGTGCAAAGGGCTGCTGTACACAGGGGTTCCATTCAGGGCTGGGCACCAGGCAAATTGACCGGCTATGAGGATGATTTTTCCCACCTAGTTTAACCATCTAGAGGAAAGTTTTCTTATAAAGAAGTTCACTTCAAAACTTTAATGACACCCCTGTAAACATAAGTTTCTTAAGGTGATTCCCTTGTAAAAGAACCCGCCATAGATTTCTGATGAAACTTGATATGCTGTTGTTACAGGACAAAAAGATATTAAAAAGGTAGTATAAAGAGGGGGTCACCGTGCTTGTTTTCATGCCACAATGCTGACAAATACGGTTATTTAGGTTTTTCAATGCAGCGTGTTACATCACACAGAGTTTGACTTTCTTTGATTGTTTATTCATCTACGTCCCAGAAATACTCTGCAATTTTTTATCTTTTAAAAGAAACCTAATTTGGACGTACGCTGTTGAGCTATGTGCGAGCGCTAATGATGCGAAAATCATGCGCAGTAGGGATGCGCAATACAATACTAAGGAATCACCTCAATCACCCTTGACAAGCACTGCACCCTCTACACGCATTGACCTATGATTATAAAACTCATTCTTATCGCATGGTGATTGCATGCTTGGATTAATCAGAGGCAAAAACGTTTGCCTCGAGATCATGGTATACTATGAATGAGATCCATCAAGTATTTTTCCATTCTGACACTCTGTATATATATTCACTGGGAGCAAGGTCAGTAATAACTTTCATGTGATCTTATGAAATCACAATATACAAATTGTTTTTTGTGAGTTCATAAGTTCACAGGAAAGCCAAAATAATCTCGCCATCATTCGAAAACCCACATGACAGGGCTAGGAATAAACGTCCCAAGAACTCCAGCTCACCTTCGGACAAGCAGCCCTGCATAAGTCTTAATTTACTTTTCTTTACTTACACCTGTAGTTGGCAGCTGACTTACCCGGGCAAATAAAAAGTTACCTGCCCAACAGGTAAGTCAGAGACTGACTTACATATTAAACTGGTTTTAAGTAACACGTCTCTAATAGCTGAATGTTGGAAGGTGCCTGAAAGTTCAGTGGGAGCCAGGTTAACTGTGTGAGGTAGCCATGACAATATTGTGAGCAACTTACAATAACCTAGCACAGTCCCACTGTACCTAATTTATACTTACCTAGAGGGAAAGCAGGGATGGGTGGAGCAAAATACTTTACCAAGACCGTAAGCAAAGAGCAACCAGCACAAGCAAAATGACCTCATAGGGAGAGCTGTAAAGTGAGCCCTGTAAAAGTCCCGAGTTCACCCCACATTAGTGAAGGAGACAGCTGGCCAGCATTGTCTTGAGTTTAACCTAGTCTAAATTGAGCCTCATTTAATAACCTGTCACTGATAGACACTTACTATAAACTATGCTGTTCAGGACATTGTAGGTGAATTCAATTGGACTACTCATTCTTGACCCAAGAACATTGCTGGCTTCAACAAAGGCAATATAGGGTACTGGAATAAAGGTGTGTGGATAAAATTGATAAAGAATCGGCCGGATTTTACACATGAATTGACCTGACTCTGATCCCTGCTGGGGACGTACACCTTCCCAGAGAGTTACAGAATCCTTCAAGGTACAGTTACGAAGTGGAGTGGATGCATTCTTGCATCTTGCTTTGACAGCATAACTGAGCTGTAATCCACCCTGGTACCAAGGAGCTTTCCAGTGAACATAAGTTTTCAACTCAACATTGTTGACCCATACATCTTGGGGTGGACCAGGAAGATCTACATGTAAGACAACACCAAATATATTATGTAGGAATATACATATATACTCAAATGTACACATGCAGTATCATCCAAGTTATGAAACAAAGGCAAACACCCTACTCAACTATTCAAAGTACAGACTGCTGCTAGCAACATGTATAATAAATGACAGCAAACACTGCACTGATCTGAACTTACCGCCTACTCTCACGGTGACAGACGCGGGTTGAACTCTGTTGCTGGTATTTTCTCTACACACATAAGTTCCATTGTCACTCCAACTGACATTATTGATCAGTAGCTGGATTGTTTTATTGTCCAGGGACCTGGTGAGTTTAGTCAACCTTTGGGTGCCATGATACCAAGAAAACTCAACTTTAGATGAATTCACAACTCTGACAACAGTACAGTTTAGTCGAAGTTTCTCACCAACTCTGATTGTCACATCATTTGACATGTACAAATCCATTCCTAAATGTTAATTGAAGAAAATAACTGATGAGTACTTTATATATGTATGATTGGTCAAATTTGTAGTAGCGTAGCAGTGTGCCCTTGTTAACAAAATGATGGCCATTTCTTGGCGTGTCTATGAAGAGAAATTAGATAAAGTTTTGAACAGCTAGTAGATTATACTAAAACAATTAGATTAGGGGCCTACTAGAAACCAAAAAACTGTGCAAAAAATCGCCGAAAACTGCAAAACCGCAAGAAATTTCGTCCAAAACCAAAATAAAAGGCCTCCCTAACAATGCTTTGGCAGCTTTCAAAATCTCTCTTTCTGTTATTTAATTTTCATACGTCTAAACTTGGTTTACTTTCCGCGTTCTTTCTGCGTATTCCCTCATTAGTGCAGAACATATCACAGTATAAAAAGCTCGTTTTTTGTGTGTAAATTGGCTCCACAGACCTATAGCAATGTAAAACTAAAAACAAATTGCACCATGAAATGATTTTAAGTGATTTTTGTTTAAAAGAAACATCGCAATTCTAAAGTCACTTTTTGATTGCCATTGTCAGAATTTTCATTTGTGTGGACATAATGGCAGCCCCATTTTACAACTTAACTACTTTATTTTACAACCAAATAGTCTCTCCTTTGCCTTTATTCCAGGTGAACAGAGCAAGTGAGCGTAATGTTATTCCTGCGACAAAACAGGGAGATAACTCGCAATTGAGGTATAGAAACACGATGGTCTAAAGTGTGAGGTCAAAGTCTACAAAAAATTATCCCCGCCGCATGATATTTGAGAAATAGTCTTTTGCTTTGATGTTATCTTTAGTTTTTCATAGTCTGCTTGGCAGCCGTTTACAACCCAAAAAAACGCTGTTAAAGAGACTAGGCTTGCCATGCATTCCTCTAACTGTAAGTAGTCCCTTGGAATTACAGTTTTAGCATGACTGTGAGGTGGAACATCCTTGGCAAAACCAGAAAAACTGTAAAATGCATTGGGCAGAAAAATCCGAAAATCCGCCATCATTGTTGACAAAAATTGAAAACCAAAGACTAAATTCGAGAAAACCCGCAAACCGCACAAGACACCAAAACCGAAAAACTGCATTTTGTAAGCGCGAAAAGCAAACCAAAAATTGGCCAAATCTGTAAAACCAAAAATCCCGACACCTCCCTCATATAAACCTTTTATAATCCTACATTACATTTAAGTTTGGATCACTTTGGGAAGGGACTAGTCTGTACATGTACTTCACTGTATACAGTCATGCAATATAAGTATTTTGTAGTCATCCATTTAAATTTTATTTTTGGTCACTTATGAGTTGCTAAGTAAATATTTATTCTATGGATAATAATATACATGAAAAAGTTACTTGATTCTGATTGGCTGAGAGCAGTGCAGTTCAAGTGTAACACCAGTGCAAAAAGTGTAACACCGGTGCAAAAAGTGTAACACTAGAAGTGCAAATTACACAGCATAATTCTGAGTTATGATTGGCTGAAAGACAAAAGGAAATTTTCTAAGCCAATGATATCACATAAGATAATGATGAAAATTGTGTGCGGAAACTTTGAAAAAAGTTTTCTCAAATGAGAAAAAGTGGCTTCAAGAAAGATCTTCCGGCACTTCCTCCACACAAATTTTATCATGTTTACATGTATATTATTAATAAGTAATCGTGCGGTTTTTCTTGCTCAATTTGGAATTAATTTGCACTTGTGAGTTTTTCAAAAAGCTGAAATTGCACTTGCCAAAGCGGCTCGTGCAATTTCACCTTTTTGAAAAACTCACTCGTGCAAATTAATTCCAAATTGAACTCAAAACCGTATGATTACCTAATAAAAGTAATGTTGGCTGCTTATCATGAAAATCCCAAATACTGTGCTCTTGACTTTCTCTGTTGTCACTGAAACATTCTATGCAGTCACCCCAAAATGCACACCATGCAGACTGCAGACTGCAGACCGTGCAGACCGTGCAGACCATGTAGACTGTGCAGACTGCGTACTTTTTTTTTCTGCATAGTCTTGTTTCTGCATTTATTTTTGACTCGCATATTTTCTGGTTCCGTTCAATTATGTACCGGAGTGTTTGTTATCCGCATGCCCGCGCAAACTCGGTGGTATGTGACTGTTGATGTGTTATAGATTTTGCAAGGGAAACTCACTTTAGTTCTAAATAAGCTATTTTACACTGTAAAATGTAGAAATAAACTTCACTTGTATTATGTCACACGTAACATGTGCATTCTACATGCAGTTTGTACTTCACTCTACATGTTCATTTAAAAGTTCTGAATCGAAGTAATAATTTTATATTAATAATAATAATTCACCCAAAACCACAGATTCAATGGAAATTAAACACTAAGACATGTGAAATAACAATTGCGATAATTAATTACCACACTGAAATACATTGTGTAATGAAAACGACTTCGGAATATGATTGATATCGAGCTTACACTGTAAGCTTGAAAGACTGTACCACTAGTCAAAGCAACATCGCTTAATACATATATATTACAATTATTAATAAATTAGCCTCGAGTGAAATTCAAATGCACATGGAACTGATCGAGAAAAATGGTAAAGAACTAACAAGTTAGATCTCACCAAGCCATTTCATTCATAATTAAGCCATACCTAACGAGAAGTTGTTTTGGTGTTTTATAATGCCCACTTCCTCTGAGCCGGGAACATGTTGAGTCTCGCAAATTATGCAACAATGGAAGAAAATGCACAGCGAAAACAGATGCACAACTCGCAGAACAATCCTAGATTGAGGCCGTTTACGAGCCATATTCCATGTTCAAACGGCAAATAATATCTTTGTATGCCTGCAATATTTCCTGGAACAGACGGTTGCTATAGTTGACTGAGCAATTTGCATCTGATCTCGTAAACACGCACTGGTTCATTCGTTCCACAGATTGATAAATCACCGCCCAAAGTTTACACAAACTTGACATTTTGCTCCAGAATAGCCCATCTTGTGCGTCCTCAGCACACCACCGCTTTCGTTCTACTTCAACGCACAAAAAATATCGATTTCCACCATCGAAGCTTTCAGTTTCTAGAATTGTTGACATTATTTTATGCAAATATTCCACGTGAGGAAAATGTTCACTCGGCACCGCCATTTTGAATCTTTGCGCGGTGGGGAACTGGTATTACTCTCGTTCTTAAAAATTCCTGGGAAGACTGGGATTTGGTGGGATTTAGTTTTCTCGAGCGCGGGAAAATGATGTCATAAAAGCTATAATGGCATAACAATGAAGCTCGCTTGACGCAATTTTGACCAAAATACAACTCCAGGTAAGCATGGATAATACACACCATGGAATTTTTTTTTTTTTTTAACTTGGGGTGATAGTAGACTACGAACATTGGCCATCGTTTCTCGCGCTTTGGAAGTTACAGTCGAACCTCCTTCAGGAGATGGCCACTTTTTCTTTGGTCAGGGCAGACGGTCCGTACATACCCGGCTCTAATTTTAACCTCTCTACATCGGCCACCTCCCCACAACGGCAATGTCCACTAAAGCGCTTTCCAACTGCCACAATCTACACAACTTTCAGAATCTCTCGACAACAGCTAATTTATCAATGACGGATCAACGTTGAATACAAAACCCTACTTTTCATTGTGGAATGTCACGACGGTTGATCCGTTCCGCGCGTCTCTGGTCTCTGTTGCTGTTTGTTGCTGTTGTTTTATTGATATATTTTAATTGCGTTGGGTATTTATATGCTACAATCTGACCATTGTTTGCACCGCCAAATAATATTAAACTGCAGACAGGAAATGAAACCAGCATTTTTAAAACCTCGTTTGTTTTAGGTTAAAGCACAGGACGTGTTGTCGCTTTGAGAGCTACCGTGTACTAATTAAAAGGATCAATAGCTATGTAAATACATGCAGAAAAATACACATCTAACATCATCATCATCATCATCGTCATCGTCATCACAACATGGTGTTATGACACCAATAGTGCGACAGACGTCTAACTGAAGCATGAGTAATAATGATTGCGCGTTTAACAGATTGTCTACTAATTCTCTCTTTGTTCCCAGAGGATTCCTAAGGAAATGAGAGGAGGGTAGAAAGAGAGAATAAGGAGAAGAGAAGAGGAGAGAGAGAATAAGGAGGTGGAGCACTCCATCGCAGATGATTTTGGCAGTTACGATTGTTTCATGCAGCCTTTTGACTCTCCTGAGGAAGGAGATGAGCAAACAGAGGAGTTGGAAATGGAGTGTTTCGATGAAATAGACAAGAGCAACTTCGATGATAAGGTAGATGCTGATTTTTTTTTTTTAATAACGTATAGGAACCTGTGTTAATATTGAGAGCTAAGGTATTTAATCATGGCACCAGCAATACTACGCGCCAAACAATTTCCGAGTTTTTTCAACTGGAGTTTAACGCGACTTGTAGTGCCTGCACGCCAGTCCCAGGAGGGGAACTCTACAAAGTTTTGTACGAAGAGGCCCCGCCCCGAGGTTCAACCCCTTACCATTTTGTATCCACTTTGACATAAAAGATAACCCTTTCGTACTCCTTTTATAGAAAAAAAACACCTCGGCCTTTCACATACCGACTTAGAAACACTGCATCTCTTTCCTAAACCCTTGGAATGAATTGAATAAACAATACTACTGATCGAGAACATAAGCATTACCGAAAGAGATGTTAACCAAAGAACAAGTATCAATTATTCAGTCGCTGTCCACGTTATACCTAAATGACAGATTTCCCTACCCTTTCATTCGCCTCAACTTGTGAAATCTTTATTCTTTATATACCTGAAGTTTGAAAAAGGTACCTCTTTCGGGCGGCGCCTCCCCGTATTGGCCTTTATAGGAAGTACCCCATCCCCCTTGGGTGTCAAGTGATGTCATCATTTTCTAAAATCTCAAACTAATGAGCCACCAAATTTATTATCCTGATCAGGCATAGGAGGAGGTAAGTTTACATCTGTGAAGTTTATATGAAATAATTCATATATGAACTGCGGTAGTAGATGAAGGTGAAGAATGATCATCGCAGTTAATTTTCCTCGCTCCCAATGTGTGGGTTCATAGCTCAGTTGGTAGAGCATCGCACCGGTATCGCGGAGGTCACGGGTTCGAATCCCGTTGAAGCCCTGATTTTTTCAGGCTTCTTCTTTCCAATTGCTTAAATTGGAAAATTAACTGCGATGATCATTCTTCACTTTTAAGTTTACATCTGTTAACAACTTTTCAGTTCAATAGCTTGCTTCGTCTGAAAACAGGCACAATTTGAACTTCAGAGTTATGGTGGTGTGTGACATAAATCTATAAACGCGTTTGTCGAAAAATATATACTTATCTCGTGATTTTTAGCCTTTTTAGAAGTTAAAGTATTAGGAAATTTATGTGCTATTCAATATGTTTGCTTAATCAGTTCAGATAATCAGTCACCTTGATAGCCAAAGAAAGTTCCAGATGTTTACACCTTTTTCCGCGGCCGCCATGTTGGTGTCCCACGGAGGTACACCAACATGGCGGCTCTGCGCTGGGCAAAATATTTCGACAAATATTCATTATTTTTTTGTTATTATTATTTTTTATCACTATTCCTTTGCTGTGATCGAGGAAAATCATATGAAAACTGGCTTAGTGAACAATGTCGAAAAGGATCACCCAACTTAGCGAAAAATCCGTAGCCGGCGAACCTATATGGAAACCAGTCTTAAAATGTCGCTGACCGACGTTTCTAATTCAACTATATATCGCTCCAGATTAACAACACCAATTTGTGATTTGGCCTTGCAGAGCCGAAATGGCGATGACGACGAAAACAGAGAGACAAATCTTCCAGAAGATCTCCTAGCCGAGATGGATTTGGCATCCAGAGAAAAGAGCTACCGTCGCCATTTCATCAAATTACAAAGTCTGGTTGTAGAAAAAATAAAAGAAGTGGAGGAAATCACAGCAGAGAAAGGAGAACTGGAGCGTAGCGTTCAGACTGCTCTTCAAAAGCTGTGGACGAAAGAGGAAGAACTGCATTGCCAACGAGCGTCCTCCTTTGAACGGGAAAAATGCTTCATTGAGAAATTGAGACAGGAATCTGTGCATTCGGAGGAGCTTGAAATTCAGGTTCAGACCCTTACAAACCAGAAGGACATGTTGTACGAGCAGGTGTTTCAACTGGAACAACAGTTGTTGATGGTGAAAGGAGAAACAGAAGAGGGAAAGAAAGAGCTGGACCGCAAATTACCAGAACTTGAGAGTACTCAAGAATCTCTCAAGAAGATGACCGCTGGTCTCATGGGTCAGATCGTGGATGTTATGTCAGTTCACAATAAACAGAAGTCTAGAGTTGTTGATGAGTCAACTTCTACTGCAGAAGAAAACGGCTCGGATTTGAGCAGTTCCGAACACTACAACCAAAGTGGAGAAAGCCTAGAGGATGATCTCAGCGCAGAGGTAAAGATGATCAATTTGAAGGAACAGTACTACAATCTAAGAAAAGAGGTAAAAAGCTTGATTCCAAGCATTCATGATCTCTGGTACAAAGTAAATCCCAACTGTAACTCTTGTGACATCGGAGAACAAATGGAAGAAGTCGATTCTAGGATACTGTTGAGCGAAATCTTGCAGGCTTTTTGTAAAGAAAAATCCATGGTGGCAGATCTGGAAGAGCAGAATGCTCGGCAACTTAAACATCTGCAGGAAGTACAAGAAGCTCATTGCTTAACAGAAGGAAGGGTTCATCGGCTTTGGATCAAATTTTGTTTTCACGAAGAAAAAGAAGATTTGCAGACAACATGGACAAAAGGGATTCCTGAAACCACTGAGGAAACAGATGATGTCTTACAGAAGATTGAAAGTGCGCTATCCAAGAATAAGTCTACTTTACAAGAAAGCCAAGAACTTAAGCGTCTAAACGCCTCACAGGGAAAGAAGATGGCAGACCTGAAAGCACTGGTTGAAAAATTGAGAGAAGAACACAGGCAATTATCAAAAGAACTTGAAAGGAAAAGTGCAAAGCTTGAGGAATCGAGGCTCTCGACGAACAAAACTATCGAAGACAAGGATGTAGAGATAGAAATCTTGAAAGAACAACTTCAAGAAAGTGAGAAAAACGAAGAGCAGCTTAAACTTGAATCTACGACTAGGAATAAGTATACAGATGAGGCGTTGGAGAAACTGTTACACAGTAAAGAACGCGCTTTTGAGGCTTACCAGAAGAAATACCAAAAGGAAGAAGTGGCGCTACGAGATGAAATAAGAGACTTGAGGGAAGCTTTGGAGAGGGCGAGTAGAGACAAGAACGATCTGCAAGAGTACTGTGAGCTACTTAAAGGTGATGTAGAGAAATCAGAAATCTTGATCAATTCTGCTGAAAAAGACGAGAGATCGCTGAAAGAGTTACTGGAACAAGAAAGAAAAAATGGTCAGAAGCTTTATCTCACCGCTAAAGAGTTGTACGACGAAGTCCACACGAAAAGCCATGAAGCTTTTTCACAGGCTACAACTATCACGGTTTTGCAAGAAAAGGTAAGGACCTTGGAGTTGGAACTTCGCACAACAGTGCAAGACTGGCAAGTTGACAAGAAAAACCTTCGGAATGCCAAGGAAACAGAGCAGTACTTGCAGTCATCACTACAGCAAGCATTAAGGGAACTTTTCCAACTTAAAACGAAGAATGAAGAGGAGACTGACGAGGGCAAGGGGGACATGATAACTACCGGGGCAGCTGATGAAGTAGGGCATCAGAAAGCGTTACAACAACGATTTCACGAGCTTGAAAATCTCTTGCACACTGCACTGGCAAAAGGTTGCCAGGATTTGGAAGAATATGCAGCGAGGATAGAAGAACTTTCTGACGAAAACAAGCTGCTCGAAAAAGAAGTCAACGAATATAAAAGGAGTTCAGTGATCTCGCAAAGGACCAATCATAAGTTCAAAACATTGTTACGTGCAGTAAAGGATGACTTGTTGGAAGAGATAAAGGCCAAGAAGGAACTTGAAGTTCTGATAGTGAAATCAAACGAGAAAACGGAACCTAGTCTAAGAGAAGACAAAGGTTTTGATGCGGAATCTACGACATGGATAGATCAACTGCCAGGTGTAGATGAAGCTCGCAAAAGTAGCGATCAACTTGCGTCTCCAAGCGACTCTTATTTTCAGGGCCAGAGTAAAGTTTCAAAAGTTAAAGGATTTGCCAAAAGAAGGATATCTAAAGCTATAAACAAACGTTTTAGTTTACCCTCTATCAGTGGTACTTCACCAAGGAAAGAGAAGAAAGCGGGACAAATACCCGAGTCCACAGACCAGCGAAATTACCTTCAAACCACTGAGATCGAACGCAGAAGCGAACTCCACGAGACATCCAAAATGGCTGAGCGGGAGAAGCGGTTAAGAGATCTTTTGATGGCGGTGCAGCGGGACAAAGAAGAACTAGAACAAGAGGTTGAGTCACTGAATGATGAGCTGCAAAAGACAAAGATGGGACTACAGAGCTACGGAAATTTAAAGGAAAGCCTTGGCGAAATAATAAATAGAAACGTCCGCGAAAGCCTAGAGATGAAGAAGGCATTGGAGTCAATTTACGGAAAGACACGACGAGCTCATACAATGACAAACAAGGACCTTCACCGCCTGTTAGAAATTTTGAAGGAGAAAGACAAGCGTATACGCAAATTTCAATGGACGTCCGAAAAAGTCGAGAAGGAAAACGCCGACTTGGTTAAAACGGTAGCGGCATTGAAAGAAAGACTAGAAGGCGAAGTCGTCCTTAAAGAGATAGCCATTGACGAAGGAAGACAGCTGAGGGAATCTTTACAAACGATTCTTGAATCTAAAGAGAAAAGATTACTGGTGTATGAGCCCCCCCTGTTAATCGATAATCTAAACGCGGACATGATTTTGCCCCAATTTGGCAAGGAAGAAGTCCGCGCTATTTTGAAGGACGTCCTAGGTAAAATTGAATGTTCCAATTCAGAGGAGGTTAGCAGCCTGAAAAAGAAGTCAGTGGAACAAATGGAAGAGCTTGCCACTATTCGGAAAGACAATGAATATCTGAGAAACTTAGTAGATGTTGGCGCGCAGGAAGAGTTGCAAAGGGCAGAGGACAGGATTGCCTACCTGACTGGCCAACTAAAACTCAGCCAGGAGAGACAAGAGACGTTGCGAGAGGCGGCTATAAAAGACAAAGTTCAAGTAAACCAAGAAGTCGAGAGGCTCTATGAACGTTACGCTGAGCTTAAGATTATTACAAAGGGCAAAGAAGCGGCTTTAGAGCGGTGCGAGGAAATTGAAGAAGTGTTGATGAGTGAGAATACTCACCTTCAAGAGGAGATTGAAGCATTAAAAGAACGATTCGGTGTAGACGGTTTATCACCGATCACACAGAAAGCGGAAACAAAGAGGGCACTAGAGGGGTGGAAGAGGAAGTGCCAACGACTTCAAGAAAGTTTTGACAGGGAAAACAATCACTTGCAAGAAGAGAACAGCTGGTTGCATAAGCAGTTACTCGAGGAAAGCTCATTATGCGAGGAACTGCGGCGTTGCAACACGGGCCTCGAGGAATCTCTCAAAGGCGCCAAGGAGAAAGTCAAAGAAATGCATCAAAGGCTTGAGGAACGCCAGGAAGCCCTTGCTTATTTAGAAGAGAGGCGAGTTGTGCTCGAAACCAAAATCGCCTGCCTTCAGAAAGTGAACGATGACTTACAGAGTGAGCTGAGTAAAGAAAGGTCCGAAGCTGAGCAGAACCTCGTGGAGTTGCAAAACGAATACGCAGCCACATCTAAAGACTTGAAAAGGCACAAACAAGAAGGCAACAATCTGGTGACCAAGGTGTTCTTGCTGGAAACTGCAAAAGAAAAACTGGAACAAGAGCTTAGAGAAAAGGAACGTAAGATGATGATTAGTTTGGAGTCGTTCACCGAGGAAAGAGGCAGGCTTAGTGAAAAAGTCAGGGACTTGAGGATTTCACTTGAGGAAGAAGTAAGACGCAGGCTTGACCTGGAAGAAAAAATGCAGCAAATTGTCAAGATCTCCGTCATGGAAAAGGAAAAGAACCGAGTGAGAGCTGTGGAGTTGGAGGAAAGTTCTTGTCTGGATCAAGATGCAAAGGTATCGAATTTGAACTAAGCGTACGGCAGGAAAGACGGTTTGAAACTGTCTTCCCATTTTCTTGCTTAGAATTTTAACATTTTGTTGATCAAAAATGAAGAACACCGTGACGTTTTTGGAAAGCTATGAGACTTCTACCAAAGTTTCTCGTCGTAAAAAGCTACATCTACATGCAAAGAGAAAAATACAGCGGTTTCATTGCATAGTTTTAAAAATGTTTTACAAATATAACACAAATAATTACTTTCCACTAATGCAAAGTTAAAGTAGAGGGGAAAAAGGGTTGTGTCGAGCCTCGACAAATATGAGGTATAGGGAAAAATTCACCTGCTCAAAGCTGGTAGGCTTAACCTTAATTGTGGACTCTTATGACTATTTCCAACGACTTCGTGAACCCACTTGCTCCTAGTACTAGTATTCTATAGAGTCGAAATAAAGCATGTGGGAGGCCGGTGCACGACCGTTCACACATTGGTTTGTTCAAGAAACCATCATCCAATGATTGACACAGTTTTGAGATTATTGTGCGAGCGCATCATCTCCAAAAATGTGGTCGCAGTAACACTTGCAGAGTGTTTGAAAATATCGTTAGAATTCTTCCCTTTGTCTTTCCTATCTTTTTTATCTACATACAGGTAAAACCGAGAGGAGTCTTTAAAACAGGACGCAACACCGCAAGTCCAAAGTCAAAAGCAGTTAGAGAGATTCCAACATTAGCTCTAACATTTACCACTGACGCCTTGGAATCCACTGGCCAGCAAATGGGGACAGATGCTCCTACGGAATGAACATTTTTCCTTTGAGGCAAGTATATACGTCTCCGTTGGTAAACGATGGGCAAGGCTACCCATCAAATAAAGCACTACCCAGTGTAAAAGTTTTAACGTGATAAGGTAAACTGATAAACTCTCCACTGGAGAGTCATTTATCTGGTAGATAAGATCAAAGTAAATGATCGCTAGATAGCTACTTGTTATCAGCTTTCGACTGCGTCTGAGACTTGCGTATGGAGAAATGTAAGGTCAATCATGAAAAAAAGATGTTCTTCAAAATACAACTGTTGCTGGAAAATCTACAAACAACAACAAGAAGATTGCCAGCTTTTAACTTTCTTCTTTTTCTTGTTTCAGGAAGTCAAATTTACAAGGAGTCTCTCTTTTTTTATACGATTTTTTTTTTTGATAATTCTGATCGATCTGTCTCCGTGCAGTTTTATTGCTAGATAAATAACACGTAACAATGAAGAGTTTCTCTGTGTAACAGATTTATACAACTGTCGTCTGAAAGAATACGAGTCTTTTACTGGGAAAGTGATATTTCAATAAATGTTAGAACTATTCCACCTCCTCGCCTTGTCTCACCTTGATAGCACCAATAAATAAAACAACTCAAATACCCTCTGCTCATACAACTCAATTCTCTCATGTACATTTGCTTGTCTGTTCTTATCTCCTGTTGATTATGGCACCATGGAACCGTTTGTTTATCTGGCATAATCTCGAGAACTTAAATGAGCTCGCAAACACCGTTCTCAACCTACAAAATGTTATTTTATTTAACTTAAAAATGGGCAGATGATACTTTCTTTTCGAATGGAGTCGCGTAAACTCCCGTTGTCTATGGATCCATGCAAATAGTTTCGTGACATGAAATTGTACCACAAAGTCAGCAAGATAATTTGGAACGTGAATAATTGGTCCCAGCTCAAATGCTGTTGGTAACGTTCGTTCCTCCACGCTTTGGCAGGCCTCAGGTGGGAAATCCTGGCGACACTAAATCCATTTTCACATCCACAACAACCGTACCTGTCCTGTCACATCGCCAGCTGTTAACCCATGGACAATCGAACGCCAGTTGAGTTTATCGACTACGGATGACAATCCTTGAGGCCAGCTGTTAGCCTACATTCTATTTACGTCTCGGATTAAAGAAATGGGAAAAAGAAGTCCGAGGATGCTTTAGCTTCAAATGTTGGTACAGGCTTGATCTGCGCCTCTGGTTTGTTAGATACATCTACAAAATCAACTGATGACACGACCTCAACTTGTTGTTCAAGGCTGCCACTACCAGGTTGGCATTGTATTCCTCCGCACTGGAACAGTAAAGATGGTTGTTATTAGACTCCAACACTTACCTTGCCTTGATACATTGGTTCATGGTTTTACACAATGTAGTGTAACACAAATTTAGCAGTTTACCAACTTTGGTACTCTAATTTAATTTGGGTTTACGGCTCACTTTCAGAACCAAACAACTGTGGAACTTGCGAGTCAAATTCCATTTATCCAGCGCAAATCCCTTTTGTTAGATTAAGATTGCAAAATAAGTACAAAATTACTAACATTAAAAAAACCCATTGCATCCTGCGCGAATTTCATCCCACAGAGTAGATTTCATTTCGGTCATTACCACGTGGTCTAAAAACAAAGAAACAAGCCACGCATTCCATCCACCTTGAATTTGGCATACCAATAGACCGTTTTGACTGGGCGGTTTGCTGCCCCATTTCAGACCATGTGATGATACTCTTGAGAATTCTTCCTTTCAAATTTTCAAATAGTCAAGCGTGTATTTTGAATAAATAATTTTTAGATGGATAAAAGAACAATTCTCTAGAAAATATCACGTGGTCTGTAATGGGAAAACAAACCACCCAATCGAAAAAGGTCTATTCAACATATATTTCGTCAAATCCCAGTTGAACGAACGGGTTAACAATGGACCTAAGAATTCTTACCTGATACTGTATATCTTTGGGGTCGTCATACTTATACATAACTCCCACAATCTGAAAACGAGAAAAAAGGAAACCGGTATGTATAAAGCTAAGCGTGGGTCTTATGGGTTGAAAAAGTGAAGGGAGAAAATATTTACGACAATTTGAAGAGTCTGATTTAATTTCTAGAGTTCTTAGATGAACATAAGAATGGGTATTAAGGAGAAATCTAATCAATAGTCAAGGAAGTCACTGCTGTAATTGCATGTAAAAGGTTCTGTATGTGTTTTTGTAACTAAACATTTCATGTGATAGGCTGATCTGGATGTTCAAATAGTTCAGGATAGCTCAAGATATTTGAAAACCAAAGCTGATCACATTGAACAGTAAATTGGAATGGTCTTACCCTTGGTTGAGGTTTGGCCAAGAAACCAAAATTTGCAAAAAGAATCTCGATGTGAAGCCCCAGTCGCATGTTTTGACACTCGCCTTCTCCTTGTACAGCCTATAAAATAAAAAAAAGCCATGAAATAAAATTAAACAACAAGAAAACCCACTTGAGACATTCCTAATACCGCTTTACCTCATTGACAGGTCTTGTGTTGAGAATCTTGACCCAGTCTCCCACGCTATTCACATCTGAGTTGCCGAAAGAGGCCACGTACGTGGGCGGGTCTCCTATCAGTGTGTTCAACACTGTCTCCTGAATCAACTTGCACTCTGAACCCTTCAGAGTCAGTGGTACACTGGAAATAAAACGTCGAACACAGACAAAGGAGATTAGTAGTGTTTGACGGCTGTTGATCTCAGTGGAAGCTTTAAAACATAGCACTCTTGAGTCTTCAAACCCGAGTAGTGTTTACCTTTATCTTCCCTTTATTACTCGATGCTGAATCCTCCATAAACATTAGAGAGATTGAGGTTCTCATTCTAAGGATTGAAGGGTTAGGAGTAGCAGCATTCGATGTAGATATGATGACTTGATGAGTGAGTATTAATTAATAAGCCGTTCATTCATAAGTGATAAATTAAAGAGGGGAGACAGTGTGATAGATTGAACGGAAGATACGTTCCAACCATTTTTCCAACGAGCGACTTGAAACGAGCAGAAGGGCTTCGTAACCAACCAACGCTTTGTACGCCGTTTAAATGGATCAAAACCGACTCGCCTGAAACTACCCCGGGGCCACTTAGTTTTTACGACACAACCTTGTAATCCCTGCCAAGGGATGACAAGGTGCCGTTCATATCCAGTGTTACCTAATAGTGCAGCCAGTACGCATGTCCACTCCAAACGTTACCGAGGTACGTTCAGTCGAGTTACTGCAGGCTCCGTTTGCCGCGGGACTGATGATGGTCAGCCACGAGTTACGGTCACTACTGAGAAAAATCGCCTCTCTGATAAAATGTCAAGGATATCCAAGCAAACAATTCTCATTAAGGTCAGATGGAACTATAATTTAAACCTCTTTCATCTAGGTATCATATAATTTAAGAGTCGGTGGGGTGTTGGTCGCACATTGCAAATTCCAGACTTTTATCTAGTAGGTTAGTAATTCTATGAGTCACACAAGGAGCAAACAAGATATCAAGGTTATTTAGTTTGAGCTGTTATTTCATGGGCTAGTAACTGTAACTGAATTATTTTTTGGTGTCATGCTTTCAAACCACAGTACCTGCAAGGACATAGGATCAGTATTACAAAAACAAGTCATTGACGAATTTTGAATCAGTTCATTAGAAAATGTTCAAAAGGATATTTGTCGTCTAGTGTGGCAAGTGTCCCAGCAACGAGAGGTTCACCAACAATGTAACCAGGGTTGCCTGACCTCAAGAATGTAGTGTCTGCACCACCTGCCTACAAACAAACACACTCACAACATGAACAAGAAAGAAACAGCATTTGGATCCTGATAAGATCAGACAAGCTCTTCTTACAAGGTTTAAAAGTGCAGGCCACCTTGTTTTTACGCCTGTTTACTTTTGACTTGGACGAAAGCTTAGTCAATCAGGAAAAGGACAATTCTGATCACCTTTGAGTCACACACGCAAGTAGCGAAGGGCGAGTCGGCCAGTGAAGTGATCTGGCAGCGTGGAGTCTGGTGAAAAGGTGCCAAGAAATTTCTCATCTCGCGGCTTCGCTGCTCGATTCGGGCTCCCCAAACGTGAGACTGCTCACAGGCTAATATATTACAATTCTAACTCGGTTCTAAGGTTTAAAGGAATAAGAAAAAAGAAATCACATCAAGGTTGAGGGATGAATTATTTCTTTTGTTTTATTCCCCTGAGTCTCGGAGTCAAGCTAGAATTTTAGTACATTAAATTCCCTATCGCATTGAATGTGCAAGTGCAATTTACCATACTGAAATAAATTCACAAGTAGTACCTTTGAAAAACTGACAGACACTTTCTGTCTCAAGTCCAGTCCACCTAGCGCTGTGACACTCCCCAGTAAAAACTCTACCTTCGCTGATACAATATCAGTTGAGCTATTGGCATACTGTACAGTGTAGGATACCTTGGAAAAAAAAAGAGAAAAAAAGATATATTTAATTCAGAAAGAGGCAAGATGATTTGGGTGTTGGGTAGCCTTTCCCTCCTATCTGGTAAGAGGAATCTCAGGTATAAAGTAACCCTAGCTGAACCCTTTCAGCTTTTTACAAGACATACATGTACAGCTGTAGTATATGTGTGACTATGCAGCGAAACCTGTATTAAGCCGACACCCTTGAGACCCTCATTAGTGTCCGCTAAATACAGGGCATCTGCTCAAAATAGGTTCTAATATGTTTTGCAGTAATAGTAAATTGTTAACCTTTTTGTAACACAGTGTAACACAGTGTAAGATCAAAGACTGCTCATAGCACAATGTCCAGTCAATCAATGCATCAATCTGGAATAATCACTTACAATGTAGCTTTAAAACGACATCACTGAGCAATGTTAAAGGAGTCTTGGCTGAACCTTTAGAGGTAAAAAGCCCTTCAAGTGTCCACTTATTGCAGGTTTTGCGCAACAAAATGGCTTAATATTGGTGTCGGTGTCTGCTCAATAGAGGTGTCCACTGAATGCAGGTTTATTTTTCAGAAAATGTGGAAAGACTGTTTAGGGACTCAAGCTGGTGTCTGCTTAATAGAGGGTGTCTGCTTTATAAGGGGTCCGCTTAATACAGGTTTCGCTGTATTATATAGAGGATATTTCATGCCTGGGCAGAGATACCAAATTTCTCTTCGCAAGAACAAGCCCGGAAAAGGAAGTTGAAGGGAACAAGTCAAATGTTTTTCAACATGAGAACAGGCATTTCCAAGCAACCAAGTGATTTTCCTTTTAATACATACAATCCTCACAAATTATACATAAATATGCTAATAACAAGGTTTATGACGATTTTCCAAATATTTCTCAGTCACCACTTTCCAAAGATTTCCAAAGCTTTTCCAAAACTTGTCTGGAGACGACACAAATGATTCGGAACATTTTTCAAAACTTACCAAAGATTAATGAAGATTTACAAAGATAACTGACGATTGCAAAAGACTGCAGTACTCAATTTCAAAGTTGCACTGAATTAACCAGAAATCGAACTGCTCTCAACCAATCAGACTTGAGAAGTTTTTCACTTAAATGTCCTCAGTAGATTAAAATCAAAATAACATGTAAATCTTCATGCTCTATTTTATGGGACCTCAGTGGTTAACCTTGTATCAACTAAAACATGAATAAAACATTTCTTCTTACCTCTAATGTAACATCATTACACATGTTATTTTGTGCATCGTAAGTGGGATTTGGCGGCTCTGTAAAGGAACAGTTGCGAGGTATACCAAGGTTTGTTTTGCATAATAAAGGCTGTTTTAATAGCACAGCCACTTGATCAGGCGTGCTTCCAGCAGAGCTACTAGAGTTGCTGCTTGAATTTGAGCTGCTGTTACTGCTTGAGACAACAGCTGGATTCTGTTGGAACACAAACAAAGAACCCGCTTTACAGTGACAGCTTCAGACTAGAGAAAGGCTAAATTTTTTAAGAACAATCAGCTCGCACAATAGACATGGAATGTGTGTAATAACAAAAATTTTACATTCTGCCAGCTTAGCATGGATTACAGACCTACATGAGTGATACTAGAAAGCATCCAATATGCCAATTTTAAAAATATTTACTGAAGTTTTCAACTTGACTCTGGAGTTTATGAGAATAAAACAACTGGAATGCACAAAAATCAGCACAACAACTGTAATGTGATTTCTATTACATGTATCTTATTTATAAACCTGTCTTAGACTAAAAGCCAAATTAAAATTCTTTAATAGTTTTAAATCAGGCCTAAGCATTTCTAAAATTGTTCCACAATCCCAGAGGCTCCAGATATTGTAGACCTTAAAAATATGTTGCGACACTGATCTGGTTAACCATTCTCAGAAAACTGTACAGTAATTTTCAAAAAGCCTTTGGAATGTTATATTTGACTCAGTTTTGTGTACAGCATCTGGAGCAGTGTTTTAGTTTTCTTTTTTTAACTTGATGCACACTGTCTCACAAATAAAGATTTACTTAAAACAAAGCTTTTTACTAACGATAGAGGAAGCAATACAAAGGGGTTTACATGTAGCTTACACTGCCTCACTACTGTACACGTGCATGTACATTAGGCAAGCAGAACATACATTTGTGTCCCCCAGTATTGCCATTGACACTAGAATGACCAGACACTTTAATAAAGGATATTTTGATGTGGGAGGTAATGTGATGTGATGTCGTAAAAGTGCAGGCTAAAAATATAACATTACTGCAGATCCTGATTACCTTTGCAACTTTGAAGCCTTCATAATAACTTTTTGCATTCAGCAGGGCAAGTGTCTGACATGCTGAAGCCAGGTCTGTGATGGTTCGAGTGCATTCTGTGCTACCATCCTGACGATATCCTAAAAAAACAAACCAATATCAGAGTCACCCACTTTTTAAAAATAGTTTTTATTGATTTTCAAAAACAAAACATTTTATTTGCAAAATTTTGTTTTTATTGTGATTGGCTCAGGGCAGGCCAATTTTTCGTAAATCTTTAATTCGCACTGCAGTGTAAATTAATGCTTAGCCTAGCGCTTTAAAAATTTTCTCAGTAATATAATAAATGAGCAATCATATGAAGGCTCGAGCAATTAAGGATTTACACTACTAGTGATATCTGAAAATTGTTTGAAATTGCACTCATCTAAAGGCTCGTGCAATTTTGAGAAAATTTTCAAATATCACTCGTAGTGTAAAACCTTAATTGCACTTGCATTCATACGATTACCTAATATATTTATTTAACAAGAATAAGAACTCTTATTTAAATGAAAAGTATCCACTTGATGGTTGATGACAAACATGCATACATGTAAAGCTGTACACACAATCATACATGCGCATACTGTACGTTGACAAGTAAAATACTTTATGAGCTCAATCTGGCACATGACAAATTACTGTGCCTTTGAATAACACGCAACGGTTTTCAACCTAACTAACAACTCTGTTTATCAATCCCATCAATCATGTCATAAGTACTGCACAGTGACATTCAATGATTTGCAGAAGCTTGCCAAGAAAAGGAAGAAACATCAGGTGTGATGAGTACTCTGTCAAAAGCCATGGGTCTGAATTTCACAGGTCTTGCAATCTCTTAGATGTTTCTTTTAGATGTTATTTGCATCTTACAGTATCGATTTTTTTCACAAAGCTGTCTCACAGGCTCAATTTTTTGCAAGACTAAGAAAGTCTCAACGTACATGTACATTGTACAGATCTGTTGTTGTTGTTGTTGTTTTTAATAAATGAAATCTGAATGTCCTCGAACCTGAAGTCTTGCTCTCACAATTGAAGAAGTCATTTAATGACTTCTGCTTGCAAAGAAAAATGTTAACTAGTCTTGCCTAATTCTTGCAAAGTCTCGCAATTTAATACCATTCACCACCCCTAACATAGGAATGAGACAAACAAGACCATTTGAACCTACTGAAGCTACTGAGAAGTCAACTTACTGGTGATTGATGACAGCAAAAAATGAAAGATTGTGCACTGTATTTTTTCATGACGTTCGACAAAACAATTGCAGACTTTTGCTTGAAGCAAATTATGTCGAATGTCTGCCGATATTTTGCAGATCTACATGTATTCTATAAACTTCACCTATACACTGTATTTTGCTACAAAACAAACTTTTGCTTGAACTAAATGAAAGTTTGTTTAATAGGCAAGGAGGAAGTGTACCATCCTTAATCTTACGCATGGCTCATTTTCTTCCTGACGGTACTACAACAGTACATACCTGCTGCATTATTGTCATCACATTCACTTCCAAACAATGGCTTTGGCAGAGCCAGAAATCCTCTTGCACCATTAGTGAAAATAAGAATCACTGGATCACCCACCTATACAAATTAAATGTTAGTAGTACTGAAAACATGTTCACAAAGTTACAATTGGTTACTTTAGGATTACATGTAGCAACCTTCAATTTCATGCAGTAATTTAGATGGTTGCACAGGAATTGCTTTGGGTAGCTTATAAAATGTTCCACACATGTACTAAATATGTACTGTGGCAGGGGTTTAAGTATAAAGGCAGAGTGGGCACTGGACAAATTGGCCGGCTGTGAGGATGATTTTGCTTGCATGGTTTGACAATCTAGAAGGAAGTTTTACCAAAAGTTTATTCAAAATTTGCTTTAATAAAGTACTCATTTGAACAGACTATGTAGCACATTTTGGATGAATTCCCACTTTTCAATTCCTGGCCAATAGCCCGCTTATAACTTTAAGGATTATTTTGATTGTGAACTCAGTGGTTCTAATCTGGTTTGGATATCGTGCATGATGATGACAATGTCAACAGCCTGGTGTTGCTGATGATGTTAATAGCTACAGTGTACTAGCCTACTCATAAATTTTGAGGATTATTTTGATTGTGAACTCAGTGATTCTAATTGATTTGGATACCTTGTATGATGATGATGATGTTTCGGAACTTGAGTCTGGTTGTTCACTGTAATCAAAAACAGTTGCAGATGTGGCCTGACTTTTCAAATCAGAAAATTCTTCACTTGTAGAGGCAGTCTGAACATCACTGTAGAAATTACGAGTTTCAACTGAAAAATGGCAATCAAAGATATGACATGAAGACACGATGGATCATCGCATTTATACACAAAACTTAAGCAGTTGTAAAATTAAAGCCTGAAAAAAACTCAGGCCTGAACGGGATTCAAAACCATGACCTCTGCGATACCGGTGCAGTGCTCTACCAACTGAGCTATCAAGCCAACTGGGAGCTGGTCACATTGTGAGTTCGTAATATACCCATAGATGATGAAGAAATGAAGGGTTTCGTGCAAAAAGGGCGTAGTGACATTTTGGGCCGATTTTTATTTTTTGCAGGATCGTGCTAATTTTTGGCAAACTGACTTGTTTTGACATGAAAAGTATCGTTGCTTCATTGTTTTTGTTGATTTACGCTTCGTTTTCGAGAAATAACGTATGCAAAAAGCTCAGTTTTCCAAGGGTATCTTTTGGAGATCTTTTGTTGAGCGAAAAACAAAAGAAACCTTTGTTTTGCTGAACGATGAAGTCACCGAAGCATGGTATTTGCCGCTAGTTTTATTATATATATACTTACGCTGTTCTCCTACTGTTGCTTCGTTAGCGCAAGCGAATAAGGCGCTGAACTGGCCGGATGCGAGTTTGTTTTGTCGTGACACCGGTTCAATACGAGGTCGGTCAATTTTTTTTTGTTTCCAGTCTATTTCTCTACTTCTTTCAAAAATCAAAACATCTATTTAAAAAAAACCGTGCTGTCGAAGCTGCTAAAAGTGACCGTTTAAGTTTGTGCTGCGTCAAAATCCACCTTGGAAGGATTCACTCCAAAAGATGCTGCTCGGAAAACTGAGTTTTATTGCTACGTTATTTCTCCAAAACGAAGCGCAAATCAAGAAAAACAATTATGCAATGATGCTTTTCATGTCAAAACAAGTCAGTCAGCCAAAAATTAGCTCGATCCTGCAAAAAATAAAAATTGGCTCAAAATGTCACATACGCCCTTTTTGCACGAAACCCCTCAAATATATTACAAGTGAATATATGAAAGACCCTACATTTGAACTGCGGAGAAAGATTGATGCAAGCAAGGTGAATAGAAGTTTTTAAAGGAACCCAGTCACCATATAATTTTGAGTTTTTTGGTTAATATACACTGTATACATGTACAAAATTACATTAAACTGAAGGAAACCTGAATTAATAGTAGTTTATTAACAAAAGATAGAGAAACACCAATTTAAAGACAGTAATAGACCGCTAAGGAACAAGGATGGTTCATGATGGACAAGATTAATAACACTTATTAAAAACGACGAACGTGAAAAATTTAGGCTAAAGTTTTCAAGATACCTAAACCGTAACGTACATGTAGCTGCTTTTAAAGACAACATGGCTATCTGGAAAATTATCGTTAATTAATAAATAAATGAAAATTAAGCTATTTATTAACCAAATGTATCTGACGAAATACATAATTTATATACATGTAATCATGTTAAATTACAGTCTATTTAAAAAGCATTAAAGTGCCTATGAAATAAAAAATAATTGCTGCTTATTTGAAAGGCTTTCCAAAGTAAAGAAGAATGGCGTTTTCCTTTTTGGAATATCTTTTTCGTTCTAGAGATATTTACGTTTTTGTATTATGTAAATGAGGAAAGTGATGACGTCATAGGTGGTTCCATTTGAACAGTAAAAAGATGAATCAAGAATATCTCTAGAAATATTGAAGCAGTGTTCTTCAAACTTGGCACCACAAATGTGCATCACAAAAGAAACAGAATGACACCTTCTGTGTTGTTGCCATGGCAACACTTTTGGCTCCAGTCTCTTTCTGTGAAAAACCAAATATGCCAATTTGCAACCCTTTGAAAAGAGACAGAGGGTCTTACTCGGAACACACGTGATTCCCATATTGTCTTAACTCTCCCCATTAGATTGTTGGGAGTGGATGATCCTTGTTTAAGATAAAATCTGGTAATGTTAGTTTTAATTAAAACAGGACCAGCGGCATAGCTGTTGTCATGGTGACAGCACGACGGGTGTCGTTTTGTTTCTTTTGTGATTTACATTTCTGGTGCCAAGTTTAAAGAACACTGCTGTAATATTTCTAGAGATATTCTTGATTGAGTGTTGAACTGTTTTAGTGGAACCACCTATGACGTCATCACTTGTAATACAAAAACGTGAATATCTCTAAAACGAAAAAAGATATTCCAAAAAGGAAAACGCCATTCTTCTTTACTTTGAAAAGCCTTTCAAATCAGCAGCAATTATTTTTTACTTCATAGGCACTTTAAAATACTTACAGTTGTCCCTGACAATACAAAAAAGTCCTGTGGCCGTGGTTTCAGTTGTAAATTTAGTGTTTTGCTTGAAAATAACTTCACTGGAGACACATACACGGCTATCCCGGCTACAAAGGAAGAATGTTTACAAAAATAAATGTTCAAGGAAAGTATTATACACGCCATGTATAACAGTCAGTTTGAGTTTGCAAAATGTGCGCTGTAGGGGATATTTAGACCAAATAGCTACAGAATGTATCAGCTGGTTTTTCCTTTCATTTTAAAGAGATGTCTGCTGCAAAATCTTTTAATATGAAACAAGAGAAAATCAAGGTACATGTAAGAAAGTGAATCCCCCCTATAAGCGTTATACTCGAGGTAATCCATTACAAGTTATTTTTAGGCATGACACCCAACTCTTTGAAATTTACTCCTTTTGCTCATCATAAGTTCATATAAGGTGTTAAGGTTACTGTAGACCTTCAGGGGTGCCTTCATAAATCATTATACCATTGTGCCTATCAGCTCAAATTAAACTGTTTTGAATAAATGCATATACATGAGTTTTTAGGCTTTTTAATAGCAATGACTTGTTTCAAACTGGTTTTAGGGTAAGAGGAATTCCAAAGTGTCACTTGATAGTAATGTGGCCTGTGTAAATAAATATTATTTCACTCTGTACAAGCACATGCAGTACTCAGTAGAACAATATATTTTTTAGCCAAGGTCACGATTTGCAGATTGTGTTTAGACGTTATTCCATTAGTGGAAACAAATGAAATTTACATTTTGTCGCTAACCAGTGAGATGTACAGAGCACAAATCTTAACGGCTTAAAAAAACAATCCTACAGAAGCCTAAATAACGACTGCAATAAACATACATACTTAACATCTGTTTCTTTGCATTCTGTAAATGCCTGTTGATCTGTCATGCTACAATCAGTGTCACAACAACAGTTCACGTCACAGCCATTACCAGTCAAATCACAGGTGCAACCTTTCATTCAGGATAAAAAAAAATAGAATTTAAAAAAAAAAAGATACAAATAAAACACGAACAAGGATTTAGTTAGTCAAGATCATCTCGTACAACTCCAGCCCTCTATCAAACATCCATGTACACTTACATTACTACAGTTATAAAACAAATGCTTAATTAATAGTGAAAGTTGATTTTAAAGTCTCACAAATCCAGGATATTGCTCAAATGAAAGAACTGTTTTTGAGGAGAGAGGAAACTGTAGAATCCAGTCAAAAAGCAAGCTCTGAGCAAGGCAGGATTTCCATTGTTGTCTCTACAGGCTCTCATTCTTTTGGTCAGCACAAGGTTCGACAACCTGTGGACAATTCCTGGCTTGACAGTCATTCTGCATAGAGTCAGAGGTTAACCAACCCAAATCTGATTGGCTGAAAATTGAAAGTGACCGTAGAAAATGTCGTTCCATTTTGCTTGGCTAGTCCAGCTGGTCTCTGATCAGTTGCTCTGGCATAATGGAAGCACCCCTGGTTACCATGCTATTAAAGTGAGCCCTAGCCAAGATAGGCTTTGTATTCTGCATTCTGAATTTTCATTTTGATGGTTTACCGACTTTTGCTCGGGGGCTTGAAAAAGCTAAGGGGCTAATCGAGTTAAGGGCTACACAACCGGATACCCATCAAGGATGAGAGCGATCCGGTGATCCCTTAGGTTCTACTTCAACGCACGAAAAATACCAATTTCCACCATCGAAACTTTCAGTTTCTAGAATTGTTGACATTATTTTATGCAAATATTCTACGTGAAGAAAATGTTTACGCGGCGCCGCCATTTTGAATCTTTGCGCGGTGGGGAACTGGTATCACTCTCGTTCTTAAAAATTCCTGGGAAGACTGGGTTTTAGTTGTCTCGAGCGCGGGAAAATGACGTCATAAAAGCTATAATGGCTTAACGATGAAGATTGCTTGACGCAATTTTGACTAAAATACAACTCCAGGTAAGCATAGATAATACGCACCATAGAACTTTTTTTTATTTTTAGCATGGGGTCATAGTAGACTACGACCATTGGCCATCGTTTCTCGCGCTTTGGAAGTTATAGTCGAACCTCCTTTAGGAGAAGGCCACTTTTTCTTTCCTCTAATTTTAACCTCTCTACACAACAGCAATGGCCACTTAAGCGCGTTCCAACTGCCACAATCTACACAACTTTCAGAATCTCTCGACAACGGCTAGTTTAGCAATGACTGATCAACGTTGAATTCAAAACCCTACTTTTCATTGTGAAAGGTCACGACACTTGATCCGTTCCGCGCGTCTCTGGTCTCTGTTGCTGTTTGTTGTTGTTGTTTTATTGATATATTTTGATTGCGTTGCGTATTTATATGCTACAATCTGACCATTGTTTACACCGCCAAATAAGACTAAAGAAACATTTACTGCAGACAAGAAATAAAACCTGCATTTTTAAAACCTCGTTTGTTTTAGGTTAAAGCACACGACGTGTTGTCGCTTTGAGAGCTACCGTATGCTAATTAAAAGGATGAATAGCTATGTAAATACATGCAGAAAAATAGACATCTAACGTCACCATCATCATCATCATCGTCGTCGTCTCGTCGTCATCATCATCACAACATGGTGTTATGACACCAATAGTGCGAGAGACAATTGTCTACTGAATCTCTCTTTGTTCCCAGAGGATTCCTAAGGAAATGAGAGAAGGGTAGACAGAAAAGAAGGACGTGTTTTCTTCCTTTCTCTCCAGACTTCAGACTGCTAGCCTACAGGGTCAAGGCAGTACGGGAGAGGCCTCTGTTGAGAACAGAAACTTATTCTGATGTTTAATTGACTAATTTAGATCAGAAATGCAATACAGTGGAACCTCGATTTAACGAAACACTATATAACAAAGTCCTCGGTATAACGAACATTATTCTTCGCCCCAGTATTAGTGAAATATACGGAAAAGAAGCTCGATACAACCACACCTCGTTGTATCGAACATATTTTGCGAGACCCTTGGCCCTTTGTTAAATCGAGGTTCCACTGTACCCTTCTTGTTTTAGTTGGACTGTGGCGATGGATGATGTGTCGCCTTTTAAGGGTGCTGCTGAACGTTCATTTCGCCACGAAGAGGAGAAAGAGTATGAGGAGGTGGAGGTGGAGCACTCCATCGCAGATGATTTTGGCAGTTACGATTGTTTCATGCAGCCTTTGACTCTCCAGAAGAGAGAGATGAGCAAACAAAGGGGTTGGAAATGGAGTGTTTCGATGAAATAGACAAGAACAACTTCGATCATAAGGTAGCTGCTCGATTTTTTTAAAATAATGTATAGGAACCCCGCCCCGAGGTTCAATCCCTTACCATTTTGTATCCACTTTGACATAAAAGGTAGCCCTTTCGTACTCCTTTTATAAAAAAAAAAGTAGCTCTTTCACATACCGACTTAAAAACGCTGCATCCCTCTCTAAACCCTTGGAATGAATTGAATAAACAGTATTACTGATCGAGAACATAAGCATTACCAGAAGAGATGTTCACCAAAGAACGAGTATCATTTATTCAGTTGCTGTCCATGTTATACCTAAATGACAGATTTCCCTACCCTTTCATTCGCCTCAACTTGTGAAATCTTTATTAATTCTTTATATACCTTAAGTATGAAAAAGGTACCTCTTTCAGGCGGCGCCTCCCCGTAATGGCTTTTATAGGAAGCACCCCATACCCCCCGGAACACCGGTCGAACGCTGTACTATTGTTTACAGAAGACTTGTGCTGCATCGAACTCAACTCTGTTTTACCAAGTCTGGTCACCACCCTGAATGGATATAGTTTAGGGATGTTATAGCATGACAACACTGACGGGTCACTAAGGGCTGAGATATTAATTGAATCTTAGCCCCTGTCCACACTCGGTTTTCGGTCTAAGGTGGCCGAACACAATTTTCGCGCGCGCAAGTATTGCAAAAACAATTATGGCGTCGATACAGCAATCATTTTATTTCAATGACCGCGCAATAAATTCTATATTTCTTCACAATCAAGGGCCTGTTTACAAGGATGGAGGATTACCCGGCCCTAGTAAGCTGGTTAACCCTAGCTGGAGGGCAAAAGATTGCCCGGGTTTACAAGCGAAATTTCACAGGACAACTTAATGCGCGGTTACACTCAAAGGGACTGGAAACAATTAGAAAGTTAACCCGGGTAGGCGGGTTAATCCTACCTGGAGCGTTTACAAGAGAAAACGTTTATTAGCCTGCCAGGGTAACCGTAGAACGCAGATAGGGTAACTCGCCTACCCGGGTAACCCTAGCTGCCTTGTAAACACGACGAAGAAAACAAAGAGGAAATGTATGAGTGCTAGGGTAACCCGCTTGCTGGGGCAACCTTCTCTCCTTGTAAACAGGCCCTAAATTAAACACAGCGTCCTGATGGTAACGTTGCAAAGAACCCAGCAACTCGCACGTTTATCTTTGTTACCGAAAGAACCCAGTTAAATGCAGCCCAAGCGTAGTAAGTCAAAAAATTGCGATTGAATGCGGAATAGCTTTCTCGGAAACACGCCTATTTCTCGAGAACCACCGAATGAATTTCACGAAATTTGTCACAAAAAATACCTTACGAATTAATGACTAGATTTTCTGCAAATAAACAAAACCGATTTTAAAGGCCTGTTTATATTTATTCCTGTTGTCTTAGCAACGGCACATACGTCAGCTTAACGATCTTAATCCGAAGTTTGTGTCGTTACCTTGCGTGTTGCCACTTTGGCGACCAAAGGATCAAGGGTTTTAGAGAAAAAGGTGAATGAAACACAGGCATAAAAAAACTTTGTTGAGCCACCTTAAAACGCATGCATTCTGATGTGTTTTCGCCTACCGTCCACACTAAAACGATCGAAAACGCTAATCGTTTTTATCGAAAACCGGCATATGTTTGAAAAGGCTGGTCTAGGGTGGAAAAATCAGAAACAACTAGCCCTATAGAGTATTCTTGGGTTGCACGTGACGTCATCATTTTCAAAAATCTAAAGCTAATGAGCCACCAAATTTATTATCCTGATCAGGCATAGGAGGAGGTAAGTTTACACCTGTTAACACGTTTTCAGCCCAATAGCTTGCTTCGTTTGAAAACAGGCACATTGTGAACTTCAGAGTTTTGGTGGTGCGTGACATAAATCTATGAAATCGAACGCGTTTGTCGAAAAATATATACTTATCTCGTGATTTTTAGCCTTTTTAGAAGTTAAAGTATTAAGAAATTTAGGTGCTATTCAATATCTTTGCTTGATCAGTTCAGATAATCAGTCGCCTTGATAGCCAAAGTAAGTTACAGATGTTTACTCTATTTTCCGGCCGCCATGTTGGTGTCCCACGGAGGTACACCAACATGGCGGTTCTATGATGTGAAGTATATATGAAATAATTCATATTTGAACTGTGGTAGATGAAAGTGATAAATGATCATCGCAGTAAATTTTCCAATTTAAGCAATTGGAAAGAAGAAGCCTGAAAAAATTCAGGGCTTCAACGGCATTCGAACCCGTGACCTCCTCGATAACGGTGCGATGCTCTACCAACTGAGCTATGAAGCTACACATTAAGAGCGAGGTCAATTTATTGAGTTCATACCTTCTCGTGAGGAGTGACATGATCTGAAGTATATATGAAATAATTCATATTTGAACTGCGGTAGATGAAAGTGATGAATGATCATCGCAGTAAATTTTCCAATTTAAGCAATTGGAAAGAAGAAGCCTGAAAAAAATCCCGTCGAATCCCGTTGAAGCCCTGATTTTTTCAGGCTTCTTCTTTCCAATTGCTTAAATTGGAAAATTTACTGCGATGATCATTCATCACTTTCATGGCGGCTCTATACCGGGCTTTGTAAATTTGTGCAAAATATTTCGACGAATATTTATTATTTTTTTGTTATTATTATTTTTTATCACCTTTTTTTTGTTGTGATCGAGGAAAATCATATGAAAACTGGCTTAGTGAGCATTAATATCGAAAAGGATCACCCAACTCAGCGAAAAATCTGTAGCCGGCGAACCTATATGGAAACAGTCTTAAAATATCGCTGACCGACGCTTCTAATTCAAATATATGTCGCTCCGTATACGTCCTTATTGCTTTTGTGCCACGCTATGCAAAACCTAATTGTACGATTTCCTTGTCTTGATTAACAAGACATATTTGTGATTTGGCCTTGCAGGGCCGAAATGCCGATGACGACGAAAAGAGAGAGACAAATCTTCCAGAAGATCTCTTAGCCGAGATGGATTTGGCATCCAGAGAAAAGAGCTACCGTCGCCATTTCATCAAATTACAAAGTCTGGTTGTAGAAAAAATAAAAGAGGTAGAGGAAGTCACCGCAGAGAAAGAAGAACTGGAGCGTAGCGTTCAGACTGCTCTTCAAAAGCTGTGGACGAAAGAGGAAGAACTGCATTGCCAACGAGCGTCCTTCTTTGAACGGGAAAAATGCTTCATTGAGAACTTGAGAGGGAATCTGTGCATTCGGAGGAGCTTGAAATTCAGGTTCAGAACCTGACAAAAAAGAAGGACACGTTGCAAGAGCAGGTGTTTCAACTAGAAAAACAGTCGCTGATGGTGAATCTGAGCCGTTTCCCGAACGATGCACAGAACGCGTCTTAACTTGTCCAGCCGCATCGCGGCATGTTTTTCACGCAAACCTTATCTGCCTACATTTTGGATGGAACCGCCTACTCAAAAAACAACTGACAATCCTGCGGTACTCAGTTGTTGATGTTGTCATGTATTTAAACTGGCTTAGTCATTACAGCAGTAAAACCTTGTGACACTACATGTACAAGTTCGTTTGACATGTGTAAACAGTGCCGAGTTCAGGGAGTTAAAAATCACATGAGACATTGCACAAAACAGGGCTAAATTGAGAGACTGTTGTTGTGTTATGTCCCATTAGGACTAAGAGCTAAATAGATAATTATTATTAGAGGATAAAGTAAGTAAGTAAACAGTATTCTGCCATACATTTCCCACTTAAAAATTGTAACGACTTGTTATGTCTACCTTCTCACTTGTAGCAATTCAACTCCCAGGTTCTGACATTTGAAAACAGCATTCCAACCGAAAGGAATAAAACTAAGCATAAGACCCCAGTACGCATTGCGGATCTATTTTTATACTGGTCTGTCAACTGCTTTAGGTAAAACGGTCCATCGCTTCATCGATTTCTGGATATTACTTTCTTTTCTTTCGTCATGGTTTAAATATATACGTTATTTTTTAGCAAATCTACCAACGTAAATTTACCAACGGCTTTACAATTAATTTCTGGTCATTTCAGGTTGTGTTTTTCAAATTCATTGGGATTGATCCAACCGAGAAATACAATAAACTTACTAACAGTAATGCTTTCGTGTATCATTGAAAATATTTATTTCCTAACGAACTTTAATTCTCAATTCGCTTTGATTTCAAAGTTTTACTAGCAGGTGTGAGAGCAAATATCATCTCTTTCTAAGGAAACAAGACCCATGGATGACAGATTAGCTATATAGAGTTTTGTAAAGAGCATGGTAATTCTAAGTAATAAGAATACAACAAGAAAAGAAAGCTTAATAGCTTGATTAGTGTAAATACTTTGAGAGTAAATTGTGGGTAACTGAAACCGCCGAGAAAAATGCCAGTTGTGGAAGGAATATGAGAGAAATGGTTAAAACTACTGAACACGTCACACAAAGGGCGGACTTATTGAAGCACCTTCTAGGCTGCGGTTACGGAAATTATATGAAGCCGCAGAGCTCTGGTCGATTGCTTTGTGAATCAACAAAAATCAATTTTAAAACGTAGCGAAAGAGGCGCTGGCAAATTATAAAAGTCAGTTAATTTAGATCTTTAACCTATAACAAGCAAAAATTCCACGTGGTCAGGAGTAGGTAGGAAAAGTGTGCATATATAGAGGCCTAGTGATCCTCCAAGCCGCAGCTTATCCTGGTTTCTGTAGCATGAAGCGACAAGGAGAATTTCTACTCCCCCCTGGTTGGGATGCTGGTCCATCGCAGGATTAGCCCCCAGCATTAAATTTGCGTCGTGACCCATTTATACACTCGGCTTGAGAGAGGAAGTATGAGAGTTAAGTGTCCAGGGCCCATTTTCACAACACAGTGACCCTAGCTAAGACTCGGACACGGACCGCTCAATTCGAAGACGAGCGGGCTAACCATAAGGCCCCCACAAGGTCATGAGAAGAAAGAAATTTTAAAATCGAAAGGACTCAAAAATGATTCGCGACTATAGCGAAGAACATAAAAAGTTACATCAATCATTTCTGCTGCGCATGCCATTGCTCACATTATAGGAATATTGCCGACCTCTATTTATGAAGAGGGGGGTGAATAGGGGTATGGAAATCCGCCGATTCGTGTCTTTTTTTTTCTCCAAATCCGTTGATCCGCCAATATTCTTGTTCAGATCCGAAACCACAACCACATCCGGAAACATAAGTGTAAAAGTTCAAAGGTAAACTGGTCCTGAAATGTGAATACCATTGTTAATTTCGCGCAAATAGTGAAAAAGGCAACCAGCTTGATGACTCTAGCACAGTACAATTCCAATAACAGTCTCACACCTGAGTTTAAATGAGCTTCGTTTGAGAAAAAGAAATAATTTGGATGAAATCATTAACATACCGACCAAGGCTGAAGTAATATCTGTGATCCAAATTTTGTTTAGGCCTCAAGACCCGAACATCAAGGCAGGCACAATGTGGGATCCCCGCCAAAATTCACAGCTGATCCACGATCCACTGTGTTTTCAAAATCCGCGAATCCGCTCGATTTACCGCAAAAATCCACAACTTGTGCACTTTTTAAGGCCAAATCCGTCGATCCCAAAACCTATTCAACCCCCTCTATGAATGACATCCGTTGATTTTGAAGACTCACTATCTCGGCACGACTATTAATTTCCATTTGATTTTATCGCCGTAAGCCGCTGAGAAGCACTTGACACTGCTAAAGATTTCCGCCCAGCTTGTCCCAGCGGTGAAACGCCACTAATAACCAAAACAGCCGAGTCTATTTCAGTACGAACCTCATTTAAGCCGATCACTTGCTAGCAATCAGACGAATTAACGGACTCTCCTGGGTTCAAAGACTTCAAACCACTTACTGTTGAAAATACCAAAATGGTCATGGTGGTATTAATTAAACCACTATATAACCTACTAGATTACAAATTTCATTTCTATCGTAATAATACACAACCCGGAGCTGTTTTGCGATAAAATCCTGATCGTTAAACATGTTAGTAAAACCAGACTTTAAGAGGACTCCGTGACATGATGACGAATATCCTGTGATTTTAAGATAACCAACACTTTTAAAAGGAAATAAAACAACTGTACTTCGTCGTTCATACTAGATGTAGCCTGCAAACAGGCTCCCGGCGAGGACGGAAAAGAAATTCGGTGAGGAAAGCCGGAGTGGAAGAGTGCGGAACTGAAGAATTCGGACAGCGAAGCGATCGGGGCGCTTCGTTCGGGCTCGCCGGGAGGCTGTTCGCAGGCTATGCTAAACATAATGGTGCTAAGTGAAGTACATCTTCCAAGAAAACAGGAAAGAGTCCCGTGAGGGGAGTGGGGCGGGGGGGAAGGGGGGGGGGGGGCGTTCAAAATGAAAAAGTCGGGGATGCTCGTCGGAAATTATGAATTAAACCCCTAAAGAAAGGCAAAACTAATAGAAAACGGTAATCGGGTAATGGATGATAATGTTGTAATAATAATTATAAATGTTAAACGGCAGTTTGTGGATTCAGTGAAAAAAAAAAGTGTTATATCGTTGAGTTGATGTCTGTGACGTGATCATGAGCTCGGTGATAAATAGAAATGACAGCTGCAATTTGTCGAGCCAAGTTTCTTGATGTCATTGATAAATCTCTACAGCGAAAAAAAGAAAGAAAGAAAGAAAGAAAGAAACAGCTAAAAGACGCGAAATTGTGCTGACGCAAAATATCCTGCAGTGGTATCAGAGATCTACTTTGAACATGATAGCAATGTTTGGCACTCACGTGAAACATGTTTGTTTAGTTTTTGTTTGACGGCGGCTGACGTTTTTTTGTCTGCCATTCAGTCCGTGATTCTGTTGGTAAGTCTATTTCTTGTGGAGTCTCCCACTGGAGTTGGCAAAGACGTCATGATGCATCAGTTACAAATAGGACAGGAAAAAATAAACAGTTCAATGTGTCGATCACTGAATTTCTTATGGATCAGTTGTAGCGCTTGCGACTCGGCAATTTCTTCTTTATTCTCTTTTCACCATCATATCATTACATTATATCTTGATTAAATTAGATCACATAATAGCCAATCACAACAACCGACTTACAGTCTGCAAAGGAGAGAGGAAACCTCTCATTATAGAGAGACTTTTCCGCATACACGTATTTGTTTATCGTATTTTTATTGTGTTGACATTTTTTTCTGATTTAGTGTTGCAGCTCTCTCTTGCAACCTTTTAAACTTCATTGATTGATTGATTGATTAATTGATTATTTAATGCTTATTTATTTATTGCTTATTTATTTATTGCCTTTTTATCTTTTGCTTATTTATTGATTGTTTATTCATTCATTCATTCATTTATTTATTTATTTATTTATTTCTCCTCCTTATTCGATGCTCAGGGAAGATAGTCCTTCGGCCGGTCAGATTAAAATAAGATATCTGTGATCTAAGCGATCATGCAATTTTTGTTTCTTTTTTTTTATTTTTTATTTCAACGATCTCCATGACTGTTGCCAGTAAGTAATTAGGAAAATGAGAAGTACATGACTTGACTTCAAGATGAGTTAGCTACCTGTGGAGATAAACTGAGATAGATGAGTCTAAAAATAGTCAAGATACGACATCGGAGTGACTAAACAAAGTTACAACGTAACTCGGTATTTTCGAAGCTTATTCAACAACGTGGTAAAACACGTTGCATTGTCAAAGTTTAAGGTGGCTCGTACCAGTTTTCAGGTTCTCGACGGCCCATAACTTTGTAAGAATAGAACAAAAAGGCAGACCAGGGCCACTGTAATATTTTTGTAGGTTTGGATTATATAATTTATACTTGACCTAAAACAGCGGTTATTTTGTCGTCAGCAGTTACTATGGCAACATTCCAAATTGATTTTCCAGACCTTATTTTTCCGCTTATGTCACTAATAACTAAAAAATTAACCCGGTGACCCCGTTTGTTTTTTTAATCAATAGCTTTTGGCATCTGAAAATGAAAATGCCCAACAATTTTAAAATAATTCTACGGAGCCGATTTCTTGTAAACTTGGAAAAACGACAATTTGCACGAAGTGCAAATTCCTTCCGTAGAATTTTTTTTTTCTGACGTTTCCTCTCAATAATAATATTATATTAAAACAATAAAAAGAAGGGGTCACCGGGTTTGTTTTTGTGTAAAAGCCTTCGCTAGTTCCGTTATTCCCACGCGCGTAGACACGCATTCAAAAATCCAGACTTTATAAGAGCAGCAGTTGCTCATGAGCTGCTTTGACTACCGCTGACCGCTTGGTGTGCCCGCGCGGGCGAGGAGGGTCCGTACAGGCGTTTTGTTTTGATTGCTGCTAAAACATCATTTACAGTTGTAGTTAGACAACCTCCTGGGCTTACTCTGTAGGACTTTTACACAAATTCTGGGTAGATTTACTATGTTTTGCGAGTCCTTTATACGCTCCCGGTGGCTGTCAAGATCGATCGAGTTGGCTTTGAAATTTAGGAAAATTTGTCTTAAATGGGTTATTCCAGAAAAAATACACCCCCCCAACGGATGGCAAGCATTTTTGACTCCCCCCTCCCCTCTGACTGGATTTCCCGGACCGCTAGAGCCCCTCTCCCGCCCGGATTTCCAAGCTCAAGGACCCCCCCCCCCCTCCCGCCTGGATTTCCACTTCTTTTTTTAAAGGCCCTAACCGGAAACAACAGGCAATAGAAAAGACGTAACATTTCATCCAAAAGATCCCTGTTTATTATAATTTTAAAAGCTCGGCGAATATTGCAAATTTTGTGAGAACGCTATAAACTGAAAGACTACAAGATTTCCCATTGCAAAGTTCTTTTTTTAAATGGTTAAAATGTATCGATCGAGGTTAAAGTTAAAACTGACCCCCGAGGAAGAATTTTTAGGTTCAGATCCCCCCCTCCCGCCCGGATTTCCCGAGCCATAAACCCTCCCTCCCACGAAAATTTTCAGTTTGCCATCCGTCGGGGGTGTGTATTTTTTCTGGAATAACCCAATACACAGAATTGACTAAAGTTGTTCTAGTAGGTAAAGCCTCCTTTATATGCAAATTTCGTCTCCAACACTACAAAAGTGACCTTGCGCGAAAAAAGCCGCGCGCCGCCATATTTGTTTGGTCTTTCGGGTTTTAAATCTCGCGCCTCTATCGTGTGTGTTACTCACGCGTGACGCACGATGGTGATCTACTCCCTGCGCGAGAAAACTGGTACCAGCCACCTTAAGGCTGTTATTACGAACAAATAACCTCGATCATTTAAGCATTGCAATTACATAAAAAAATATCCATGATCAATGATAGAAGATTTGATTGACCAATCAGAGCGCACGTACAAAACTTGTGAATAAGAAAGACCTTGAAAGTATTGCTCTGCTCGATCCCACTTCTAAGCTTTTCTAGCCATGAAAAGTTTTCCTTTATAATAACCTTAAAGACAATTCATGCTACCACATAGTTCAGCAGGCCACTTCTATTCGTAACTGACTTCGTCGCAATCCAGTTTTTAGTCGCCAATTTAACTCTTGCGTCAAACATATCATCACCTGATTACGTGACCTGAGTCACGTAATAATTAATTATAGAAGGACATCGGGTAAAAACGTTCACAAGGATCTCGCGCGGCCATTTTTTTTTATCGCGGTTTTCTTTCGCGTCACGCACGACAGACTAAGCGAAAGAGGGACTACTCGTAGTCAGTAGTCTACAACTTTTCACCAATCTACGACGTTTGATGTCGAAAAACTACATTGAACAAAATGGAGCAATCTTTAAATGCCACAGACAGTGAAAAAAAGTCGCAGTTTAGCGTAAACTGACGAAGTTAACACTGTTATCCTCGGCACACTGAATGTCTGCCAAAATTCTGGAAACGAGAAAAGGACAACCCTGGTTACTAAAGAAAATGCCGACATATAATTCTGCTGAGACGTGTTTGTAGCCATAGCAATAAAATCCTCGACATCAGAATAATACTCAATCTAAAAAATGTCTCTTTCGTCAGGGTTTGGTTTTAAACGCTTAAACACATTCCCGTATACAGGCAACTAAAGGTCAATAGGGCATTTCTCGACCGCAATGTATATGCAGTATATGTCGCAATCACAATTTACACACCAATTGTAACATCTATATTGGTTGCCCATCACAATGAAAAACCCACAGACACTTAGCAACAAAAACCACAAATACGTCCTAAAAAAAAATCAACGCTCTTAGTCCTCTTAGTGAGCTTAAGGTCGGTTAGGTAGGAAAAAGAGTTTTCATTAGCAACTTTGATAAGTTTTCCGCGGTAACGGTCAGTATTTATAATGTGTGTATACTTCTCTTCTTAACCGAAGCTGATTAATTTTTGAGTATTAATGTTCTTATATGACACAGAAATCATGTATATATTAGTCAAATGTGTAATTCACAGGTGACAGGGATACTCCGATGCCGTCAAAGGTAGACTTCGTCTTAGCAGTTGTTTTTCCACGCTAATTTGTAAGTTAAATCTGTCATTTGCGCTACTGCAAGCTAACAAACAGATAAAGGTAAGCGACTGGCAATTTTCCTTCACGTTTGATCCAGACTACGTAATAACGATCAAACTTTCAATAAACGACAATGTCCTTAGCCTTCTTACCAACTAAGTTTCAAGAAGCCTCCCTTCTATAACTAAAGTTGTTTTTCAGCAGTTCATTGACAATTCCAACTTTTACCGCCGTGTGATTTGATCAGGATTCCCACGCCACGTCCGATTTATTTATGTTTGCCCTGGACTTGAAAAGCTTCCTGAAGGAGCACGCTATTGTCATGAAGGCAAAAGAAATTATACGCTTTATTGCGCGGACGAACCTCTTACGCATTGTATCGCTGTGAAGTTTTCAGGGGCGTTTGGACTTTTGAAACTCTCTCTGCATAGATATCACAAACAAACTGTGTTAACGGAAATCAAACAACGTTTTTCATTTACCGCGTTCTGACCGCAAATAACTCTACAAATCCTCGGTCTTTTCATGGCCTTTTATAAAATCACTAAGTACAGCAATTTTTAGTGCCACTTGCATTAACACGATAAATGTTCTCAATGTCTATAATCGATGTTCTTAACTTAGCTTCGTATCGCTTTTACTAAAAATACTGTTTGCCATTTACATTGTAATGTTTACGCCCGAGTGAAGTTCCCACCCCTATTTAGATATGAGACAATAAGCCTCTAAGATCAATTCTGATTTGACTCTCTTAAATTAATCTTTTTCCTTGCCTTCCTTTTTCTTTCCAGCTAATCGCGATTTTCGAACTGCAGTTTTTGCTCATTGTCGATAGTTTTCGATGCAACGTGCCAATGAATGAAATGTTTGAAATTCCCGCACAGTAAACAGTGAACACAGACGGGATGTCAAACTATTACAGAACACGAACACCGAACATGCGCAGTTGTCACGAACCGGTGCCGCACTCAGACTAGTTTTCACCAAGCAGAGGTCAAGAAAAATTCTGAGGCTAGTCTCTTTAGAAAGAAACAAACAACAACAGCAATACTTGCTTTAATAAGAGTGATGTTCTACAGAAGCCAACAGTGTCCTCTTTTTTAACTGTGACTAAACTGTAAGTGAGGAATAGGAGACAATGTGAACTGAATCAGATTATGGAAATCAACGCTTCTAATTTTTCAGTATAGAGACGTTTTCCAGTGTTTGCCCTTAAGTGAACATTCTGACTACAATCACTCTACGAAAACATCAATGCAATCTTTTACGACCGAAACGATGTTTTGTTCAATATGTCAAGGTACAATGTGTTTTTTCACTTGTCCAAGAGTAAACAGTCCGGGATCGTTATCAGATTTGATAACCATGTGACGTCACAACATGGCGGCCATTTCAAAAACCGGGAATTTTCGTATTCACTTCGCTTTGCTCGTTATTTGTTCGATTATACTCGGGTAATTTACCCATAATTCTATTCGATAATTACCAGAAAAGAAGGAGCCTCACGTGTTTTGAAGATGGCGGTTGAAGACCAGCGTAAACGATGTAAAATGCTACTCGTAAAGTGAAACAGCGCTTGCAATTTTGCATCCAAACCAGGTATGTTTTTCATTTTGTCATTAGATTTAAGTTACTTGGAGATTTTTGCGGAAATCACAAAAAATATGTCGTTAATCTTCACGCCATATTCTTGGGATTTAACGTGTTTTTAGTGTTGTGCACGATCTGTGAAAAAAGTGCACAGGGGTATTTTGATTTGCGATGTGTTGTTCGTAACGGCGGCCATATTTACAGCTCCAATTGATGTGTTCCTAGGTATTGAGATGGCGCATGCTGGTACCCATAGAATCAAAATAGCAAATTTATGTCGATTTTGTGGATATAGCTTGGTGATTACATAGGGTAGGTTTATTGTTGTCGAGTTTTGCAGCATAAAATTTTCGTTCCTTTTAAACACGCACCATTCAACTTTAAGAATTACTGGTGGAAAAATCAAGGAATACGTAAAAGTAACTTACATAAATCATCTAAGCCCCTTCAGAAAAAATTATAGCTCTTAGTGAGTCGCTCGATTCATGGTACGGCAGTCCAGGTGGTCGGGAAACCACTTGCGAATCTAACATTAGTTGTTTATTTTCTTTTGAAGGGTTACCATGAGTTCAAAATCAAGGGGCCAGAAGGAACTCCTTTTCATGTCCTTCCTGAAAATTGGAAACAAAGACTCGTTCGCACTTCGTTGTGTTTTGCCAGAAATTAGAGAAATACCCGAGACACTTCTAGACGTGCCACAGTCTGGTATCCAAGAGCGCTAAGAAAAATTACACTTTGAGAGAAGTTGCTGGAAGACAGATAGGCCGGGTGCAATACTTCTTAAACAGGGAACTAAGACACCTTTCGGACTGCGGGAAAATCGGCAATCACATTAAAGGGTAAGTTGCCTATATTTTAGAGTCAATTTCAACAACTCGCGGTCCTGAAATATTTTCCGGAAATGCCGGCTAAACTAGGTCAGTTTTCTGGCACACCAGTCGTTATATAATGAAGCTTATTGTTGGATTTAGCGAGTGAACTATGGTACGAAAACATATTACTTGAATCATAGTTTCTTCTATATGAATCGGTCATTAAAAGCGTTTTTCCATATCACCGAATGCACAACAATAGACTACTGATCTACAACTAAAACAATTTTTTCCGGAAATGCCAAGACTTCCAAGTTTACTGTCACATCTCACAACATAAAGTGTTGCATGTACCCACCCATTCCACTGAACGGAGGTGTATCACGAATTAAAGTAAATATACCTGCTATATTTTTGCTGTTGTGCCACAACCATATCAGGCGAGCCCACAACGACAAAGAGAACTCCAGTGCATCAAAGATGGAAACGAAATGTACAATACGGCAGAGGGGATTGAATTAGCAATCGCAGAAATGGAATTAGACGAGGGATGGGATATGGCCATCGAGGTAAGCTATTCTATCTTCAGTACATCTGGACAGAGAGTCGACAGAGGGAGGGTCGCGAATTGTTTCGATACTGTTAGTGATGAATCATAGTAGGAGATGTTTCGGTCCTAACCACGCTTCGCTCATGTAAATTGAACGAACTTCAGTTGCAGCTCTCTGCTTGGAATATAGAAGCAACTTGTTCAGTGTCAATTTGTGAACTCAAGATGTATTTACTGTTAGTGTTTCGTTTATATTTTATACAGACTGTTGAACAGCCAGCTTCGCCAACTATCAAGAAAATGAAGCCTGAGTGAAAATAGAAGCTATCATATTAGTATCAATAAACAACGCTTTTGTGAACAGAATACCTGTTGTCTACCTTCGTGTGTTTTAACTTGGAACAAATATTATACGGTGTCTATCTGAAAATGAAACTTTTCGCAGTAGCTTTTGGACAAAGACAGTTTTCTTCCATACATCTCTGTTTCTATTCCATAATCCAGTAACCTATTGTGAAGCAAACATACAATTAATTAAATGAAATTGTATTGTGATGTTGTGAAAAAAGTAACTCCTTTCATCGCAGCGCCCCGTCGACTGCCATATTGAATTATACACTGTTGCTACCAAATAATGTCACGTGAACGAAAACTTGTGCAGCGATTGGTTGATGGTTTGTTTTGGTCGAGGTTATCAAATCTGATAACGATCCCGGACTGGTAAAGTTGTCGAAGGACAGTTCGGCAAAAGGAGCGTATTTCGCGTTAAAGGCAGGCATACATTCCTCAAGTATCACCTTCAACGTTTCTTTTTTTATTTCTGTGTCATTTAAAAACCATGGTGAAGAAGTCCGGAGGACCCTCGGAATAAACGTAAAACTTTATACTTTCCCGGGTATATTTTCAAATGACGAGTATAGATGCAAACTTGTGCCCAGTCCATTAAATTCCGAGGTTAATTCGTCACGCGATCTGATAGCGTGACGAGTAGAATTTCCTTTTTTTTCGCATTCTGCCCAAGCACTATTAGTCCTCCCTCGTTTTTTTTTCTCGCTCGCCCTCCTTTTTTCGCCCGTTCCGAGCTAACGAGAGCCTGGAACAGGCTAGAAGAATTCTCAAACGAGGAGACGGACGACAAAAGAGGACACTCCATGGCAAAATGGTAAAAAAGAGGGCTAAATCACTGATATTTAGCATGTAACAGCGAGCTTATTAGACAGCGGGATTTTTTTTTTAAGTGTGAAGCATTTCTACCAAATGTGTCGTGGTTGACAGTAAAATCAAGTAAATAAATAAAGCACCGTTGATATTGTTTGTTTCTGTATGTACATAACTCGTTAGATTTATCGCAACCGTGCTTCCCGGGAGGGGTACTCCCTTACATGGGCTATATAGGTATGTGCGGCCCCAAAAGGTATTTGTTTTTCAGCCGCTTTGGTCATAAATAATATATCGATTTTGGCCGTTTTGGTCTTAAATAGGGTATGAGTAGTATAGAGTGCACCCATACTACTGGTATGATTTTAGCACCCTAGTCTTGAATTGGGTATGTTTCTTAGAAGAAGCTACATTTTCATCATTATGAATAAGACCGTCAACAAAAGCCCTTCATAACTTATGTTTAGGGCAACTGTGCCAGCTACAAAGGTCATTAATAGGGTATCGAGTTTTTGGCCAGGTCCTAAATAGGGTAGTGAAAATCGCAGATTTTGCTCATATGGGCGCACACCCCTACCCTAATTTTTTGGGAGTACCCCCCTCCGGGCGTGCTATACCAACTTATGAGCTCACTCTGAGTTGAGCGGCTCAAGCCACGGCATCAAAGATATCAACGACACCTGAAGAAACTTTCGGAATGACCTTTGCAATGACATCAATTAATTGAGTTACAATAAACGGTGTGCAGGGAAGACTGATTTTGTCTGGGGTAACATTGTATAAAATTAAGAGCATACAACCATGTAGACTAAACAGGAGGCCAGATAAATATAACATTATTGTAGATCTATTATTGCTCTACATACAAAACTTATTCTGTAACCAAATCCAACCGGTTCTGTCTTATGGCGCAACAAGCCTGTCACATTACATGATTTTAAACCAAACCTGGTTTGCCTGTTCTTTTCCGGCTTGTTTTGTAATCCATCTCCTTACACATCCCTATGTCACTTTATGACGTTACGTTTTGTTTTCCTTTCCCCCATCCTAACATGCGTCCGCCCTCTTCCATCTTGACTATGACGCGGCAAAGTTATCACTTTTCTGTTACGGTCCTTAAGTATGTCGTCACATTGTGACCAACTGACAAAAATATCGACATCTGAAGCCACTCGATCGCTTTCGACAATGAACTAGCATCGGATGCAAACTGTGCTTCAGTCAAGGAGGTGCAAAATTACTGTTTATATACAGTGAGTGGTAACGGGATTTTTTTCTTTTGAAAACGAACTGTAATCAGCGAACTCTGAATGCTTCAAGAACGAGATACCTACGACGTCTCTGCGTGGAAAATAAGACACAAACGATGCACTCGCTTGCAAGAAAGAGCCGTTACACTTTTGGGTACTGGGATCTAACCACGCACTAAACAAGCAGCAACAACAACAACTCAGCTTTGGTTCCAACAGCAGTGTTTATTTTCTCTGGATAGTACTTTCAATTTAATCAAAATGTTATCGAAAAAGCTTTGTGACTGCGATCGCTTATTTATGACCTTTACCAGCGTCTATTGTTCAAAACATATAACAAGTGCACTAAGATAACGACGAGAAAAAAAATTACAACGAATACGAAGTCCTTTGAGGATAGTGCAACCTTTAAAAAATGCTAGTTTTAGCTCAAGAATTTATTGTTACAAGTGCTCGTTACTTGGACGGGAAAGTTCGAACTAAATTACTCTAAATTTTAAAAAAAAACGAGTTCTCGCTTAAAACAACTAACCCAACATTCATTACTGAAACTGGACGAAACAGCCAAAGTATACATAGCTCCAAGCGTTCGAACTTTCAGTAAGACGAGTTAGCAGATAACAGGTAGTTAAACAAAGTCCTATTGAACTGAACGAACTTCGGTCATGAAACTTATTAGCAAAATAATCCACAGGCTTAATTAGAAACTGGCAAAATGTAATAACAGAGGAAATATCTTGTAATTAAACTCTGGCAAATAAAGGTGCTGTTGGCTTTTGAAAATGCAATGTTTAAAAATTATGACAAGTAAACACAAATTTAAATATTGATAATAATTACGGCCGAAATTAAAAATTGTATCGAAGCAAAGACAAAGGCTAAATGCGAATAGCCGGCAAGCAAATATTCATTGAAAAACGGACTCAAACTGTTACTGCGCTATCTTTCTAGAGCTAAATATATTTCACTACCAAAACTTAAACTTGAATGGATATTATGAGCAAATAAAGCAAATTATCGAAAAGCTGAATATGCCTCTATAAAGTTCCACGGCGGAGGTATTAAACTGAGCAGTCTACAAGTTGCTCCTGACTGTATATTGCCTTTATTCTTAATGATACAAGTTTCTTGAAAGTTACGACACTAATTGCCGTTACTTCTAAAGCTTCTGTTTTTATATTCCTATCTTGTAAGTACCGTAGTAGGTGCAAAAAATAGAAACACAAGAATACAGTTATTTAGTTTTAATTACGATCAGACAGAAATCGAAGTCCAGTTTATGAGTTTATTCATGTTTGTCCACTGAGATATGACCAAGCCATCGTTCTTCCAGTTACAGCCAAGTGTCCTCGACATCCCTTGGCTCCGCGCCAGGCTGCCCTTCCTCTGGAGATGGGTTAGCTTCTTGTTCTGTGAGGCTATGGGTAACCCGTCCTCCCTCATAAACATCAACGGTCAAGCGCTCCTGGCATGTCAAGTATTCTTCATTTTCTTCGCTGAGAGTAACAACCACTTCATCGGGCTTCCCTGCATTTGAAGTTGGGTTAGCTGCTTGTTCTTTGCGATCAAAGGTAACCCGTCTTGGCTCATGAACATCAACACGTACAGTCAAGCTTCCCTGACCAATCACGTTTTCGTCCGCTTTCTTTCTGGGATTTTCAGCCACTCTATCACGCTTCCTTGCCTTTGGAGTTGCGTTGGTTGCCATTTCTTCAAGATCAAAGGTAACCCGTCTGGGCTCATGAACATCAACGCGTACAGTCAAGCTCTCCTGACCAATGACGTTTTCCTTATTTTTCTTCCTGGGATTTTCAGCCACTCTATCACGCTTCCTTGCTCTTGGAGTTGGGCTAATTTCTTGGTCTTTGAGGTCAAAGGTAACCCGTTTGCGCTTACGAGTATCAACACGTACGGTCAAGCTCTCCTGACCAATCGCGTTATCCTCATTTTCCTCTCTGAGATTACGAGCCACTTTACCACGCTTCCTTGCTTTTGGAGTTGGCTTAGTTTCTTGTTCCTTGAGTTCAAACGTAACCAGTCCACTGTCCTTTAAAGTGCTGGACACCGACGGCATGTCGATTCCACCAGTTTGCAGCTGTTGCTTCAGGATGTTCGTTCCAGTCAATCCGCTTATTTCGCTCTGCAGTTCGGTAAGTGGCAGGATCAAAGCAAGACAACAAGAAAAAGACCATTGGCGATTTTTGCGCCATTGTTTTATGTAACGATGGAGGTATACAGCATACTGAACTGTGAAAAAGACAAGAGAGAAATCAGTATTTTTTTTTCCCATGGAAGAAAATCGCAAGTAGTCCTTTAGGCCATACGAAATTAAAAGTTAATTATAAAATGCCAGTCAACCCTTGCTGTGGACATATTCCAATGATTTTCTTTTTCGGTTTTGACATTGCTGTAGATTTTACCGTTGCAAATACAGGAGACCGAGAAAAAAAAAAAACCCAATAATTATGATAAAACAAAAAAGAAAAAATGAAACACTAAGCGACAGTTTATTTAACTCTCACTCAAACGCCTTTGGATTTACATAACCCATTGTTTATCCCTATACAGATATATAAGAGAAGGGGGTTGGGGGCGGGGGCAGAAAGGGCCGGTGATAGCTGTTTCATTATTTATGTAAATAAATTTAACCACATTTTTACAGGCATGTTTTTACAAATTTGAAATTTTGTAATCTTTATTTGAAGTTAGCTTTCACGGAATTATGGTCAATTTTTAAATGAACTTTATAGAATTACTTTATTACTTATTTTGAATTCCAAAACTAAAAACTGACGTTTTAGAAAAATCCAGAAAAATCGGTTGATCCAAGATGGCGGCTCCTTCGAAAACCTTCCCTAATAGGCCAATTCGATATATTTAAATTCAGCTTGATAGTGAGGCCTAGAGGACACAAACAAAAGAAATGAATAAACATGTCATTCAATTTCCTTTGTTTGTGTCTTCTAAGCCTCACTACCAAGCTGAAGTTTGATTTATCGAAAACAGTTTATTGCCGCGTAATATGACGTCACTTTTCTATGTTATTGACAACAAAGGAGAAATGTTTGGACTAAAAGCCGGTCTTAATAGGGTTAAAGATGATTTTAGGCTAGGCAATGCTATTTCCTTTTGGTAATCCAAAACTGTAATTGTTCAGTTACTTGAACTTTAAAAGTAGCTCACATGATTTCGAAATGTTACACAGACTCTTTTTTTTAGATATTTTTCATTCACGTCGACAGAATTTTAATTTGGCAAAATGCCATCGTCTGGCCTTTTTTGAAATTTTGGTCAAAGTACTAGCTTCGTCAGTTTTCTACCATTTTTTGAATATATTTTTTTTATTAATTTTTTTTTTGTCAGTTCAAGCTACTTCACAATAAAACACTATTAGACTACTTAATTAGTCCATGGTTTTCTATTTAGCAATAATTTTTAGAGGTTGTTCCACGGGTTAACAAAACTCACTTAGGGGCAAGCTGACAAGCTGATTGTAAATAAATGATTCATTCTATACTGGCAGATAATATACGAATCAATAATTACCAACGAGAAGGGTGATCACTAGCGTATTAGCTCCAACCACCAGTATGTTGAATGTGATGCCGTCCACGTATGGGTCAATGGAGGATGATGACATACCCTCTTCAGGAATTCTACTTACAGCTCCTATGCCCAAATTAAGGAATGTGACAGACAGAGCTGACAGCATTAACCTGTTCTCGAATGGATCTGCCATAGGGCTGATGAGGGAAAACAACACCACATAAAGTCCTGAGGTGACGAAGGCTAATCCAACATAGGCCCTGGTCTCTCCACCCAAAAAGATAAGAGCAGCCGTCAAAACGAGCTTGCGAATCATTTCAATATACTCCCAGTACCATGCACGGGAATGATAGTTTTCGAAGAGGAATCGTAATCCCATTACAATTCCCGTGGCTTGCTCTTGATGTTCCAAAGCTTCATTCTCCGAGTGGACTATACTAGCCTTCGCTTGCTCTTGAGGCATCAAAGCTTCATTATCGGCGTGGATTACATTTCCCGTGGCTTGCTCTTGAGGCTCCAAATCTTCATTCTCGGCATGGATTAAATTTTCCGAGTTTTGTTCTTGATGTTTCAAATCTTCGTTTTCGGCCTGGATAACATTTCCCGTGTTTTGCTTCTGAGGCTCCAAATCTTTATTCTCGGCATCGGTATCGATTAAATTTCCCGCGTTTTGTTCTTGACGTTCCAAATCTTCATTTTCGGCGTGGATGAAATTTCCTGTGTTTTGCTCTTGAGGCTCCAAGTTTTCATTCTCGGCATCGGCATGGATTAAATTTCCCGCGTTTTGTTCTTGATGTTCCAAATCTTCCTTCTCGGCCTGGATAACATTTCCCGTGTTTTGCTCTTGAGGCTCCAAGTTTTCATTCTCGGCATCGGCATGGATTAAATTTCCCGCGTTTTGTTCTTGATGTTCCAAATCTTCATTCTCGGCATGGATTAAATTTCCCGCGTTTTGTTCTTGATGTTCCAAATCTTCATTCTCGGTGTGGATAGCATTCCCTGCGTTTTGCTCTTGACGTTCCAAATCTTCATTTTCGGCGTGGATAACATTTCCCGTGTTTTGCTCTTGAGGCTCCAAATCTTCATTTTCGGTGTTGATAGCATTTCCCGTGGCTTGCTCTCGAGGCTCCAAAGCTTCACTCTCGGCGTCGAGTACACTTCCACGAAGCACCTTACGTTGTCTCCAAAGAGCTATCAACGAGGCAGTGGGAAGTAAGATGATGTAAAATACGGCGCAGTATGCAACGATGACCGAACGATTGTACTCTTGACTGTTGCAGTTTATGCTGTAGTCTGCTCTGAGGTATTCGTCACATGCTTCGTCTTCTTCGTCGATGCAAAGTTTGCGACAGGCAAGTGGAACTACTTGTGCTGTCTTCGAGCACGTACTGAGATACGTCAGGAAAAGGAAGAAAAACGAGTTTCGGTAAATCACCTCTTTAGTCTGAGCAACCTTTTTTTCTTTCTGTTGTCTGTTCAAAGCGCTTCGCAGTAGAAGTAACTTTCTTAGTCCAAAAGCAAGGACAGACATCAAGATGGCAGCAGCATTCATCGCGAGTATGGCAAACAAGTCTGCAAAAGCGTTCATTCTTGCATTTGGCAAGAGACAATGAATTGGTGCCACCTGGAAAACATTCATCTGCAATATCTCGGAGTATCTTCCAATAACCTCAAGAGCGCCTGGCCATTTTATATATGAAAATGTTTCCAGAACTCCATTTGTGACTTGGTAGAAGCCAATAACAATTTTTAGCCTGCAGAGAATGATATCCACTGAAGAACGTCCCACTTTTTTCTTGCTCTTCCTTTTGCTTGTCCAAATTATAACAGCAAGGACTATTGCAGCTACTGCCGCTATGATTGACAGCTGGACAGTCATCCATTTTTTGGTTGGACACAGCCGGCATGTTTGCAATTGTTTATAGTAACCAGGACTGCATACCGCGCATAATGGACCTTGGTAGCCTGTGGCACATAATGAATCTTGACCTCCCTTACACGACTCTTCTCTCGGACATTCGTATGACTTCGGCACGGGGTGTGGGAACTTATTGAGGGAATGATTAGATATTGAGAAGTTGATGCTTTTGCCAGGAGTGTAAGTTATATTAACGAGGCTCATCGCAAAATCTTTATAAAGGAGTTTGTAAGTTTCGTTTCTCCATTTCCACCAATAACCGGTCTTTAGAGTAACAGATTCGTTGTCACATTGTAATCCATCTTCACAAAGCTTGCAACCTTCAAACCGATGAGTACGGTGATAACCTTTTGAACATTTACAAGCGCGATACCCAGCGAAAGTTAGGCTATTTGTTCCTGTTTAAAGAAACAAAACAAAACAAAAGAAAACAAAAAATGAAACAAACAAACCTACATACTCACGGTATTTATAGTTTAGTTTCAAATTCAAATCAATGGATAAATATACATTTTTTTGTTTTTTTGGTGGTTGCATTTAGAAGCCATAGTCATGCATGGTCACACAAGACCTGAATGCTAGATTTTCCCGATAATGGAGCTTTCGGAAAAAAAAAAAAAAAAGCTTTACAGATAACAGATTTCCAGTAATTTATTACCTTCCGGACAAGGATTACAATCTCCCATCATCTTTCCAGGTGGTGTGGAGACGAAAGTGCCATTGGGACACTGACGGCAACTTTCGCTAACAAAGGCTTCAGTGTCAGAGTAGAAGCCACCTGCGGCAAGATGACATTGATTGAACAAGTTAGGTCATATATGGCATGACATCACTCTTTGCTGATACTGCTATTCATTCCTTACCTCCGATAGTCCAGCCTCGAGTTAAACAGGAAGTATACCACTGAATATAAAGACTAAAGACGCATTTGTACAGTATAGGTCTCACTCGGAACTATAATATGTGAAAATGCCAGTGAGAACATGAACTAATATAAAACACTGTACACTGTTTTGTGTTACGCTTCAGCACTTTCACTAAGATATTTGGTAAATAATTTACTTAAGACTGAGACTAGCACTGCACGGAGGAATCTTTTTGGTTAACTCGAAGCTGCATAAATGATCCAGACAGTTTTTGTAAGTAGCCCTTTCTCTTTATTTACTTGGAAAATCTTATTCAAACTTTGATAAGAATTTCTGAGAGTAAGAATCAGATGAAACAATATAAGAAGCTAAGTCTGAAGCATTAAAGCTATCTCATTTCTGTTAGTTTCCATGTCATTCGTACAGCGCAACTTGCGACAACCACACATAAGCTCTCAAGAATAGAAGTGTGTTATCTCATAGCTACTATCGTATTACATTGTATTGTTGATGTCATAACCGCAATCGTAAATAAAAAAGAGACTAAAATAAAATAAAATATATATATATATATATATATATATATATAAAATGTAATAAATGCCTGTGCAAAACCGTTATTTAATGCAATAGCTCTGACGAGTTGTTAAGATATTATAACTACCTGCAGGACATTCCAAGCACACAAGTTTACTATGGGCGGTGGCAGATGAATTGAGAAACGTTCCCTTGGGACATGGAAGTAGCTTGTATTTATTTTGGTCTTTCCTTCTGGCAAATCCAGTTCTAGCAAAAGCCTCGAATAAGGTATCACGAAACCAAAAACGTGTGATATCGATATAGTCATTGTCATCTTTCCCCAAACCACTAAAATCAAATACAAAAACACATTAATGCAAGGGTACGACTGAGAAGTTCTGTAATAAGCACAAGTTAATGCAATTAAATCAAAGGTCTCCATGAAACTTTACATACATGCGAATTCTGAAACGTGCTTTGCTTGCGTTCATAAATATCAGTTCCTCAATGTTTCCTTCGGCCATGTTTCTACGAAAGACAAAGAAATCATTACACTCTTTCTTCTTCTTTTTTTTTTTTTTTTTTTTTATAAGAATATGTTTTATAAGAATATCGAGGCTGAAATTTGCGAAATTTTTAGAAAATTTTGAGAATACACCCCAGGCTAATATTTTGAAAAGAGTATAATTTTGTGTGATGACAATTTGTAAATACTCAAGAAATAGAAAACATGTGCCGTGTTTCCATCGAGGTATAGAAACACGAGTGGAAATTTGGGGGAACGAGAAATGCTGTGGGAACACGAGCCGCAGGCGAGTGCTTCAACAGCTTTTTTGAGTTCTCCCAAACTTTCACGAGTGTTTCTATAATTCGATAGAAACACAGAGAACATGTTTTCTATTCCTTTTAGAAAACACCGCGGCTAAAAAAAAGGGAAACAACTTGTTAAGAGGCCCTGCACCTAAGAAACGACCGATGATTTCCGGCTAAAAAATAAAATCGGCCGATTTTTATCTCTCAAGTAGAGGTTACCGAATACTATTTAAAAATGAATTTCTTTTGTTTCAGTTTCGCTTTAAACCAAAAATATCGAGCCGCAAAGTTTTTCCGTCTGAAAGCAGCAAAATCAGGCCGAAAATAAGCCCCCGCAAAAAACTGTTTAGAAATTACTACCGCAACGCAAAATAATGAGAAAACTACACAGTGTTGAAGAAAAAGGCCTTTTAATGCAATATCATTCGATAAACATCAAAAAACTGCCGAAGCGATTAACAAATAAAGTTTCAAATATTGCATACTAAATTAGATGGAGCGTTGGAGCTGATTTTAAAATAATTATTTCTCAAAAGTTCAACGCTTTTGAAAGCAATCACAGTGATGAATGAGACATTGGAGGGATACAAATCACGTTTCTGGAAAAACATTTTTCGGCCAAAGTATATTGACCTTGTACAAAGCGTTCAAAGTTACCGTGTTCACCGTTATCCTGCTACTTCGGCGAAACGCTTCTCTTTTGCCAATACGGCCGTGGATAGCGTGGTAAACGCCACTTTAAACCTTGCTAGGCATTCAGAGACTATCCTGAGTAGAAGGATGTAGAATTGAAAGAGAAAGGAAGATGAAAAATACGCAGAAGAAGAAAATAACTCGAAATTACCATCTGCTAACGAAAGTTGAATCTGGAAAATGTCGTCGCCTAACAGCGGCCAGTGACGTCATTGGTCACGTAAAGGTCGCAAGAGCGTGGGAAAACGAGTCTGCAATGTCCTTCGGGCGGTCAGCGGCTAGAGATCCAGTCGTGACCCCATAACTCAGATCACGCTGCGACCAAAACGGCGTGGCGGTTGGGGAAGTTTTTCTTTTTGAGTGACCATCATTTGTGAAAAATAACATAACATTGTTCCACTAAACGTTTTCTGGCCGGGAAAAATTGTTTTCCTATTTGTGCATTCGTTTGGATTCCACCGCTATTGATACAAATAACGTCAATGGCCGCTGTCACGCGACGACATTTTCCAGATTCAACTTTCGTTAGCAGATGGTAATTTCGAGTTATTTTCTTTTTCTGTGTATTTTTCATCTTCCTTACTCTCTTAATTCTACTTCCTTCTACTTAGGACGGTCTTTGAATGCCTAGCAAGGTTTAAAGTGGCGTTTAACACGCTATCCACGGCCGTATTGGCAAAAGAGAAGTGTTTCGCCGAAGTAGCAGGATAACGGTAAAAACGGTAACTTTGAACGCTTTGTACAAGGTCAATATACTTTGGCCGAAAAATGTTTTTCCAGAAACGTGATTTGTGTCCCTCCAATGTCTCATTCATCACTGTGATTGCTTTCAAAAGCGTTGAACTTTTGAGAAATAATTATTTTAAAATCAGCTCCAACGCTCCATCTAATTTAGTATGCAATATTTGAAACTTTATTTGTTAATCGCTTCGGCAGTTTTTTGATGTTTATCGAATGATATTGCATTAAAAGGCCTTTTTCTTCAACACTGTGTAGTTTTCTCATTATTTTGCGTTGCGATAGTAATTTCTAAACAGTTTTTTTGCGGGAGCTTATTTTCGGCCTGATTTTGCTGCTTTCAGACGGAAAAACTTTGCGGCTCGATATTTTTGGTTTAAAGCGAAACTGAAACAAAAGAAATTCATTTTTAAATAGTATTCGGTAACCTCTACTTGAGAGATAAAAATCGGCCGATTTTATTTTTTAGCCGGAAATCATCGGTCGTTTCTTAGGCGCAGGGCCTCTTAACTTTGATTATCAAAATGTGAATTCTCTTTGCCCGCGCCATCAATTAGCGCGCGTATTTTCTTAATACTGTTTTCGAAATTGTTTTGTTAATTAAACCGTATAAAATTCTTCATTTCCCTAAACGGTAAAACTAGCCAAAAAGCAACAAAAACAGTACTAGCCGCCGTATGGTCGACGTTAAGAACATTTCTGCAAGAAGTTATGTGCGTCACATCAGGCATTAGTGCCTGCAGGATGGCTCCAAAATTCACCATCCAGACACCAAATGCACTCGAAACAGAAATGTCATAGGCTATGATCTAAGAATATGCACAAGAATATTTGAGCCTAAAATTGGAAAGAAAATAGAAAAAATAACGAGAATACGTAGTCTCGTCCGGAAAACAATATTGTTATAGAAAAAAAGCGTATTTACTTTTGTGGTTCTCTCTAAAAAAGTTCTCGTTTGCGTTGTTTCATTTCTGTTTGTTTGTTTGTTTAATTTCTGCAGCTAGTGCTTGCAAGTTTAAAAGGCTCGTGCCACTTTCTAAACCAAATCAGAACCAATCGTGACTTGTTCGCATTTACTTTCCAGCGCCGCTTTTTAATGCCAGTTACCCGTATTCTCTGTGATTGGCCGGAGTGAGAACGTTGGTTCTGGCTTTATGACAATCAATTAAAAACTCGTCTAAGTCAAAAAGTACATCCTGAAAGAAACTCATTGGCAAGGTATTGCTACTAAAATAAAAAAAAATCTCACGATATTTAACTAGAAATTCTTGACAACTTGTTTACGCTTACGACTGTATTTTGAGTTGTTCTCTCTATCTTGAAGTAAACAGTGTCGTTCGTAACTCCGCATAATTAATGATGTTCTACACAGTCGAGGACTCGATCTAAAATTTAGACTACTATATCAACAGTGATGTTGAACAGGAAAATCCTTGTTTAATACTTACAAAATAGTAGACAGGTTATTGACGTCGTAAGTAGAGTGAAGGCTTAAAAGTGTTAAATTTGTCCGCATCATATATCTACATAAAGGCAAAATACGAGGCATGCAAATAAATACACACACACACAAAAAAAATGTAAAATAAATAAATAAATACTTCGCACACCTTGGATATACGTTAGAACTGTGGGTCTGAAGCATTCGGTATAACTGGTATTTAAAAATGCTCCGATACTTTATCTTAAAGACAAAATATTCAGCTTTCAAAAACAGGTGCTAACTTGACTTGAGAGCTGATTCGGGCAAAGATTTTAAATGTCGAAAAAATATCTTGGGAAATCGGTGAAATTCCCGATTTAGGAATGAAATGGAGAGATGTTTTTCGACGTGTGCCATGATGACAAATTTGTTTCAACTACGCCATCGGAACCCTTTTATTTTAAAATCCGCTTGGGTTAATCTACGAGAGCGCAGCGCTACTGAAATAAGGTTTAACGAAAACATCAGCAAAAAGTAACAACAGGTTGTTGGGTGTAGCTCAGGGGGCATGCAGGTATGGTGAGTGATTAAAGCCGTGGTATTATGCCCGAGTAGCGCCATCAAGTACCCAAGGATGAGCGGTGGTAATGGCAAATGGTCAACTGACCAATGTTTTCAGGATCATGTAAATATTGATGTTACAACAAGTATCACTTCAGCTTCTACATCTGCTTATGTCCCGTTCTTCCTTACGGTGTTAAAATGGATACGGTTTTTCATATATGTAAAACCCTTTTTGAAGGAATAGTGAGATTGAGATTGGCTACATTTTAAGATTACCGTAGAATTCTGAAGGTAACGACCCTTGTTACTGTCGGAATTAGCAGGCAAAAGGGGCCGCTACTTGGAATAGCCGTTACTTTCGGAAGGTTAAAAAACGTTTGTACGGCAACATTCGTTTCAGACAAAGCGCACACGTAACACATGGAATTAAAAGTTTCGTATTTTGTATATTCCTAATGACCCACATAAACGAAACAGACGGTATAAACCAAAAAAGGCCCTAATCGTTCGTGCTTATGGGCGTAAGTATAATGGTTAACGTTGCATTATATCGCAGCGTAACTCATTACACCTCGATACACTACTGTAGTATTATCATTTGGCTCTTTTGTTAGAAGACATAAGGCTCTCTTGTTAGAAGAATACAACTCATAAATCATAGATTCAAGAAACATTCAGTTTAGTTCGAAATAAAATTCCAAATAGCTCTCCAAGTTGTTCAGTCCTGCAGTCAGGCTGTTCCATCCGCATGGTGCTTGAGAACAAAAAGTTTATCTTTTAGTGACTTCTTCAAAGGGCCGCTATTTTCGGGTGGCCTGTTACTTTCGGAATTCAATAGGAAGGTAAAGAAATAACGTTACTTTCGAGAGGCGTTATTTTCAGGGGGGGGGGGGCGTTACATTCGGAATTCTACGATATGCAAAAACAGAATTTGACAACTCCCTGGTAATCTTGATACATTTGCGTCCTAGAGCTAGCTTCCGACAATGCTAATGTCTTTTTGAGGCCAGAAACAATGAATTATTTCACGGTCTTTACATTCAATCATGTGTTGGGCATATTTAAAGGGGTGCTAGGACGAAAATCTAAGCCATTTTAAAACATAAACAAGTGGTCTGTATAAGAAGATAATGCTGTTTTCTATTTTCAAGTATCTCTTTTCGTTCCAGAGATATTCAAGTTTTTAAAATATGCAAATTAGCTAAGTGATGACGTCATACAATCAACCAAATTTTGATCAAATATGATAAAGAAAGATATCTCAGTCAATCTGTATCAGAAATGTTTGATTCTTTGCAGTAAGACTCTACTAAATGTGCTCCACAATACCAGGTTAACAGTTTTGTTACCATGGCAACGTACTGGTTTCCAGACCTCTCCAATATTAAAGACTTTTCTGGCCCATTTGGTGTTATAAATATGTTAACTCGAGTTCTCGGCCTCGATTAATGTTCTTTGAGCTGAAAATTACTAAGATATCGAAATCAAGTGGGTGGGGACTGGAAAAGAGCGAGTTGCCATGGAAACATAATTTTTTTACAGCCGTAGGCCATAGGTGTGTTTCTTGTAGAACCAATAGCCTACCAAGTACCAATGGTCTGTGCTGCAAATTGACCGAGATAGCTCCATTTATATACGTGATATATCATGAAAATTTGTAATTGTATTGTTTTTAGTAATTTCTTGGCACGGCTTTCTTGCAAACTAATTCTTTTTAATCGAAGAGATACCGTGTTGAAATAATTTGTCTGTCTGTCTGTCTGTCTGTCTGATATAATAGTGGTTTGAGTGTATGACGTCATCAGTCACCATTTGCATATCTTATTACACATTTTTCAAACTTAAATATCTCCGGAACTAATGCAAATATTTACAAATGGTAAACGGCATTTTTATTCTTTCATGGAATTCTAGGTGATACACTTAAAGAATCAAGGGGGAAAAATTTGATCATAGTACCACTTTAACTAGCAGTGTTTTCAACATTCAATTGTAAGTCTAGATTAATACAATAACCTACATATAACCTACACATATCAAAACCCCGGCGGAGCGTATCTTTAGCTTTCTAAAGAGGGTCTAAAATAGGGTTTGCAAATCCCAAAGTATTAACTGTAAACTATTTAAGGATTAGATTATTCGCTGTCGATTTCTATGGGGTGATAGTTGCATGGTGAGATCTTCAGGCTCATCAACTATCACCTAAAAGAAATTAAGAGCGAAGAATCTAATCGTTTTAGTAGAATTTTAACTGAAATTTACTCCAAATAACGATTTTCAATTCTTTCTCGAAGTATTATTAAACTTCACGCTTTATAGTGAGGTGGTTGAGGGAAAAAAATCGTTACCGACTGGAAGAAAGCACATCTTTAACCCTATTTGGCACACAAACTCGTTACGATACTGGAAGCAAATTTAGGCATGGTGCCACATGATCTGATCATCTGGGGGGTGGGGGCATGACAGCAATTCATTTGTGTCACTCTTTGCTAGCGTGAAAACGGTGCATGTACATTTAAATGTTTTAAAATATGTCTGTCTGTATTTGCAAAAACATAGCCACAGAATTTGACTTGTCACTGATAATCTTGATCAGGAGCCATAATCGGGGACGGAGACCGTAAGTCTCGGGATTCGCGCGTACCTATGATATGGGACAATTTTTCTATTTTTAGAACAAATTGCGCCATCCTGACGTCATATATCCGCGCGGATCCACGCACATGTCGGGGGCTCTCGTGTGGATGCTGTCACGTTGCGTGATCAAATGGTGAGAGTTGAGAGACCTTGAGAGATTATCTTACGTATTTTTCACAGCGATGGCAGGGGATAAGGCAGCGAATACGAACCAGGGCGCTTATATGTAGTTTTATGCTCTGAGCTAACGGAAAAGGTGGGTTTTTCAGGGTCGAAAACAAGACTTCAATCTCGCGCTGGGAATCAATAATAAAGATCTGCTAGTTATCTGCTAGTTGTAAGCTTACGCGTATGCTTTTGCGTTTGTTTTGACTTAAGAATATAGCAAGAAAACTCTCTACTCTGGTATCGAGTTAATTTGTGAGTTTCTCAGACAATGGTTAATCATAACCAAAACCTGTTTTGATGGTTTCTTATTGTTTAACTTCTGCTTGTTTGGTGAGTTTGCAAAAGTTTTTGAAAGGAAAGTCTGACGCGTACAATTAGCTCATTTGCGTAGTGCAGCTCGTGCACTTTCAAGTCCGAGTCGGTGTTTTCAGTTGTCAACAAATCTTGACAAAGATTTCTTTCGTTATCTTTTGTGCTGACATGCTTCGACAAATTTCACGAACGCAAAAAAGGCTACTAACATCATGTGTGTTCTTCAACATAAGCATAGTGAAGTTTTATACAGCGAAAAATGAAAATAGACAACGAGTTTTGATAACTCGATCAATGAAATCGAAATCGTTATTCGAAGTTGATTAAAGAAAGCGTCATCGAAACTTCGCTGATTATTTCTGCTTTATTCACATATTTTCAGCTTAGCTTTTAATATGTTCTCAAACATTTATCAATCTTAAACATATTTAAAAACTATAGAGTTATTGTTTGAGTTCGATGTACGCTTTCGCACGAAAGTGCGGCGGAAGTACAATTTGTCATCAGTCATGTTTACTGACTGTACAAAACACGCATCGGCGGGCGCTCTCATTCATCGACAACACAGAATTTACTGGATTTTTACACAAATAAAACTGAGCAGTATCTACGGACGTAAAGTTATTGGACCTTGATGCCAGTGAAACATCAAGTGTTGCTTACAATTCAAGCGAAACTCAAACTAGCAATTATTTTGTTTTACTTTTCGGTCGCGATAGACTGGCAAATTCCTCGCAAGCGTGTGGCAAGAGGACCTAGGAAACTATGAAGTCCTGAAGCTCTGCTATATCTAAATATATCCAGCTAGTTTTTTGCTGTGTAATGGAAAAGCTGTTAATCTTCAACATATGTGAAATTTAAAGTGGAATGATGTACAGTTCATGTAAAAGAAGCATCCGTCGGAACACAACTTGGTCAACGATATATATAAGCTTACAGCGGAACATACCTAAATTCGACACTGTCTTACTTCACTCAAACTGGAGCAGCTTACGACGAAAATACTTAAGCAAAATTCCAACAGACGTAAACGCGTTGAGTTGTGGGCCAACTGAAAAACATGAAAAATTTCGGGAATTTCGGACGCCATTTCCCCCGCGCGACATCCGCAAAAATCCTCGCAGCATGTACGCGCGTGTACCTGAGGTGATGGCGCAATTTGTTCTAAAAATAGAATTATTGTCCCATATCATGGGGACTACCCCAATACTAGAAATGGCGCGCGCTTACGGTCTCCGTCCCCGATTATGGCTCCTGTCTTGATACAATTATGTTCTAAAGATAGCTTTCCACAAGGCGTATCGTAGCTCAAATAAAAAGAGATATCTCTCCTTTATGCCTTTTGAGGCCAGGAAGACTAAATTCACCGTCTTTTCATTGAGTCATGAATTGTACAATTAAGAGAGCTTCCAACATGAAATTAGCGTCTAAATCAACACAAAAGTACACGTATCAAACCTCGGCGGAGAGTTGATCTACAGCTTTCTAAAGGCCTGCATCGTCCTAAATGGACTGAAAAAGAGCTTCCTACGTCGAGAATCGATTGAACGTGAAACAAACTAGGCCATAATTATGAGTAAACGAACACTCCGTGTGTTGTCGGAACTTCAATTATCGACCGGAAGTCACAGAAGTAAATCTCTTCCGCACTTCTGCATCAAAGACAGTTCTGATAGTTACCTAGGCGGAAAACGCCTAAAATTGATGAACCAAGGAAATTCTACCCACGATCGGCCTTTGACGAGATTTTATTCACTCGGTTTGTGGCCATGTTTTGCTCGGAAATATTAATGTCCCGGATGTACTTGAATTTCATGCAGTGGGAAAGTCTTAAGCCGCGTCAAAGTTCAACCCAGGTAACGCCAACAGCAGCTAGAAATGTCTAGTCCATTGCACTTCTAAGCCCTAATTGATACAGCGTCTTCGGGCAGACTTCCTTTAGACAGCAGTAGTAGAACGTTAATAGATGAGCGCCTTCTCCGAGTCGCGGCGCGAACTGAAATTCAGACGAGTGTAGCCTGGGCTAAACTTAACGCCAATTGAATAAAGCAGGGGGGAGGGGGTAGCGATAAATGATTAAAAAGAAATAAATGAATGAGTGAAACGTACAGAAATAAGTTCTCTACATTTCATGCTAGCTAAGCCTTACAAGGTGCTGCCATTAGGAAAGCCAACAACAACAAGAACAACGACAAAATCAGAGGTTACATGAACGAAGGAGTTCATATCTGCGGGCATGTTTTTGGAAAAACAGTCAGATGTTTATAATCGGTAACAATTTGCTCATAAACAGAAATAATTATTTGGGTACTCTTTTCATTTCACAAAAAGATAGTACCTGTACCTATGATGTAGTCAGTGACAATCACGTGCCGATATTTCTTGCACACACTAAATGTGGACCAACAATGTCATTACAGAATAGAGTAAAGAAGAGCACATACATCCTGTGTTGATATATTTATTTTGAAAACTGAAAGTCGTACCATGAAAATAGATTTACGGCAAGCTTGACTGAAATCAAATCAAGTATTCGGGGGGTGGGCGTCTTGGTGTTTTCAATTATCAAAAACAACTTTGAAAACTGACAGATAACATGGAGTTTTGAACATATTCTATTAAGACCAGGTTAACGATCTTAATAGAAGGAGATTAGCTTTGGAATATTTGCATCTGCCAGCACATCCTTATTTGCAGCCACATGTAAGGAGTTCAAAGCAGGCTTTGGCTCCTATTGCCGGTTTTCAGGTGACGTCACCATTATCCAAAACTAATAATTACCAATCCTTCTGAAGTTTAAGGTTACCGTATACCTTCAGGGGTGTCTCGCGTCCAAGCGATGTAGCGCGTCCGGTTTAAGCGGTAGATACCTAAAACCATATATCAAATTAAAGCTTATAGAGCTGGCTATCAAACTATACCAAGAATTTTGAAATGAAATGAATTACCGATTTTTTCAGGACCACTAAATGCGAGCGCCCTAATCACCTTTTCGAAGCTACAAGTCAAAGCGAATTTTGTTTTTCGCCAATTTAGTTTTTTCCCCGGTTTAAGGACAAAAAGCGCTAAAAAAGCTTGTCTGCGCTTTGTCATATTCAATTGCAGTACAAAGTTACAGAACATTTTACAAAAATCGCTCTCGGAGAAAAAAATATTTCGAAATAAACAATTCGCAGACACATGAATGTTTATTATATGTTAATCTAGCTACTGTCCAAATTTGAGGGCAATCGAAGAAATTCCCTTTGAGTTGTAACTCTTTAAAGTGTCTGCTTCAAGCGAAAAAATTTATTCGAGGAAACAGCGATAAGAAAAATCTCTTACTTCGCAAACCAACTCCGCCCACAAACCCCTTCAACTGGGTTCTCAGATCACTGAGCAGCGTTTGCAAAAATTTACGCGCGAATCTCCAAAACACCCTTGCGTTTCGCAATGCGCTCAAGGCGGAGAGATTTTTTTCTTGGAGCTGGTCTGGCAAAATGGGGAAGACGAAAAAGGATACGAACGCTAGAGTGGCTGGGCGAAGAAAGCAAACAAAAGAAAGCGAAGCGGAGCGAATGTGCATGGATAATATTCCAGTGGATCTCAATGAGTCCGACGATTCATCGGTGTCGGACTCAACAGAAGAGTCACTGTAAAAATCGCTGTTATCGCTGTCAAGTTCCCAAATTTTTACAGAACCTTTCTCTTCTCTTGAGTCGATCTTTTTGCCCGCTTGATACGATAGCCATAACTTCATCCGCGAGACCAATTTTCGCTTCTTCACTCAGAGACGTATTTTCATTCGTTCTTCGTTGTTTTCGCTTTTTGGAACTGGTCCACGGAGTTTTTCCGTGGTCCATGTTTACTTATAACTTAATAGAATTACACCTAATACGAAAAATGCTTGGATTAACAATGCTGATCAACTGAGTACTGAGAGGTGAGTAGCCAGTCAATTCGTGGTATCCATATTCCCGCGGAAGTCGTCTCGGTTGATTGCATACGCGTTATAGGGCTGTCAATCAAGAGGGAGCTTTTACTTCCGGCCATAACGTAAAACCTCCATTTCTCCGTCAATATTTTTTTTTTCAATTTTTTTTTTAGAAATTAGAGATTACTCTTCGACCATTTCTTTGAGCCAAAAATCCAAATTTGAAGAAAATTGCCGATCTGAAGGTATGCGGTAACCTTAAAATTAATCAGATCTAAGACCCTTTAATAACTTGACGTTTTCGAACGTTTAAGTTCGACAGGGTTTCAAATTTTGTTATAGAGCACATTTAAATTTCCAAGTTTATGCGTTCCCTGACATTAAAATGACGGCCCAAGAAGGCCCTCGCGTAGGTCAAAAAATGAGTTATCGCTCAAGTTTATGCTCACTGAACAGCTGTTTCAATAGAATGAGTATTGACTTCAACGCGTTGGAGTTCTAGAGCAATAACCTTTTGTTTCAATGGCAAAACTCAATGACAGATGTTTCTGTTACTTCAAGCCGCCATGTTGGTGCCCCTCCGAGATACACTAACCTGGCGTCTCCATACAAAGCTCTATAAATTTGAATGAGACACCTTTCCGAATAACACGCAAATGAAAGACCACACAGACCTAAGTCTTAGCGAGGCCGTTTATATTTCAATCATATCCCAGGTTCTTGACTTCCTGATTTATTGAATGGTTAGGATTTTTATTTTTGATGGTGTGACTGTGCAAACCAGCAATAGGAAGGGCCATCCACACAGGTTTCCACCTGCCATTCATGACACTGTAGCCCATCCCTCTGGTGAAGAAACCACCTACAGGCTTGTGTACCGAGATGCTACCTTGGTAAACTTCTCCGATTTCAAAGCGTGCTGTAATAGTAAATCCTACATAAGCAAAATTAGTAGAATTCTACTAGTATACTAACGCAGATGCTGTAATCTGATTGGCTGAGCCATTGCACACTATTTAACAATTAGATTATGAACTCGAGATTTCTAAGAGGTGATAGTTGATGAGACCGTAGGCCGAATCAACTATCGCCTCATAGAAATCGAGAGCGAATAATCTAATTGTTCCAGTAGAATTCTAACTGAAATAAACGCAAATAACGGTTTCTAATGATTTTTCTACGCATTACTGAACTTTACGCAAAATCGCACGCATTGAATGGTAAATTTGGTAAATTTGCAGTTATTTACGCGCGCGCACCCATGTTTTCAATAATTTCAAGTTTTTAAAGTCAAGAAACCACTAATGTCCTTCTTTTAGTCTTCTCAGGAATTTAATTATCCATTTACATGTAAACTTTCTTCCAAAACGTCGGAAAAAACGATAAAACGTCGCATTTTGTTGATCACCGACAGCCACTGCACTCTAATGGCTGATAGTATACGAGTAGCTCAGTCAATCAGATTGCAGCATTTGCATTAGTATACCAGTAGAATTCTATCAATAGCCATTAGTGTGCAGTGGCTTGGTTTGGTCGACAAAATTGCAACGTTTCCTTGTTTCTCCGTAGTTTTGAAAGAACATTTACAAAAAAATGAATAAACAAAATTCCTGAGAAGACTAGAAGATGAGCATTTACGGCTTCTTGAATTAAAAAAGCTCCAAATTTTTGAAAGAAACTGATAAACGCGCGTACACAACTGCAAATGTCAAATTGACAATTAATTCAGTCCGCGCGAATTCTCGAAAGCTTGAAGTTTACTAAGACCAGGAATAATTGAAATCGCTATTTGAAGGAAATTTAAGTTAGAGTCCTACTAAAACAATTAGATTATTCGCTCTCGATTTCTTTGAAGTGATAGTTGATTCGGCCTTCGGCCTCATCAAGCATGATTCCATTTTCAAGCTTCTGGACCGATTTACCTTCGGCCTCATCAACTATCACCTCATAGAAATCGAGAGCGAATAATCTAATTGTTAATTAGAAATCAACTTCAAGTTTGTTACTTCTGTCCCTTTCGTTACACATTTATTAGTATAAAAAAAGTAGAATAAGTCGAAATTAAAGTCTGAATTTCACTTTTTAAAAAATTTTCGCACACGCAATTTACTCGTTTACGAGCTGTGTTCCCATTGGGGTCTGGTTTTGTTCCTGAAGATTTCTTTGTGGGATTCATTAACATTTATAACCCATTGCTGGTCTTGTTGTAAAGACCTACTATGATCAGTAACTCGGTCCAGAAGCTTGCAAATGGAATCATGCTTGGTCAGTTCATATTAAGGGTGATCTTACAGGAAATTAAATGCCTCCGTCATGTCAGTGAACAACTTTATGTGTCGCAAGCAGACTTCTTACCCTTGCCATGAAACAGGAGGTTGTTGCGTTTAATCAATCAATAAAATAGTGGCCGATATGTCGGCACTATCGGGAAATATGCCCGATACGTTTTAGGGCCAAGACATTCGTAAGTGAAACCCACACTGATGTACTGGACATATTTCTCCACGTCCGAACTAATTTAGATTGCACTGCAGATGAATACTGTATAATGAAAAAAGCCCTATCATTATGACAAGAACACCTGTATCCACTGTGCGCACGAGAACCTGACTGTGTACATTGTTTAGCACCTGTTGAAGATGAACAGCTATCCTCGTGTCAGCTCCCTAGTGGACGCATTTCTGTATAAAAGTAGAGCCCCTACTTTCAACAACGGATTCGTCGGATGCAAAGTTTACTTCCTTGATCTCTGGAAACTTGAAGTTTGCAACTCTGCTTGTCAGCGGGGAAAAGAGATCTTTATGGCTGGTATTATCTAGCTAAGGAAAATACTTTCCAGTTTGGAGGAATCCAAAGGTGTCAGCTGTCACCTTTTTCTGAGCTTTAGTCCTCTTCTCTCTGGCTGAATCTTTGCCGGGGTAGGTGGAAAACGCAGGACCGGGGCCCCGGGGTACGAGGTACGGGGTCTTAGTGAAAAACAACGAAGAGCCATTCTTATTCGCCAAAAATAGTAAAAATGGGAAGTCGGAATTTTGTTAGTTTAAATTGCAATCAAAATCTTTGCGTGAAACGCGTTTCTCAAACATTTCGTGAGAAAGAAAACCATTCAAGAGCCAACGTGCCGTGCAGTGGTTTTCTTTTGAATGGGGCGTCTATTTTATTTTTCGCAGTAACTTGCGTGGATTTTTGTTTTAACTTTTAAAAAAATATTGAAATAATAAAGATTTTTTTGCTTAGTACCTTTAACCATGAAAAGCGACAGTTGCCGTATTTGCTCGATTAAATGCCGGTTACCTGCCTCAAGAAATGGCAACAAAAATTACCATAGAATATAAAGAATAAACAAAATAAAATATGCGTGGCCCAGCCAAAAAAAAGCTAAAGGGGCTTAAAGAGTTATTAATCGAGAAAATACAGTAACCTTCTTGAAATGCCAGTTCCAAAATAAATTCTGGTGTGCTTTTAAGTAAAACAGAAGTCGGCCCCTTACTGTAGTTGCTTGCGCTTATTTCATGTAGCTGTTGTTCTGGTGAAATCAAAATGTTACTCCCTTTACATTAACTATCGGCTGGGACCTCACTAGCGATTCATAAATGATCAGACTCCTGGATGGGGGGGGGGGGGGGGATATTGGGGGACGCGCGAAGGATTTTTGGGGGATCATTGGATTTTTAGGATGGCAGGGGGGGATCAGTCATAACTGAGAGCCCAAAAGAGAGGATCACTACATGTCACATGCCCATAAAGACTTGGTGGACGGCTATTTGGCACTCTAAAATGTAACTTTGCAGTTTCCAAACACTTGGGATGGTTAGTTGCTGGTATGTCAACTGGCATCAGTCATAGGGCTCTCAGTGGAACGGCGAAATTCTACCGACTGTAAAATCGAATGTAGCCACCTGTTCCGGTCATTGAAATTTGTATACATATAACAATAAATGAAAACTTACAGATTGAGATGTTTCAAGAAGAAAATAATATTTTAATTAAAAAGGTGAAACAGCGCTACTTGTTACGTCTAATTTTATGATCATGAACAACTAATTTTCCGTAACACTTTGGCCCCAAAATCCATGAAATCGCATCTTTGACTACCTAAAAGTTCAAAATTTCCTGGGGGATCATACTCCGGAGCCCGTACGTTGGCTTGCCCCTTCGGGCGAATCGGGCCTCACTTTAATTTATGTCGCCTGTTATGCTTTATTAGACGCCTCTGACGCCTCTAACTTCTGTTAGAACCCTGATCAGATATCAGGAAGACACGGGTCAAGAGACTGCACCATAGCGGCTTCATTAACCTGTAAGTCAGCATCATGATTAGAAATATTACTGTCATATGACCGCTAAAAGCACTAAATATACATGTCGAAAGATATGTGTGCGAAGACATTGAGGGGTATCATGAAATTTATTAATAGCTATGAGGGGGATACTTTAATAAAATAACATTTAAATGGGGGATCAGCTAAATGTTACTGTCGTTAGCCACCCCCAGGCGATAAATAATGACCGGTCGAAATGTGATTATTTGTATAGAAAGGCTTTTTCATGATTTAAGATAATAGGCAGAACAATCTTTATTGTTTCATTATTCTCTTTCAAAGGTATATAAAAAACAAAAAACAAAACAACGCGCAGGTTACTACAAAAACTAACATAGAAGCCCCATGCAAAAGAAAACCACTGCACGGCACGTTGGCTCTTGAATGGTTTTCTTTGTCACGAAATGTTTAATTTGCTTTTTTGATCGAAAAACGCGTTTCATGCCGAGAAGCTGAATTGATTTTCATTGCAATTTAAAATTACCATGACTTCTTATTTTAGTGAGGAAAATTCATATTTTAGCGACAAAACGTTTCCCCCGTGATTTCCAATTACACCCCGTGTTTTCCACCAGACCACGTGTTTTCCACCAGGACCGCCTGTTTTCCACACCCCGCGTTTTCTACACACCGTGTTTTCCACAGCCCGGGACCTCGTACCCCAGGACCCCGTACCTCGTACCCCGTACCCCGAAACCCTGGCCCCGCGTTTTCCACCTAACCATCTTTGCCGGATGATGTTCACCTTGTATGTATCCCAAACAATGACTACTCGATTACTTGATTGTCGATTATTTATAATGAACGAAATAAAGGGCTTTTCAGCTTAGCTATCGAACAGTTGTGGATGCAACTGAGCCATCAAAGATCCTACAATCATAGAGTGGAGGCGCGTCAGGCTGCTTTGTACTGGCACGTTTAACGTATGTCAAGAGGTCGACTTCTTCTTGAATCGTAGCTTCCCAAACTCGGATAGATATGGTAGGTACTAGGGTTAGCTTTTGGGCATGAAAAATTCGCCAAGGTTTCCACTTCGATATGCTGGGTGGCTATCTACGTACAGACGGATTTTTCTTGATGGTATTATTAATTTTTTGTTTGAACTGGAATTTTATTTACAGGACAAACACGTACACTACTTAATATACTAATATTATACTTACATTTAATTTACACTGTACTTGCTACTTACACTTCTTATATACTTACACTATTTATACATGCACTACTTACAATACATATATTACAAAATACAATCACCTAATTAAATTACAGTTGGCTTATTTACAATTTTTTTTTATTATTATTAGATTTTACAATGCATTACTTACAACGTAACATACATTACACAAATTAACAACAACAAATTACACACACACATTACGTTTTTTTTTACGTAAAAAGGTAATGGTATTATTAATAGACACAATTCTATTTTCGATCATTGTATTTATAATCACAAAATTCTTGTCCCGATTCTGCCCCGTACTCTAGATGGACTTCAATGCGCGGTTACAACACCTGATGCACAATCTCCATTTCCAATCTTCACAAGCTCTTCTACGTTGTCCCCTCGATAAAAGATTCCTAACGTTTTCATCACGTGTCTGCCATTTTAAGCACCTGCATCTGGAATATCTTCAGTGCAGAAATGCCACTTTAATGGTGTTTTAACGACTTGTCAGCATGGGGTCATTTTCAGCGAGGTACTGTGCTTAAACAAACAAACAAACAAACAAACAAAAACCCTGCGCCAGAGACCATCCGTCTTTAAAAACCGTTGGGCGTGCGATTTAGCCCAGTGCACCACTAGAACCTTTGACGATGGCATTATTTTGCCCATGTGCCTGCTCAATTGCTATGCAGGAAAATGTCTTCTCTGTCTTCTTAACAATCCAGTAATTCTGCTCGTCTTCTTTGACTGTTCATCATGCCCCTGATTTGCACAATGGAAGCCATCATGCATTATCAGTTTGGTCCAAGGAGTACCATGGAACAAAGGTTTCATGTGTTTTACCATAGAATGAAAATATAATTTACGAAGAGATCTGATGAAAATATGGGTATATGAGGACTTCCAACCAGAGAACTATGTTCCAAAAATGGAAAACGGCCGGGCGCTTTTCACCTGTGGAGGACTTCCTTCATTCAAAAAAAACTCTATGCATTCACCAAAACTGTGGAGAAAAAACTCTCTTGGAGCTTCTTGGGAGCTAAAACAATTACTGATACAACAGCAAAACTTGTTTACAGATCACACTTTTGACGTCAAACCAAAACTGATCTTCTACAGGATTCCCTTATTTGGCACCTTTTGCAAACTTTTCTGTGCATGGCAACGCTCGTATCCTTTGCATACCTGGCAGCGATTGTATATTTTTCTAACTCCTCAGTTTCTCATTCGTTTAGTGAATAACCAAGGTAAAACTAACAAAAAAACGAGTTCAAATTCAACTGCATGCTCTGAAGTCGGATCATTGAACGTAAATGAAAAAAGCAAAGAAATACGCTATTTTCAGAAGACGCTATTACCTAAAGTCTATTTAAATGAATCACACATTCAATTTATAAGCTGTTGATGTCTTTTGGTTTAATTTGGTGATCAAAACTGCTAAGAACCATGGTTTCATTTAGTAGCCTTATTTTCATGCGATGAAGATCGTCGAGAATTGAAATAGCACGTTTTCTCCTCCTGGATCATTGACACACGTGACACCCAGGCATTCACGGTAATTTATAAGCTGTTGATGTATTTTGGCTTAATTTAGTGGTCAAAACAGTTGAGAACCATTGTTTTATTCATCAGCCTCGTTTTTCTGCCAATGAAGATTGTCGAGAATTGAAATCTCTGCCTTCTCCCCCCGGATCATTGGCACACGTGGCACCCAGGCTAAATTTGTTTCTTACACCAACAAGATTCTTTGTCCAAATTTCTTACTTTCTTCCACTCTGTAAACATCACGTCTTAAAATCACCCTAAGTCACCTCACTTTTAGAAAGATCCCTCTGATTGAATTTGAAATTGCAGTTGTGTGCACGCGCTCATCATTTCTCAATTATTTCAAGAAATCTAACGTCAAGAAACCGTTAATGTCTTTCTTTTAGTCTTCTTAGTAATTTAATCATCCGTTTACATCAGGATCGCATAACCCAGAGAATTCTTGTACGCTGTTGGTTACCTAGGCGAGGTATTCAGCGTACAATTGCAACTGCGACTCTTGAAAGTGAGGCGCGTTGAATATTGCAACATTTACACATACGTAAATGAAACGGGGTTTTCCTTCACTTAATTTAACTCTCGTCCTATCAAGTGGGGTCCAAAGAGATCCCAGGTGATAATAAACATTCACAATAGATCACATGGTAAAACATAATTTTCGAGATTTCAAGAATTTGTCTCCATCTGTTAGCTGACTTAAATGCAAATAGTTCGTATAGTGTGATCGTCCAGGTGAGTGTAGTTCTGAAAAGAACTGTTGTTGGTGACTGACGTTTCGACAACCTGAGCGGAAGTCATCTTCAGAGTCAAGTGAATAGTGTTTGTCAGTCGATGATCTTATAAGTCTGGTCCGTTGAACGTGATTGGTCAGTATAGCCATGATGGTATTGGCTGGAAGATTCGTGTAAAGTTTGTCATCAGTCATTGGTGGGTTTCGATCCGTCTATTGTTAGTCAAGTAGGTCGGTTTTGGTCCGTGTATTGTTAAGTCGGTCTGTTAGAAGTCCGTTTGTCGGTTTCGTTTCTGTCGTGGATAAGTCGTTTGTAAGGCGCCGGTAGTTGTTGACATCTGTTAAGAGGTGTTTGTTCTAGGTTAGTGTACCAGCTTTCCAGAGTCAGTCGTTGAAAATAGTTTGTACTGTAGGTTAAGCACTGAGCAGAGTCCCAGTCAATGTTGTGGTTTGTCAGTTGATGATGTACAGCAATGTGATTGTTGGCATCACCATTTCTCGTGGCTCGTTTGTGTTCAGTCAGTCTCGTGTTAAGGTTTCTGCCAGTCTCACCAATGTAGGAAGCCTGGCAGTCGGAGCATTTGATCTTGTAAACTGCTCCCTGTCTGTCGTTAGGTTCGTCTCTGTCTTTCACGTTGGTCAGTAAGGTGGAATACTGGTGAACAGTGTTTTCACTGTGAAATCACTGTTCACCAGTATTCCACCTCAATTGGCATTACAGTGTACCGAGACCGCTATACAACAATCTACTGTTGAACTACCGTTACCTACAGAAGACATCATGGACTTACTGAACCTTTGCCTTACATCGACTTACTTTCAGTACAACGATAAACACTACAAACAGTTGCATGGAACAGCAATGGGGTCGCCTGTTTCTGTTGTTGTCGCAGAAATTGTGATGCAACACGTGGAGGAACGCGCCCTTGCAACTTGCCGACAAACGATACCGCTTTGGTTACGCTACGTTGACGACACCTTTACCGCCGTTCACAAAGACGAAATTGACGATTTTCACGACCACCTAAACGAACAGAACGCCGACATCCAGTTTACTAAAGAGATCGAAGAAAATGGAAAACTTCCTTTTCTAGACTGTTTGGTAAGCCGCGACAACAACGAACTACGAACGACAGTGTACAGAAAACCGAGGCATACCGACAGATTACTTGACGAATCATCCTACAACCCGACTTCACACAAAGCCACGACTATAAAGACTTTGACGAGACGAGCTCAACTAGTTTGTGACACACCGGACAGCTTACGTGACGAAAACAGATACCTTGAACGTGTTTTTCACAAAAACAACTACAACGCTGACTTTATTAGACGAAACATTTACCGACCTACTGAAGCTGACGCTACGAACAGGAACCATACGCCTGTTACTACAGTGACTATACCTTACATTAAGGGCACTTCTGAGACCATCTCGCGGATCCTACAGCCCTACAACATTCGTGTAGCCCACAAACCTACAACTACGTTACTACACTTACTGACCAACGTGAAAGACAGAGACGAACCTAACGACAGACAGGGAGCAGTTTACAAGATCAAATGCTCCGACTGCCAGGCTTCCTACATTGGTGAGACTGGCAGAAACCTTAACACGAGACTGACTGAACACAAACGAGCCACGAGAAATGGTGATGCCAACAATCACATTGCTGTACATCATCAACTGACAAACCACAACATTGACTGGGACTCTGCTCAGTGCTTAACCTACAGTACAAACTATTTTCAACGACTGACTCTGGAAAGCTGGTACACTAACCTAGAACAAACACCTCTTAACAGATGTCAACAACTACCGGCGCCTTACAAACGACTTATCCACGACAGAAACGAAACCGACAAACGGACTTCTAACAGACCGACTTAACAATACACGGACCAAAACCGACCTACTTGACTAACAATAGACGGATCGAAACCCACCAATGACTGATGACAAACTTTACACGAGTCTTCCAGCCAATACCATCATGGCTATACTGACCAATCACGTTCAACGGACCAGACTTATAAGATCATCGACTGACAAACACTATTCACTTGACTCTGAAGATGACTTCCGCTCAGGTTGTCGAAACGTCAGTCACCAACAACAGTTCTTTTCAGAACTACACTCACCTGGACGATCACACTATACGAACTACTGATACTCCTGGGTTCAAACCATTTACTGTGTTAAATGCAAATATTACTTCTAGATTGCAGAGGACTACGTTAACTTGACGCTCATTTGCCTATTGGGGTGCAAAATGACCCCAGCGAAGCACAAGGAAAATTCAAGTGTACTACTTGAACTACTGGACAATTGAATTGCCTAAGCATGTTTGTCCAATTGACAAGTAAACACGTTCCTTAAATTTCAAGGAGCTATGTTAATATTTGTATAACCAAATGGAAGTATAATTTCCATTAGTTTTCTAAAAATTATTATTGAGTGGGATTTAAAGGAAATTATTGAGGTGTATGTTGTGTGGGAAAAAGTTAATAATTGGGTTATTAATACACCAACGTGGTATGTTATTTGTTAAATTAACAATAAAAAAAAATGAAACAGAAAAATTTCTTAAAGGTGATATTCCGGTGTTGTTTTTAGCACATTTTGTTACGGGGTCCGACTAAACCCCAGTTGGTATGATATGTATGTAAAATATGTTGTAGGATGAGGGTTTAAAAGAAAGGTATGCGATTCAAGGAAAATTCATAACCCTGACTCGTGAATTCCACCTGCGACATCACTGGGTTTTCGCATGAAATCTAACAAGGCATTCCGTCGTCATATAATGAATTTTCCTTTGGAATTTTAGAGGGTTACTTGTGTTTTATCTTGACGCAAAACGTTGTAGGACAAATCTGTGTTTCCTGAGCCACTTTCCTGAGCGACCACAATCGTTTAATAGTATGCCTATGGCCTTTTCCATCGCCTGATCGAATCTGCTCTCACAAGACCGTACCACGTGATCAGTTTTGGTCAATGAGGACAACGAAAACTTTAATTTTAAACTATAATAACAATTAGTAGGCTTTCTTACATTTTTCCATTTGGATTGATGGCAAAGGCCTGTGATCCAATAGTCTCGATAGGGTTATCTGAAAGCAATCTAGAAAATACATAAAAAAGACATTTTAGAATTATGAAATTATAAACAAATCAGACTAACCTGATTTAAAGTGACAGGAAAAAAAAAAATTAAATAAAGACAAAAACGTCCATAACCGAGAGAGACGATAAGCTATATCATATCATTCTCAGTTGCCATAACTCACTAAGTTTGTTTACTAGTTTATGATTTTGGCAGACGGCACTCCGCGACTTAAAATGGCCTCCTGCGCCAGAGTGATATGTTACTAACCTTATCTTCTTGGTCCATATTGTCAAGTTCACGGATTATCGATTTTGCTATTGTATTTTTGGCCCAACCTTGGTCCAAAAGCCGAGGGGGTTAGCACTCGGTCAGCAACTTACAGTGTAGAAAACGATCGATTGTTACTAGGAAACTATCCCATGGATAACGCCGTGCTGAAGTCGGATACTTAGAAGTTTATCCTTCAAGAAGTAACCTTCTTTTAATCTTTTAGCGAGACAATTTTTAGAAATGGATCCTTTAATCTACATCCGTAACTCTAACTAGGTTGGCAATACTGACATAAGTCGCACTATTTCATATTTACTACCCAACCCCCTAAAACGTTGAGGCCATCGCTCTCTTTCCTGACTTGCTTCTCTCGTGCGATGTTAATATTGTAAACAATGTTGCTGCTGTAGGTAATGTTAGTATTGTAAGTAAGGTTATTATTTAAACTAACTTCATCGTACTACATATGACAAAAAAGAAGAAAAAAAAAAAAGAAGAAGAAAAGTCATCGAAAATCACTCGAAAACAGCCGGTGAAAGAATGTTGATGGTAATCCAAAGATCATGCGAAATTTTATTCTTCTGGAGATTTCAGAAGATGATCTCATAACTTTTCTTGTTCTCTTTGTTCCAGAAGACACTGAAAATCAAGCGATTTCCTACATTATGCAAACTAAGTCTCTACAGTTTATAATGTATGTTTTGTTAATTCAGTTGAGCATGATTCAATTTTGACGTACAGTATGTTCAGATTTGTCAGGGTCTTGAATGCTTGATCAGGGATTTCCTGGAGACGATTCTCACTGAGTAATCTAATAAAATTGAAACCCAAACATTTCGTTATCAATTTCAAATCGGTTCCACAGCTATATTGCAGCATTCAGTATGTCGGATTTACAAAACTGCCTGCGATACCAAAGAAGTAATCACTACCACACAGAAAGCATGTTACGATATCAACTGTGATGGTAGAGTAATTGTAAATAAAAGCTCTTGAAACATAAAGGTCTTGTGGAATTTTAAGGGGCTATGACAGTACAGAATGACTGAATGACTTCACTATAGATTTTGAAGTCTTGTTTTGTTTTGAAGGCATAAGCTTGAATATTACTTGCATGAGGCTGGAGAAAGTTGTATTACTGCGCCTTTCAATAACATGCGGACTCTAAAATTCAATGCCAAACGGACAAATGCGTTTTCCGCTACCGTCAATCAAGTGTTCGGTGGCTCCTCCCAGCTTCCGACTACTGCCGAGCACTGTTTCATTGTACTGTCTGAACTGTGCTCAATGATTTGATTAGCGCGCGCTCGGCAGTAGCCGGAAGATGGGAGAGGCCGCCGAACATTTGATTGACGGTAGTGAAAAACGCATTTGTCGGTTAATCTTCGCATGTTATTGAAAGGCGCAGTAAGCTATTCATCAAGATCATAAAATTATTTCACTGTCCAAGACGCAATGTGTCTCTAATGGGCAACTGAAACCCCTGGCTACAGTGTCCATAATGGGGGAGGTAATTTTAATGTTTTTAATATGCATACTTACAAATATTGAAGATATTTAAGGTTGAAAAATGTTTCATTTGATATGGTGCTTATGAGATTGTCGTGCAGAAATCTGAGAAAAGTTACGCAAAAAGTATGTCAGTAGGTTTAATCCTCGAGAGTAACAAGCAAACTCGTACCCCACCGAGGAGAAGGAAGGGGTAGCGTGGGGGTGGTGTGGGGCGAGATGAGGATGAAACCCAGCCATGGGTTTCGTTTCAATAAGACATATCAAGGTTATTACGCGAGTTTTTTTAGCTATGACGTAATAGAACATTCCAAAGTGTCTTGAAGTCCACTAGCTTGGATCGTATTTATTAGATCCGAAATTTTGGATTTTATCATTTTCTCATAAATTTAGAAAATAACGTAAGTCGATGAAATTTAATCCAGTAAAAGGGTGCTAATTCTGCAACGCTGCTAAATCAAACTGGTAAAAAGGGGGGCTACATAAAAAAAAAAAAAAAAAAAAAAAAAAAAAAAAAAATGAAAAAAGCGGGGCCGGGGTACGGAGTCCCGGAGTCTGTATAAAACACGGGGAATGGAAAACACGAAGTCTTGTGGAAAACACGGGGTACCATTTGTTTTCGCCAAAATATGAACTTTCCTCCCTCAAATGAGAAGACGTAATTTTGTTAGTTTAAATTGCAATGAAAATCAATTCAGCATCTTGGCGAGAAACGCTTTTCTCGATTAAAAAAAAAAAAAAAAGAAGGGGGAAAGTTAACATTTGGTGAGACAGAAAACCATCCAAAAGCCAACGTGTCCTGCACTGGTTTCCTTTTGAGACATCTATTTTATTTAGCAGTAACTGTGCGTGTATTTTTAATAAGTAATGGTAGTAGGACTGGGTTGAATCCAATTCGGTCGGTTATCATAAGAGTGATAACAAAATCGGATTACAGACCGAATTGGACGACACAAGGTCTTATTACCAATTAATCATAAAAATTACAATTTCCGAGAAAAGAAGAATAGCCAAGTTATGAAAGAAAGGGAAAATTGGCATTAAAAAACCTACAAAGGAGATGAAACATTCTAAGGTCACCGCGCCAAAAAACACAAAAGCGAGCGCGCTCGCGCACGCACGCACGTAAGTACAATTTTGAATGTGATTGGTTGATTTAAACTATAACTTTGAATTTGATTGGCTTATTGAACTGTCCGATAACAAACTGTCCAATAACAAACTGTCCAATAACAAACTGTCCAATAACAAACTGTCCGATAACAACTTGGCAAGTGAATTAGTGGAAAATAGGAGTTTTTTAAACCAATCACAATCGAGGAAATTGTAATTTTTATGATTACGTTTGAAAAAGGTCTTAATGTGATGTCACACCTGAACAGCAAAGGGTATAACACAATAATTTTGTATTGTATTGTATTGTATTGTATTGTCTTGTCTTGTTTTGTCTTGTCTTGTCTTGTCTTGTCTTGTCTTGTACTGTATTGTATTGTATTGTCTTGTATTGTATGATATGGTATGGTATGCATGCTATCGTATCGTATCGTATCGTATTGTATTGTATCGTTTCGTGTCGTGTCGTGTCGTGTCGTATCGTATTGTATTGTATCATGTCGTGTCGTGTCGTGTCGTGTCGTGTCGTGTCGTGTCGTGTCGTGTCGTGTCGTGTCCTGTAGTGTCATGTCCTGTCGTGTCGTGTCGTGTCGTGTCATGCCGTGTCGTATCGTATCGTATTGTGAATAATGAAATAATGAAAAGATTGTTTTGCGTAGTATCTTAAACAATGAAAAAGTCTTTCCATACAATTGCTAATAACCACTTCCGACTGCAGACCTACGTTCACCGCGCGACTAATGAACACAACAGCTACATGAAATAATACAAAAGTAATTATAAACCTGGAGTCCGATCATTTATTAAACGACAGTGGCATATCGCTAATGACGTCCCAGTCGGTAGTTGACGCAAGGAGAATAATCTTGTAACTTCACTAGAGCGACATTTTTTGTAAACTCATGTGTATGGAGACACCAAAAACGAAATCCATATACGTAAGAGTGGAGATTATTCGCACTGAAACTAACCCAAGCAACTACAATACTGCGCAGACTTCTGTTTCATCACCAGAATTTATTTTGAACACCAGAATTTATTTTGGAACTGGCATTTAAGAGAAGGTTATTGTATTTTCTCGATTAATAACCCTTTAAACTCTCCTAGCTTTTGTTTCAAATTTGGCCTGGCTTGTCTAGACATATTTTATTTCTACATTTTAGTTTAGCTCGATGTTTATTCCTTATATTCTACGGTAATTTTTGTAGCCATTTCTTGAGGTTGTAATTACAAGGTATAACCGGCGCTTAATCGAGCAAATACGGCAACTGTGGAAACTTGATATTCACATTTGTCATGGCATAAAAATTTATAGCGCTCACTGCTCGAACAAATACTTTTTTATATATATATATATACTTTTTTTTCAAAAAAAAAGTATAATTGCATGTAATTAAATTTCCTTAGTTTATATTTTCTTTACAGAATACCGTGCAGAGGTGCGTTATGTTGCTTTGTGCTTTTATTATTAGATCCTATGTTATCCACACGCAAGTTGCTGCTAAAAAACGAAATAAACGCCCCAAAAGAAAACCAATGCACGACACGTTGGCTCTTGAATGGTTTTCTTTCTCAAGAAACGTTTAATTTGGTTTTTTGATCGAGAAACGCGTTTCACCTCGAGATGCTGAATTGATTTTCACTGCAATTTAAACTAACAAAATTTGGACTTCTCATTTTAGGCAGGAAAATTCATATTTTGGCGAAAAAAAATGTACCCCTTGTTTTCTACTTAGACCCCACCTTTTCCACTGAGACTCCGTGTGTTTTACACCAACTCGGTGTTTTCCACACCCCGTGTTTTCTACAGACCCCGAGAGCCCGTACCCCGTGGTCCGTGGGTCATTCGTCCATTCAATTTTTGTTTAAAATCAAAAATTGAAAATTGATGTCAATTTGTGATTTTCATGACTTTTTATCATAAAAAATAAGACAGTGCCAAATTGAAAATGTTTGACTATTTTCCTTTCGGTAGAACATTGAAACAAAACTTGTATTTTCATTTTAGTCCTGTCAACAATGAAGAGAAAAATGGAACTAACCGGCAATTTTGTTTCTACGACAATGTTGCAGTCTGTGGCATAGCTTAGTTTTTCTGTTTTCGATGGAAGTCTAAAAATGGAAAATTGAAACTTGAAATCAATTTGCAATTTTTGTTTTTGGACAGAGTTCTATCTCTCCTTATTTGTAAAAGAAAAATTGACGCCTCATAGGACCAATAGAAGAAGAGTGCCTTTCATTCAAACTACATCCAAGCAGGTGTATCCTTAGTCAACATATGTAACTGTCTGTCACTTGACAGACTCAATTTTTACTTTCTTGACAAACAATTTTTTTCTCAAACTTCATGTAGTTTGTGCAGTAGTGTACCGGTAAGTGATGTCTTCTGTTAACCGCATAATGTTTTTTCATTTTTATTCAAGAATCATCCTGCGGAGAGAAATTGGGTAGAGTTTTAAAAAGGCGTGTCAACTGCCCTATAAAACGAGCTCTCAATGTCATGGTGAATAAAGACCTCATAAATATGGATGATGACATGAACAAGTTCTGTGTGTCATGGTTTATCTCCAGGACAGCAGGCAATGGAATCAAACAAGTGATTTCCAGTTGGAACAACCATCCTATCCCTGGTAAGTGTTTGTTGTGATGGTTTGGTGTTCAAACCAAGGGAGTAGAAAGTCAATACATCCCAGTTTTGGTAGTCTACCAATTTAAGTATTCCCCTCCCCCATCCCATACCCCTCATATACACAAAATTGTATATGAACAAATTTCCACTTTAGCATCAGGAAAGGAAGCATTTGGGTCATATTACTGACTAATTAAAGTTTCAAAAATTGTACTTCATTACCAGTATTAACTGGATCATGTTTCTTTTTGTGCTTGCCTTTACTCTTACTGGGAAGGGAGTTCCAGACAAGAGAATGGAGGAAAATAAAAAGACATTTATTCTTCCATCTATAGACATGCTTCCCACTAGTGAAGAAACTGTACTTGCTTATGAAAGGGAAGATGGTCACCTTAGTCTCCCAGAAGTGTTTGGCACTGATCTCCTTTATGGGAACCAACAGCTCCAGAACTTGCATTTTGAAAACTTTAATGCTGCTTATCCTAGTTTTAATGTCATTTTCCACTGCCCTGCGAATGGTAATCATTACCCTTTTAAAGATGGTCTACAGTATTTCATTGACCTAAGAACAACATTAAATCCTAACTGACCGTTACAACTACATTTGTACCATAATGATATCAATATAAATGTTTATATTTATGGCCATTCAATACTCATCACATCAGTAGAAATGTAACAAAACTATGTAGAACCAGCTGATGTTGACTTTTGACACAATCATGTCTTCCCGTGCAATATTAATATCTACTTACATTAAAATGTGAAATAATTACTACAATGGTAAAATACTTAAAGTGACTGTGAAGAGAGCCATCCATAGGCAACTGATCATGAAAAAAAATGTTACAATTTTTAATACTGTTTCTACTTTAACAATATCAACCTGAATAAACCAATATCTGCCTTTATACAGGGACACATGAAGTAATTTATCTTGAAACAGCAACACTGAAAACAGTTTCAATTCTGAATGAAATACAAGTGCACTGAAAAGCCAGTAAATTCAACACTGGACTTTGTTTTCTTTTTTCTTTTAATTACTGGAATTATTTTCATCACATTTGATCAATCCCCTTACCCCAACTAAAAACTCATCTACGCCTTTAAATTGAAATGTAGAGGCATATCCTCTAGGTTCATTGCAATGCGGACACTTCTTATTTAGACCATCAGCCCCATCAAACCAAGCATTAGTTAACACATTCCTCACAACCAAGCAAGGTATTGCAACATTTTGTTGCAATTACTGGCGGCGTCATAGGTGTGGCATGACATATTTTACACATGAATGCGCCTCTTAAAAGTTTGACAACTCCAAGCGGCAAGGACAAAGTTCGTTTTACTTTCAATATGCCACAAACCATTGATTTGACTTCGCTGATTTGAGAATTTATCATCTGAATATCTCCATGATTAACACCTCTAGACCTCTTAGGAGTAAAGTCCTCATCACTATCATCAGAAATGTCATAATATGAAATAGAAGTTGCCTTTGCCTTTGACTTGGCTGATCTCTTTAAAGAAGCCCGAGTGTTGCTAATGACCCCGACAGCACAAATTTTTCTGCTTCCACATTTCCATAAGGCCAAACCTGCAAAAAACATTATCTCAAGTTAAGTAAGCAGCTGTAACCAGACTAAATACAAGGAAGACATCTCACTATACTTATCTTCAGTCTATGCCCATCACTTGCCAGAGGTTCTCACTCTATCATTACAATGAAACATTTCTGTTCTTTATACAAGGCAAACACGTGGTCATCCCGTGCTCACCTACTTTACTTTCCATTACACATTTTACTTCATATTTAATGATAATGCATGTATAGAGATTTAAGACTCCATGTGCTATATAAATCCAAGTTTAGCATTTGCAAAACAATGCAAAAATTAACAGTGACCTTTAGTGCCTTCGTTGTCCATTATCTTCAGACCATTGCCAGTCACCAACTCCAGAGAGGGATCATTGAAGGAATCCCTTGCCTTGGACAGAACATAGTGAACATTAGCTGTATCTTCACTAATGTTAATGTATGTCTGCCCAAGCTCTTGGAAAGATGGGGGTCCCTTCTCATTCTTCTGGGTCATTTCTGCATGTATAATTTTTGCAATGGCACCACCTTTCCGTTTATTTCCCCCAAATGGTGCTGGCCTGAAGAGCTGCCAGGATTGCCCCCATATGTGAATACTTGGCTAAGATGCCCAGAGTGCTGCTCTGCAATTTGTGGGACATTTGAAGAGGTCTGCAGATCCTCTCCCATAACTTGAAGGGGATGTTCATCATCCAGGTGCAGCACATTAAATCATCCAGACTCATTTGGCCAAAATGACATGTCACCAAATTCGTCCTTTAATAAAGTGAATTTGCTTCAACCTGTGAAAAAGTTCTTTGTTTACTGCTTGCATTCCTAAACTTAATACCCTTTATATGTTGGCCATTTCATTGTATATTGTGCTTACTTTATTCCATGCAAACTTTGGCAGAGTTGGCATACATAGTATTTAATATCAGAGTGTACGTCACAGACACTGGTTATCTACTCTTGTAATCAGAATGCTCAGAAAATATAAAATCATCTCGAAATAAAGTACTTTCAAGCAGGTATTATAATAAATACTGGACTCCCGGTATTTTAGTGCTCCTTTTACTGCTACTTCAGTCCATAGACAATTAAATTAAGGTATTTATTTATTCATGCATTCATTTGTTTATTCATGGGCACTGTCTAGCTACCATTGCAAAGCATGCTGGGTACACCTGTCACCCACACGAACTCTGAACTGCTTTCGCTCTCAATAGAAACTATCGTTCCTTTCATTCACACATCTCTGCACGGGCTTTAAGCTCAAAGTTAAGATTTAAACTGTAATAGTTTAGACATGAACGCTACCAATGCACATGCACATTGTGGCGTGAAGCCGGGACACTGAAAAATTATGAGGTACGAAATTATGCATTTACTTGCCTGAAACGCTCGAGAAAGTCTCGATACCGATAAGTCAGACGCTGCGATGCGAAGTCGAAGATTCTTTTCCTGGCGTGAAAGGTCCTGTATCTTGCTGCTTGCCATAACGATAAACTCACAACCACAGAAAACGCGTCAAACACTCCACGAGAACGAAGGGCTCGAGACGTTACGTCAAGGCCGCGAGGGACTGAGGAACAGGACGAAACGTTCCCTCCCCCAGCTCCCCCTGAGGTACTTTTGTCACTTGGAGTGCGCAACGTCTTTGCCCAAAAACAAAAATTGAAAATTGATTTCAATTTTCAATTTTCCATTCTTAGACTTCCATCGAAAACAGAAAAACTAAGCCATGCCACAGACTGCAACATTGTCGGAGAAAGAAAATTGCCGCTTAGTTCATTTTTCTCTTCCTTGTAGACAGAACTTAAATAAAATATAAGCTCTGTTTCAATGTTCTACCGAAAGGAAAATAGTCAAACATTTTCAATTTGGCACTTTCTTACTTTTTATGATAAAAAATCATGAAAATCAAAAATTGACATCAATTTTCAATTTTTGATTTTAAACGAAAATTGAATGGACGAATGACCCACGGAGCCCCCGTACCTTGTACCCCGGCCCCGCGTTTTCCATCTAGCCGGAAAAGAAGGGCCGGAAAAGAGGACAAATTTAACCTAACCCGCATGTTAAATGACAGGTAGAAACAGCTGGCGCTACTGAAACTTCCGAAATCACAAAGTACATCTCGGATACATCGTCTGATCCCTCAGTTCCACCTTTGTACGCTTGATAAGAGTTAACGTTAACCACTAAACTACTAAACGTTAATTACTAAAAGCAATCAGTTTAGAAAGAATACAGACATCAAAATCACAAACAAAACGGAATAGAAATCAAAATCTGTGATTGCTAGGTTCTAAATGTTTTGTGTAGCAATATTACTGATTTTTTTTTTCTTTTTAACCTACAGGTATTCAAGATCCAAGAGGCTGGTGAATACTCCTCTGGGTAGATATTGAATCTCATTTGACGCCAAATTCCTGCCAAAAAAAAAAAAAAAAAAAAAAAAATATATATATATATATATATATATATATATATATATATATATATATATATATATATGTTATATATGAGTAATAACGAAGAGGCAAGATTTGCTGTTACTCCGAGTTTCGTGCTTACGCACTCATCAGACAGTATTTAAATACTGTCTGATGAGTGCGTAAGCACGAAACTCGGAGTAACAGCAAATCTTGCCTCTTCGTTATTACTCATATACTCAGCTCTACACTATATGTGTATTGAGCACTATTTTAATGGGATCTGCTACTTCCTCATATGGTTATATATATGTTATAAATAAACAAAATAAACAAAATTCCTTTTTTATAACGCAAAGGTCGAGGACTTTATTTTTCTCTAAGCATTTAACCGTTTGTAAACTGCGCGAACAATGTAAGATCACGATGTTGGGACTGGACTGGCTAAACAACAACTACATTAAGCACTTAGGAGCTCACGTGAGATGTACGCGTGAGTGAGTCCCTGTCTTCTCTCTTGAACTTGCAAACTACAGCATATTCAAAACCGTTACGTAACGCATAATCACAATTCTACTAAGACAAATAACTAAGCGATTGCTGCTGGACAACTTCACCGAACAGGAACTAACGTAGGAGGTCACGTAACATTAGCATGTGAGCGAGTGCCTGTCTCCTTTCGTGACCATGCAAACTACTGATATAAACACTTAGATGTTGTTTCCAGCACAGAATGCAAAACGTCATTAGTCATTTCATATGGTCTATGACAAGTGAGGGCGTAGATTTTGTCTGTCAACCAATCAAACTAGGGATGGAAATCGAGGCTCCTTGTCCAATTACCATTCAGTAATTTTGCCTTCTCTGTTATGAAATAACCTTATAATAAATGTATCGTAAAAGCTAACGTTTTGGACCAAGAACCATTAAAGCAATCGGTACCATCAAGACCTCCGGCCGATATTCTCCCACCACGGCTCTCACGCTTGGTTAATTACAAATTTTCAACATAAAATTAAGTTTTCAATATCTTAAGCTCGGGTTTATTCGCATAGCATTCTTAAACTTTCGAAAATTTCAGCTTTGATATTCTTGAGTCCCTTGATTGCACGAAACGTATCGCTTTTCCACACTCTTTAATAGAACGAGTATACATTGCTTCGGCTCTTTATGATTTGTTTGCATAATGTGTAATGTTATTTTCTCTGCATACGCGTTGCACTTAAAACGTAATATTAGTAGACTCGATCTCTGAGTCGAAAGGTGTCGAATTGTGACGGCTCGACGACGAAAATTTTACCCTCTTCCCCTTCCACAGCCCAATCGCATATCCTTTCCTGCGAGAGAAGTCCTTTCACGACTAGACTTCCGGTTCGTTTTATAAGCTATCCAAACTGCCCATTATTCACTAATTGAGAAGGCGATAAGTTCATTGCTCGAGTAGTTTAAAACAATATGTTGCAAAATTGATCCATGCGAAGCCACTGACCGAATGTACAAATACCGCTAACTAAACTACTCCGCCACCAACCAGCAAAATATACAAAAGTTTTACTAATCTACTAGGATGGCTTCAACAAGCCCGTCGCTTTTAACAACCGACGAACATACAAGTTTAATGAACAATTAAGGTCTGGAAGAAAAATTCGTCCAATTAGCCTATGCTGGACATAACCAGCAAAAGCAAAAACTGCTTGAACTAATGCGCAAGAGAATTCATAACAGGCGAAATTCGTAACTGACATCTGACTAATAGCCTAAGAAAGCATAACACTGGCATTTGAAGAGTAGTAGGCTTTACTCACAAATGACTAAGAGCGTTGGACCTTATGATTCTTTTTAAACCCATTACAAAAACTTTTCGGTAAATAATTATAAATTTGTTGACCACTAATCACTCTGCAGTTTTGCGAATACGTTAAATGATCTGAAGACATCAATGCCCATCGCATTTATATACATAAGTTAAGCAGCTGTAAAATTAACATCTGAATCTTCTCCGCAGCTCAAATATATGTCATTTCATATATTCATCCGCATTCTTCACCATCTACGGGTATCTTACAAACTTACAATGTTACCAGCTCCCAGTTGGCTTGATAGCTCAGTTGCGCACTGCAACGGTATATGTACAAATGTAAATACTCAGATCGAAAACCAAAGTCAGCCAAGTTCTCCTCAGAGACTTTTTGTTTGCCGACGACGCAGCTCTGGTTGCTCATAGTGACGACGATCTCCAGAACTTCCTCAATGGCTTTTCGAACGCCTGTGATGACTTCGGCCTAACCATCAGCCTCCAAAAAACCAAAATCATGACTCAGGATACAGAGGTTTCCTCCTCTCTCTTCATCAAGGACTATGCACTTGAAACGGTGAACAGCTTCATCTACCTTGGTTCTACTGTTACTAGCACCACCTCCCTTGACACCGAAATAGGAAAGAGGATTGGGCACGCTGCAACCAACATGTCAAAGCTTTGACAACGTGTCTGGGAAAATCAGAAGCTCACTGCTCCCACCAAAATGGCTGTCTACAGAGCCTGCATCATCAGCACGCTCCTCTATGGTAGCGAGTCCTGGACAATGTATGCAGCACAAGAAAAACGCCTGAATGTGTTCCACCTGCGCTGCTTGCGGCGCATCCTCTCCATCTCCTGGCAGGACCGCATTACGAACAGTGCTGTCTTAGAGAGAGCAGGCATCCCCTCCGTATACACCCTTCTTCGCCAGAGACGTCTGCGGTGGATTGGCCATGTACATCGAATGGATGAGGGCCCCATTCCCAAGCAACTCTTGTACGGAGAACTAGTACAAGGAAAAAGGCCGGTAGGACGACCGAAGCTCCGTTTCAAGGACGTGGTGAAGAGGGACATGCAGGCCATTGGTCTTCCAATCGATTCGTGGGAGACTCTTGCCAGTGACAGGAGTGCGTGGAAAACAAATTGCACCGAAGCCCTACGAGAGGGAGAAAAGCTTCTGCACATCACAGTGGATACCAGGAGAGAACGTCAGAAGGCCAGGGCCCTTGCTCCATCCACTGATTCCACTTATGTCTGTGGTTCTTGTCACCGCATCTGCCGATCACGAATCGGACTCCAAATCCATCTCAGAAAATGTTTAAGGAAATGTACAATTACTAACACACGCTAAAATTATGGACTAGATTGTCCGATAATGCCAATACAATACAAATATATCGCAGAGGTCATTGGTTCGAATCCCGTTCAAACCTAACATTTTTTCAGACTTTAATTTCACAGCTGGGTAAGTTGTGTATATAACTGTGATGCTCATCAATGTCTTCATATCTTTCTCCGTAGTCCAAATATAAAATCTTGCATGTATTCATTTGCACGTTAAGTAATCATTAACAATTCTACCCTAGCATGTGTTACAGGATCTTCAATTTTTGATGATCACGCGTTTTAGAAGAGAAGAGAATCATTTGTGGCTTTATCCAAGGGACCGTCAGCATTTGTGTTTATCGTCTCGATTTCGATACGGCGTTCGAAAATCAATGAAGCCCGCATGCCAATGCTAGTGGTATTTCTAAGATGAAAGCAACTAATTGTGGCCTTGATAGTTACCATCTTAATGACTATTACATGCTCATTTCCACTTGATTTACAAGGTACTTTGGTGCACATCGTTATTAAGCAGATCGCAAATGGCCGTGTTTACTTAGAAGAAGGTGTTATACGTCCAACTAGTTTTAGCTATAGGTAGGTACGAGAGGCACGAAAGTCCATAAAGCTCACGTGTTGACGAATGAACTTTTCGTGAGGGTGACCGTACTGGCTGGACTGTACAAAATTACCGATCCGTGCAGAAAGGAAGCTTAGTAAACTCCATCGCGATACATTTGCGAAGCAAATGTAGAGCAAAATATTGTATGGGTGAAGTAATACTCTGCAGACCATCTACGAGAACCCGAACATCTTTTCAGCTACACAAGTAAAACCAGCGAAAAATTGCACTTAAAACGTGCGCAGCCATGTCCTTTACACAGTTTTTTCACGTTTAGTTCATCTGTTTTACTACCTGGACGCATTATACATCTGAGACGTATAATAAGACTGTTTTATACGTCGTACACATTGCCTAATTTCATGTCGCCCGGGAGACTGGCACTAACGGATTTGTGCGGACGAAATGACAATGGCGTCCACTGTGGTAGACGAATTAAGCACATCGCAGAAAGTAAAGAGTTTCCGTTTTTGGCAGTGATAGTGCTCAAGGAGATATTGTAAGAGTTCCTGGAAAAGCGGTGGTGAATACTATACGTTAACAAAACTAGCCTCAGAAAGAAAAAAGGTTGTCGATGCTTATTTGTATGTTCTTGACCAAGCAAAACATGAAGTTAATTCTAATGGCCATGTTATTTGCACGAAACACTGGGCAGCAGGAAGCAGAAAAGATATCGAAGACCTGCCGACTATAAAATTAACCACGTGTGGAGTCGAGCACTGGAACTGTGATGCAACACTTTGTACGAATTCGTTGAGAGCCAATAGTAAGTTGACTTACTACCGTTTCAGTGAAGTCGCTGATTGTCCAGAGAAACGCCATGCATACAGCAAAATTCTGAATAAAGGCGGGCATTTCAAACGAGATCTCATTTGTTCTGCCTACTGGACTAATACACCAAGAAGGGATATAAATGAACTTCCAGATTTGCCATGCAGTAACAATACGTTATCTTGACAAGAAAATTACTAAGAAAACAACACCAAGTGAAAACATGGAGTGGGCCAAACGTGCTCTTACAAAGCAGCTAAATGAGAAAATAAAAAGGAGGAGACTAGTTTATAAAAAGGAAGATAACCCCTCTGAATTTGAAGTGTTAAGAGAGGAAATTGAGGATCTAAAAGAGAAACTGAAAGTGAAAATAGAACTGGTAAATAAAATGTTTACATGATGAATTGAGCTCACTTAAAGCCGAGAAAGAAGCCTATGCCAATTGAGACAAAGCCAAAGTCTGCATTCTTCTATGCATGTTTGAAATTGTATCCACAACAAGTTCTGTAAATGATTGGATTATCATTAACTGACAAATGACTTTGACTGTCCTTTTTGAGTGTGTCCTGCCCTGTATTTCTATAATTGTCTATCCTGATTATGAACATGGCCAAAGAAAGCGATTAAAGGGGACAGAACTTATGGGTGAAGGTGAATTAATCAACATGACACGAGCGTGGGGCAAAGAAAAATTCTGAGTCCCCGACAGGAATCGAACCCATGACCTCTCGAACACGGGGCGGGCGCTCTATCCACTGAGCTACGAGAACTCATGGAGGGCGAGGTCATTTAACTGAGTTCATATATGACAGGTGTCCTGCATACTGCTAGGATCAACGCTATCGAAGTCATCGTCAGTAGTGATAAATTTATAAAGATGGTGAATTTTAATCTCGGTAATGAAAAGTGAAGGTGAATTAATCAACATGACACGAGCGTGGGACAAAGAAAAGCTCAGTGGATAGAGCTACCGCCCGGTGTTCGGGAGGTCATGGGTTCGATTCCTGTTGGGGGCTCAGAATTTTTCTTTGTCCCACACTCGTGTCATGTTGATTAATTCACCACATTTCATTACCGAGCTTAAAATTCACCATCTTTATAAATTTATCAGAACTTATGTGCTTTCTAAAAATAAACAACACACCCTCCATCTAGGAATATTGGGATTTATGACAAATACAAGTGACTCTACTCAGTCCAGAATTTTTAGTGCTGGGCAGTTTTTTTTTTGCACTGTTTTCGATGCAATAGACCTCAGCCCTTTACCTGGAGAGGTGTCCTCATTTATGGGCTTCAGATTTTCAGGATACTGTACTTTTGACTTGTGGGTGAAAACTGGATCTCTTCCTAAGAGAATTGTGACATCAGCAGTGCAACACTTAGTTCTTTAAAGAACCATGACACTGGCAAAACTGGCATGTGGATCACACCATATGGTTGCTTGGTCATGTGTATTGATCCATACCCAGGGTCGGTTACGAATAGAGATTTAACCTCAGACTGTGGTGTTCTTGACATGATAAAGGAAAAAGGCACCACAGTTTTGACCGACAAGGGAATTGAAATTGAGGATCTCTGTCACTCAAAGTGACCTCTACACAATCGCCCAGTACTCAAATGTGATGCCCAGTATGAGGAGAGTGACATGAGCAGAAACTTTGATGTGGCAACTCTAGGAATTTGTAATGAGAATTACATAGGTAGAATGAGGGACTGTTCTATACTGGCATGTTGACCAAAGAGATGTGACATTCTTGGTTGTGTTTACAAGGTTTTTGCCCATATTGTAAACATGTTGTTTGCCCCGATCGGTCCAAAACAGGCAGCTCAACAATAAGGTTCTCATTAGCCATTCCCATTTGATATTTAATCACTGTACTCATATCATGCATGTCTTAACCTTCGTACGTACACGGCGGGAGGGAGGAGGTGGATGTCACCCCCTATAAGGTTTTTTCAAAGTTTTGAAAACACGATTTACCGAGGGGGCTGAAACTTTCAGTAGCTGTTCCTTCGTTCTCTGTAAAAATTTTGATATGTAATAAAGCAACTGTTCTATGCCATAGAAAGGTAACTTTGCTGGAGTAATCTGGCTCCTAATGAAGTGATCGTTTCTTCAACTTTTGTTTCCGAAGCCATTTTGAATACGGAATTTTAGAAAGTCCGCAAAAATTCGTTAGTGCCAGTCTCCCACGCGATATGAAATTAGGCAATAGACAGCATTTAAAGATCGTGTGACTAGGCGCAGCCACAAATTTTCCAAAACAAATACTATTTTTCAATAATGGATATAAAATACATCTTATTTTGAGATAAAACTTTTTGTATATTTTAAGTTTGGTTACTCAACAAACTATTGAGCAAACAATTGATTAATTAAAAGAAAGAGTGATCTCACCTCAACTCCAAAATTTGGTTTTTTGCTATGTTTACTTACAATAAGCCTAGGTCTTGGCGTCAATTTAGAATTTCAAGATATCTCAGTTGGCCTATTTAGTATTTAAGGCGTCGATCCATTTACCTAACAGGCATCGAGACCTTACTAAAGCTTCACTTTTCCTAGTTTGGAAAAGGTAGGAGTAGGAGCTAAAACTATGTGAATTAAATTCAGGAATTAATATTTAAAACATGTACGTTGATCGATAAACTTACAGGTACGACAAGCGCGGTATACCGGAGAAAGCATTTTCTGTTAAATTCTGAATATTGTTTCCTTGTAGGTCTCTGAGATAGATAGAGAAACAAAAAAAGAAATGTAGCATCAATATGGAGCTTAACAGTACACACTAAAATATTATTACTGATCATGAGTAGTAAAGTTAACTGATATTAAACTATTTATTTAAATCATACGCTATTGTTTAACAGTGTTCCAACCGTGTTATACTCTGCAGCAAGTTCAGTCCCACCATCTAACTGGCAAATAGTTTTGATGTGTTTTTAGGTGCGTTGGTTGTTTATCACTACGTTAGAAAGGACAGTCCTCCAGATCTTAGCAGACTTTGTTTAGATCAGAGTAAGATCGAGGAAATGACAAGAATATACAACACTTTTATTTCATTAAGTTTATTTATTTTATTTCATTTTTTTTTTTTACGTTTACATAGCCTACATGGTTAAAAGTGAACTATAACCCGCTTAATTTTCTTGTGAGGGGATGTGAGCGTTCGTAACTTGAGGTCCCTATCGTCGAAAACTGCCCGGCGTAAAAAAGCTAATCGAATTCTAGGATTCGATATTTCGGAGAATGCTGAGAAGATTGACGGAAAAAATGTACTCCTTATTTGTTGTTTTAACAAACAATGCGTATGGCAAGACCTCTTCGGAGACTCGAAACGCAACTACGCTCTCTATGGATGCATTCCCCAGACTCGTCTTTGGCTGCCATGACGCTAAATGGGCCAAAGTTTTGCTGAAAAAGCTAATTTTTATCAAAAAGAAAGATTTCTCGAGGATTAGGCACAAAAATCTGCAAGTTTCAATTTGGTGTGATTCCCCTTTCCTTTCCTTTTTCTCGGCCCTTTGACGTTCGCGACCTTTTGCGTTGCATATTCTTTCTGGCTGCCGTAAAAAGTTGGGTGTTGATTATGGGCAAAGCCTAGAAATCGCACCGTGATCAATTATAGGTCAAGTGGGCCATTTTACCACCACTTTTGCACCAAAACTGATAACGTTGTTTTTCAGTTTGCTACGTCACAATGCCGTCAATATCCAAAGCCGACCGTTGTGCGTATAGATCTATCCTAGCTCTACAATCTGCTTATTAAGAATATCTGGTGACGTTTAAATTGATGACGTCACAAGTGGTACTAAGAGCACGACCACCCAGGACGTGTATAAACGTCCTTGGGGGTCAAATGGTTACAGTATCCTCAACTTTGAAAGATTGGAAAACAAACCCTCGGGTAGTTTTTTAATTTCGTTGTCATCCAGCTTCCTGAAATTAGGTAGAATGTTGTTTATCTATTGTGCTTACTTACATAATTAGTTTGGCTTATTTAGGTTTTTTTATCCTGTTTACATTTAAAGCAATGCAAATAATATGAGGGATTTAAAAAAAATACAACAACAACAAATAAGTGGGTTTATCTTTCGTAGCAAGACAACTAACTCCTTGTACCTTAACAGTGTTTTTGTTTGTTTGTTTGTTTGTTTGTTTGATTTTGTTTTTGTTTTCCTAAAAGATAGATAAAGATACTTGACTGAATGCTTAACAGTATAATAAAGGAAATAATTTTGTTAGTTTTTTTTGGCAGCAGAATTTTTGCTAGCAATAGTTTCCATTAGTATAAGCCTTTGAGTTCAGATCGAGGAACAAATAACATCAGTTCTGGGCAAGGAAAGGGCACGGCAGGATTAAAATTCTGAAGACATTTGACCTTGAAATATTGAAAACCTTTATGTGTGACAAAGGTGTCAAAACCCAAACTTTTTGTAATAACAAAAAATTGCATGAGAACATTAAAGCTTTTTTTTTTTAACATTACATTAAAAAAAAAGAGCTAAAAAATGCTCCAGAAGTCATGATGCTTTCTGTACGCAAAGTCGTATTCCAATTATAAGGCGAAATGTAAACAGTTACGTCAACAGCTATTCTGCTAATTCTTCCACGAGGTGTTAATCTGTTAATATTGTATTCTTTATTCATAAAAGCCTTGCCGTTCTTTACTATCAATTCAACACTATATCTACAGCAGGAAAGAGTGACTTTTTATCATATTTGTTAAAAGAAAAATAAAGATAAACGTACAAGAGGCGTAATTGAGATAGTCCGGTGAATATCCTTGGAGGAAGACGACGAATGGCATTCTGAGACAGATCCCTGCAAACAAAGAAGTAAAAATAGACACTTAAATATATATTTTTATGAAAGACATTAAAAACTTGATGTATATAATCGGGAGATGTTAAAACTGTTGTAGTGACGCAAAATGGTCTCGTATAACGTTGCGGATATACATGTAAACACTCCCAGTTGCCGGTAACTTGCAGTTTAAGACTAATAAATTACAAACTGGTTGGTATGCAACTCTAAACGTCAGAGAAAAAGCTCACTCAGATAATGAATGAACATGCAAGTTATAAAAGATCTTATATTTATAATTAAATAAGGGCTCACAGTCGCAGTAAAAAAAGGAGTTGAAGTTGCTTACATCCAGGAGATTTACAACACAACTGTTATGAGTTTAACACATGCAACTTAAAGTAGGCCATATTTTAATTTGAATCTGCTTATTACGTTTTCTTATGCCCTTCCGTTTAATCGCAAAGAGATGTAATCTTCTCTGACGTGAAGCATTTCTCCCAGGAATTCGTGAACAATGTTACTGCAGTGCATTTCCCAACACCCGGACGTAACAGATGCGAAGCGATAGCCTTCCCTAGTCCCTAGAAACCACAAGCCAACTGTCGCAAGCTTCTCTATCGGTACCGCTGCCAGGAATAGAGGGTTTCTTTTTTGTTATAACTGGTGAAAGAATACGGAAAAGCGCTTGAAAGGCCTCAATGCTCATTCGGAAGTGCTCTCTATAAAAGTTATCGGCATGGCAGGATTTCTCGTGATTTCCTGAATGAAACCATCACTGATTCAAGGACAGTTCATTTGACCGCGATGGAGAACATTTTGACGTCTACGCAAAAATCAGCATCTTGTTTGAAAGAACTCACCCTTGGAAATTTGCATAGTGTTTACAGGAAGGAAGAAGAACTGCCTTAATTGTGAGTATAGATAAACGAAACAAAAGAGAAAGAGAAGAATCGAGAAAATAAGAACAAGGTCCTCGAAGGCTGTCAGTTTGTTGTTTTTATAAGACATTTCAGTGCGGCCGCTCAATCACAAAGTATAGCCCCATTATTTCATCATAACCAACTTCTAACCGAGTTAAGTTATTTGGAAATTTTAACCAGGTTAGTGCGGCCGCAGCCAGTCTATTTAATCTCGGTGGGAAATCTAATATGTCTTCTATCTGTCCTCTAAAAGGTCGAAAGGAAATTTCAAGTAAACTATTTTTAAGGACGTTCGCGATAATTGTTTCTGCGCATCCTTACTTCGCACGCAAATTCACACGCCACGTCATGCATCGAGCGCGCGCTAAGTAATCAAATGAACAATCATAGAGCAGATGGCCATTGCTATAGCTTTGCCTGGATTTAACGACCTTGGACGTTCGGTGACTCCTATTTTTCATTTGATGGATCATGTTCTACGGTTAGCGAAAAAAATGAAGAAAATCTATCGATTAGAAGTTTTAATTTTTTGCAAAATGCACCATCGAATTCCGTTCTTGTTAGTTCTTCGTTTACCTGTGCGGGGGGTTCAAATGCTTCTTGAAGGGTTTTGGAATTATTTACGCAACAGATCCTCTTCTACAAAATATGACTAAGATCGTTTGCTTCCGTTGACTCACCTTCAACATTTTTAACTATAAACCCCTGCAGACCATGCTGAATTACGAGCGCCAATTTTTCAAAATCAGGGTAGTTTTCCACACGTCTTATCTCTGAAGCGAAGTCCGTGACCCCCAATCTTTTTTTTTTTTTTTTACTTACTTTTTTTTTATTTTGCATCTTTGACACAAGTGACTCATTATCTGACTGCAGTAAAAATTAAACAAAAATCTATCGACTGGAAATTTTCCGCACGACCGTCCTTAAGTCACATAGGTCAGCAACATCATGGTCGATACACATAACCATAATCTAATAAGAGAGTACACTTACAGATTTGTTGTTGTCGTTGGAAGACACTTAAAGATGTAAAATGATGAATTTGACTTCCTGCAATTAACTTTGTTTTCAACTTGGCCGTTCCATTTCTCACCATGGCTGACACACAGATTTCTGCAATCTGAATGCAAATGAAGGAATTCAGAGCGTGTCCGATGCCAAAACACAAATGTTTGGTTTGGACAGGAGCCATAATCGCGGACGGAGACTGTAAGTCTTGGGATCCGTGCGCACCTATGATTTGGGACATTTTTTTTTGGGGGGGGGGGGGAGAACAAAGTGCACCACCCTGACGTCATATATACACGCGCAATTTCACCAGTAGTTGCCAATCGTTTTATGGAACAGACAGAGCTGAGCCGTGGACACCGTTCCCACTCCTCTAGCTATGTGATGAATCATTTCTATTAGTATCACCCAACTAGTGGACTAATGGAAATCCTGCATTTTAATTGGCTACGCGAGTAGCGAAATTGGCGAAATCGAACGTGACGCTTTCTTTAGTTTTATTCCCAAATAAATATTTCTTCAACTTGCATTTGCTCGCTTTGTTATTGGACTAGCTGGGTGATACTAAAACAATTAGACTCTTCGCCCTTAAGGACCACGGGTCAATAGCCCATTCGGCTACGCCTCATCGGCTATTGACCCGTAGCCCTTGCAGGCTACTGGTATAATTGTTAATTAGAACATTGAGAATGAAATTGGCGAAATTGTAAGAATATGTTAAGAATATACCCACGGCTGAGGCCTACTCTGGGGCCTCATGTCGCCTTAGGTCGCCTATAGCCGCCTAAAGTCGCCTAGAGTCGCCTCATGTCCCCTTAAGACGCCTAAAGTAGCTATTCGTTACGCAATGTAAGAAAGGTTTTCACACCCTCAAATTGCCCCTGTAGAAGGACATTACACTTAATAAGCTTCATGTTAAGGTAAACTCCACTCCAACCTTAAAGAGGAGGGGCACGGTGGCCAAATGATTGGTGCAATGGACCCCTTTTGGGGATCATTACATTGTGCTCGTATTCTCACAGTGTCTCCTCGCGCAGATCTATAACTGAGTTCTGGTAAGGGAAGGGGTGGGGGGAGGTGCAGCAGAGGTAACTTCAAGAGATCATTAGTTGATTTGAGGTGGGCAATCAGTTTAATAAGTGTGCTTTCTATATTTTTTTACAGCCGTTTTCAATGCATTGGAACCATCTAATACTCCTCTTAAGAAGCTGAGAATCTGGCAATTACGTGAACATGGCTACCCTGCATGGAAAAAACCTCATATTATAACAGTCCTGCGCTTGTCTAGCCTCCATTTTAGCGTGAATTATTTCTTCATGTAGACAATACTTAAATAGGAATGACAATCTGATGAACACTCTTTATTTTCCCTAACAGAGACAGCTTTCTATTTTGGCTCAGTTCTTTTTTTTCTCTTGTATTTTCAATGTAAAAGAGTTAATAAAGAAAAAAAGATGACACTGTTGTATCATCAGGAAATATATTACATATAGAAAGAGATAAAATTTTACTGTATTGCAATAATTTCATTTATTACTTTTGTTGGGATACTACTGAATCAAACTCTTCAAAGGCCTACAGTGTATAAACAACAACAATGAGAGGTGTTCTGGGTCATCAAGGTAAAAAGAAAAAAAGGAAATTAAAGTATTCTGGAGTAAAGCTCATTTTTCTCTTTTACGTTGGGCAGTTAAAATATGATCGTCCAAAGTCAATTGAGCCGAACTGAGGCTACACTTTAAAATACTTTGCTTACCCACTGTAAAAGAGTAACAAAAGTGGGTCATTTCTCCAGCAAAAATCATTGTTTGCATTGTTTCCACATTCGACAGCTGTAAAAGTTTGAACTTCGTAACTGGACGAACCAACTTGCAGCATAAATGTTTTCCTATCTTGACCGTTAAATTCTTTTCCCACATTTCATCGTCGTCAGTTTGATAAAGCCAGGTATTCACATCATCTTATATACTTTGCGTGGACTGTGCTACTCTTACTTTCACAAGGTACAGAAAATATTTTGTGATCAACTCTCAGCTAACATGCCGCCAGCACAATATTTTGATCACGTGACAGAATTTGGCCCCATGACAGTGATCATAAATCATGAGAGTAATCATAGTAGTACACGCGAGCACAACACGCGCGCAAGTGTGATTACTCCGAGATGCGTTTACAAACCGTAACAGAGAAATAACTAATTAATCTGCGCAGAAAGGAAACAAATCGCTAAACTGATTCTCTCCGAAAGTTAAATTGGGTGATTTGAAATAAACGTACAAGAAATCCTTGGTTTCCATTGAACTGACGTCATAAAATGAATGAAGCTGTATTGTGTTGCTCTCCTTAAAACACCTTGGTACAGCTGTACCCGCTTGTCATGAAACTTATCCCGGCGACACAGTTCGAGGAAAAAATAAAGAAAATTTTTCAATTTGGCATTTTGTGGAAACACTTGGCGGGAGAGCTCGAATTTTTTTGTTATTTGATCAACAGTGGTAAAAAAAATATATATTTCTAAAAAATAATTCGGTTCACTCTAACTGGGACATCAAAGTCTTCTGGAAGCTCCACAAACATCAACATTTCTAAATTCCAATTCGATCGGGAATTCAAGGGCCACGGGTTTGTCAGTCGTAAGACTGTTGTGTGTTACCCTCGTCAAACAAAGTTAATTTATTTATTTATGTTAGTGTTCTTACGATGGACCTTAGCATGTGGTCACTCATTGTGGTATTGGGATGTTTTGTCTGACTGAGGCAAGAGAGTAATAAATCGATTGAGTCCCTGAAAATGACTGAGCAACTTTGCAAATTGGAAAAGCATTCCCCAAAGTCGCCTTAAGAGAGGCCTACAGCTCAGATTTTGTCACGAGCGTTTTCTGGATGCTGATGGAAAATAAAATGCAATAAAATCATATAACGTTTTCAAACGAATTGTATTTTAATTTGCCTTTGAAAAGTATGGTGCATTCCTTCCTTTTTCTAACAAAACTAGCTAGCAAACTGATAAAAACTAATACTAGACACACAGTTATATCGGGCTGGTCACATCCGTTTTGTTTAACTGAAAGACACTGACTATGATAAGTCTGTAATCTAAGAATGTTCATAGCAATATTTTCAGCATAAAGTGGGTATAAACATAAGGATATCCAATCTGGGTATAAAAAGTATACATTCATAGTTATTAATACAAAGAGTGTATCGATATGTTGATGATTCGAGAACCAAAATTCATGAATGTGCAGTGATCTCAACTTCGATTATCTTGATGTCACTGATGCAAACATTCAGTTCACTTTGCAGGAAAAAAGAACTCCATGGAAGAATTCCATTCCTTGACACCTGCCTACATGTGAACTAAGATGACTCATGGAATGTCTATGTACCGGAAAACGACTCATTCTGTTCAAACCTGAATTTCCATTCTAACCATTGTCTACAACAAAAAAGAGCTGCAGTTGACACTTGACAGAGCTGGTACAAGAGAGTCCGAAGAATTGTCTTATCCAATAAAGTCAACAACAACAACAACGACCATTTTATTTTGCTTAATACATAGAATATCATATAGCAAAAAAAAAATAATTAAACGTAAATGAGCAAAAAAAAACTACTCAAAATAGCAAGAACTAAACGAGCTGAGTAGTTACAAAATTATTATGCTTTAAATCGGTTGTAGGAAAAATAAAGAAAAGAGGAGGGAGAAAAATACATTATTATTATTATTATTATTATTATTATTATCATTATTATTATTATAAGTCCGTAAAGCCTTGCCGCTTTTAACTTATGGTGCCGAGTTCAATCGGTGAGCCTAGGGCAGTCATATTATTATTATTATTATTATTATTATTATTATTATTATTATTATTATTATCATTATTATTATTATTATTACGATTATCTTAACAGGAGAATATATTATAGTGTCATACATCAAAGAGCATTTAAATTACACGAAGTCCCACTCGTCCGAAGTCCCACAAGTTTTTTTAATTCTCTGTTCAGATCCCAATTAGCACATGTTGAGGAAAAAAAAAACAGAAAACCTCAAAAAAGTGAGGAGCAGTGTAACTAAGCTCTCTTTGAATAAAGGCAATGACTTCGAATAAGCCAACACCACCCCACCCCTCCCCCCTCCTCTCGTCCCCCTCAAAGACCCAAATGAAAATGATTAAACTCTTCCTTACATACACGTTTATAAAGTGGCTGATCACGTTCGGTTGAGCCGAACGAAATATTTCAGACGGTCCAAAAATTTAAAAAAATTGGCATATAAACCGCGCATAATTAAAAATCCTCAATGATGACGCAATGTTTTATTATTATTATCATTATCATTATCATTATCATTATCATTATTATTGTTGGTTTTGAAACAAGTCTGTATGTTTATAGCAGCAGTGATGGCTCTCCATGGATGTTGAACGGCATTTTGAGTAGCTTTCCTAACAGCCTGTCTTTATCTCTGATGATAAAAGCGGGAAGGCCGCAGATATTCTTTTGTTTAAAACGCGCATCGAGGCAGCCGAACAGATGACACAAAACTGGACATTTTGAGGAGGCACCTAAATCTAATTATTGTCTCTTTTGTGTGCGTGCCAACCGGTAATGTTAAAAGCGCTTGTTAGCACGTGAATTCGAACAATTGAACAAATTGACCAGTTTCGATATATTAAAATGCAACCTGAAACAATACTCCTCAGCACGAGGTTCCAGGGAATACCTACAGAATTTGTGGGGTTTATTCGCCGGAGCGGAGGTATGGGGCCAGTCAAAATCTTCACAAATTCCGAGTAAAAACAAGTACTGGCAAACAAATGATCTCGTTTATGGCCATTGATCTTTTGGCAAGAAATACCATACAAGTGTAAAGATCTAAATCAATTTGCTTTCTCCAAAAGTGTTAAAAACTATGTTCTATCTCAACAATATCAAACGTAAGTTTCCACAATTCTTTTAGCTCTTTCCTTTAGTAATCTGTCCTTCTACCATTGTTACCTTTAATTGTTATATATGTATTTTTCTTTTCTTTTTCTTTATGCTAATATTGTAAGTTCAAAATGTAAGTGCAAAATAAAGTGAAGTTGAGGTTGAAGTTGAAGTCAAGTGCACATCACTCCAATAGAATTCGACAGATGTAGCAAGTTTCGCGTGCCCGGGAAATTATTTTTCACAGGTATGTTTAACTTTGCTGTTTTCTTTTAGTTCAGAATGAAAGTTCGTTCGTGAAGTTCGCGGATAAAGCTCGTAAGTTCAGAGAATTGTGAGGCGAGACGTAGAGACGTGGTGCGTAGAAGCGCATATTGAGGCTTACGATACTTCGCTATGAAACTCTCAGAAGCGAAAGGTCTGCAAATAAAACGTGGAGATTTACATCAAGAATGTAAGAGAGCACAAAATCGCGTCATAAGTGACATAAATGTACGTAGTGGTCATTTCCTATTTCTGCTGTATTTTACACCTGAACTTGCGACTTTAATCTTCTACTGCTGTATTTATATCGATATCGCTACCACAAAATATATCTCTGAAAATTTTAACTCATAATCGATGGCAAAACGCTTAGCTAGATATTCCTTGCTGCATGATTTCGAATTACGTTAACACTTAAAATATCTGTTGTGTTTCAACTGCGAAATGACCCAATTTATGAATATTCCCAAACAGTGAGTTTCCCAAACATTTTATGGCTTTTTTGAGAACTTTACGGATGGCGCTTACTATCCATGTTAAAATGATCTGAATTTATTGTTGCTCGTTTTTTGTTTTTAATTTTTGTCATCAACTAAACTGTATGCAGAACACTATGAAATATGAACCTTACTTAGGACGGAGCCACGGAGATAAATCAAACGCCTAGTTTTAATACATACATTACATAAATTACTTTATTTACTCACGGATTTCAGAGTAGCTTATGGAGCTAATATCTAAGAGCATTTAACCATCATTCCTTGTGAGGTTTTTTAGCTTCTTCTCATGAGTCTTGATGAACTGATTTGCCGCTTTAGCTACACTGTGGGCAACAGCTTGCTTACAAATTTTTTAAGCTTTACACCCCTTTGCTACAAAATGGGGCTGGTTAAAATGCTCATTGACAGGACCTTTAAGATCAACAACACGTGGTTGGGTTTTCACAATGATATTCAGAATTTGTTCACTATTTTGCGTACCCGAAATTTCTTTGTTTTCACCGACCTTCAAACACCGCCCGACAAGACGTTTTGGCAATTAAGAAACATCTTTTGAAAAGCGCCATCAACAGACGATTTAAGGAGCATCGTAAGCTACTTTGCAAGAGAAACAACTTGATGATCAGAATCTCCAGCGTCTTAAACAGTCTGGATAGCTACATATTACGTAAGGCTGTTGCCCACAGTGTAGCTAAAGCGGCAAATCAGTTCATCAAGACTCATGAGAAGAATTTAACCATCAGCTTTGAGACTGATAATTGTAAAACATAATGCACTTAATTTCACTTTCACAAGGCCGGCTTTTCTTGCTATAGAAATACTAAACCAAAGATAACTAATTAAATGTGCGTAAATAAGTGTTAAATGGCCATCTTCACCTGTAGGGGTTCTCCCTTACTTAGAGAGATGAAAATATTTTGGCCTATACTATTTTCGCCATAATCATTTATTCACCAAGCCCAACAGTTATGCCAAGTTTGAGTGAAATCAGTGATTTGAGCTGTATCACCGCAGCCCTTGTCTGGTTCTTTCTTGGGCATGCTTTTAATTGCACTTATCTTGTTTATTTTACGAAGGGAAAATGATAATGATGGCTTTCAAAAACCAAAGAATTTCATTGTAGTCCCTACAGGAAAATATATCTTACCTACAATAGTAACCGGTAAGTCTTTGGTGTCGGTACCAGCTTCATTATTGGCCACACATGAGTAGTTTCCAGTTTCATTTAAGCGAGTCATTACCAAACCAGTTTCTTTAGCCAATAACGTGGAGTTCTTAAAGATGGATATGCTGATAGGTGGTGATCCTTCGGCAGAACACCAAACAAAGTGACCTGGTGCCGCCCGCACAACTGGGACTGAGATCAATATTTTCGGTTTATCTGCATATGCAAAGGCAATGCACAAAGAGAGCAAACTTAATTTTATCTATTAGACTACAAAGCCCTTTATGAAAAACTCTCTCATTAATAGTAGCTTTTTATTTATTTCTAGATGTTTAGCTTGCACTGTAGTCCAAACGGTAATACGTCATGCAACAGACAAGGTACCGAGCATTACTTATTAGCTCTTGCCAAAGATCTATGTGAAGTCAGGATTGTTAGGTACACTGACAGCGACAGTATGTTATCAGACTTGTTTGACTATCACATGTGATTTGGACCCAGAATCTAACGTTTCACTACAGTGCGACTACTCAAACCGGGCCACTTGGAACAGAGTTGACCAATCCGAACGTTATCTGAGGGCAGAGGATGTCATTCTTTTCTTGTTATGATGTTGTGAAGTTCAAGAATACAAAGAATCGTCCAACTCAATATTTAAAACAGACCAAGAAGGTAGCGGGAAGCTATGGATCTCTTAGTAATCTTGGTAATTTTTTTTTGTTTATTTTCGATCCTAAATGCAAGAACTGTCTCACAAACAAGCAACAAGACGAAAAACCCTGTCGAGCGGAGCTCTTTGATACTCGGTGTACACATTTTTTTTTTTTTTTCTAAACATCTGTCATAACTGTTTTTGATCGAAAACGTGAAATTAAAATTCAGTTCACGAAGACACTGAGAGGAACTGTTCTGATCAGAATCCTTCAAAACACTTCGCAGGTGCTGACAACTTTTTAACGAGCTGCGATCAGCTCAGGGAGCACGGGTGATCTGCAAGATTTTATTACCGGAAACAGTGTAACAACAAAAAAAAAAAAAAGGAAAATACTAATGCTTAAAAAATTTAATGGATTAAAACTTGCCGATAAAAAAAGATTCCATTTCCAGGCGTTTCCTTTCGTACTGGTGCCACCTCCCCCGGGGAGGACCGGATATGTCTTTTCTTCGGTCTTGTCTTTTTAATTTCACTCGCTTATTTACGAAAAAAGTTTGGCCCTTTTTTCCTTAAAGTTCTATTAGATCAGCTTTGTTCCAAAAGGATCAGTTCGAGTAATCGCACTGTAAATCGGCAAAACGTAATAGAACTTCACAGTATAATTTAATGGGAATCCGAACCATCGAGTTTGCATTCGAGTTCAAGCTCGAGTTCGAGTTCGAGTTAGACTTCGAGTTGGACTTCGAGTTGGAGATCGAGTTTGACATCTGATAAAAAATATAAAAATGCAAATAACAAATATAAATAACAAAATAAAAAAAAAAAAAATGGAGGAGGGAATTATATGCTAATTACATGGTCATATTCTAACCATGAGCCAACGATCTCTGTTAAGAAAGTCGAGTGGCGTGACGCGTGATGCGTGACTCATCTTGTGTTAAACTAACAGACCTGCATAACGTGGTATGATCTGAGGTCCTGTCATCAGCCTGCTTGCTGGCCATCGTGGAATTGGCAATGGAAAGGTAGGTTTAATTTACTTTATGAAGACTTGCAGTTGAAAGATTTATTTTAGAATGCAAATTAACGCTGAAACATGCCCCTGTTTTCAGCGAGGAAACAATCATAGAGACCCGGCATAGAGATAACTTCATCGCTAGAGAAAGATGATCATCAGAAAGATACACGTGGTGATACAATGTAAGTCTTCCTTTTCATCATGGATCAAAACGGTATTTCAGAAGAGACTGAAGGAAGAATTGCCGTTTTGGGATTTTATTTTTCTGTACGTGGCTTTATTGCTTATGCGTCCGTCCGAGTGGCACAGCACAGACCTGCCATCTTGACGGGTGGGCAAAGCGGTCAGAAATTACAGTGAGCAACCGGAACGATGATCCTGCTGGTATACGTTAAAACAATAGTGATCTAATCGGCTTCACATATAAAATGGAGAATATAAAAGCAGAATCCAACACAACGTAAGATGATTTTTTGAAGGTATACGATATTTCGGCTGGCCAAACCAGCCTTCTTCAGGTACAATGAGAATTTAACATGAGGACGTGTTTTTATGTAGCATATTTTCGTCATACGGGAAACACGTAAAACTAATTGACAGTGTGAATTAAAGATAAGCATAAAGTAAAACAAAATAAAATGTTCAGACCATCGGGATCAATTGTTCTGCCTTTTTGGATTTAAAAAAAGCTTCTCTGGCCTTACGGATGGAGTATCGGTTGGAAAAGAATTTTTTGATGGGGATTAATTGCATGTCGTGGCAGTGTGGTCAGGAGATGACAGGAAATGTTCTGCGGCTGTATTAAGTTTAGATTTGTTGTTAGGGTTATCTATGGTGAGGTGGTGTTCGTTAAATCGGTCTTTTAAACGTCGTTTACAGTACATGGGAGAGACGAAACGACGTTTAAAAGACCTATTTAATCAACACCGCCGTATAGGAAACTTCTCACTGTACCTGGGGAAGGCTGGTTTGGCCAACCGAAATAGTACACCTTCAAAACAATCATCCTACGTTGTGTCGCTTCCTGCTTTTATACTCTTTAGGATTTACTGTGTTTGTATGAGAATCCGATGGCAAACAACTTTTCCTATAATGCCCCTTAGAACATGAACTCCTCTATTACCCCAAAGATTTGGCCTGGAGGTTACCTTCTTCTGTACATTATCTTAAGCAAGTAATGAAAAATTTGGAATTTTCTTTTCCAGCCCGCGCGGGTACTAGCTGGCCAGGGATATGTTCTCTCATTCATACATCCATACACTTTCAATAGCTCCGATCAGTTCAATCCAATTTAATTTAAAACGATTCAACAAATGCAAATGTTTTCTATTTCAGTTTACTTAACACTAGTTGTTTTTTCGTTTACATTTAATGACAGTACTCGAGACTGCAAGATTAAGTGATTTAATGACTTTAAAAACATTAACAATGTTAATAGTTACAATTAATTTTTAAGCTTTTAGTTGAAGTGGACGGCAGGTTGTTTGTCACACTGTACCTGTATCTAACTATTTTTTGGTAAATAAAGAAGAATAAATATATTGTTCCAATATATTTCTTATAACGTTTTTTTTAACTTAAGTAAAGTGGAAAAAAAAACAAACAAACAAACAAAAAAGCAAAAACAAAAAACAATTGACTGCTGCCGGGCTACAAAGCCGGAAAAGCTAATTTGGTTGGTTTGGTTCCATTTGTTTGGTCTTTGCCTATCTTCGCCTTTATCTGTTGTCAAATCTATTTCCACTCGAAGTCTAACTCGATCTTCAACTCGAAAACCAACTCGAAGTCCAACTGGAAGTCGAACTCGAACTCGAACTCGAACTCGAACTCGTACTCGAACTCGAACTCGAACTCGTACTCGTACTCGAACTCGAACTCGAACTCGAACTCGAACTCGTACTCGAACTCGAACTCGAACTCGAACTCGAACTCGAACTCGTACTCGAACTCGAACTCGAACTCGAACTCGAACTCGAACTCGAACTCGAACTCGTACTCGAACTCGAACTCGAACTCGAACTCGAGTCCAAACTCGAGGGATTACTTCTCCCTAATTTAATGGAGTGCGTTGTTTCATTTGTTTTATATCATCTATAATTCTTTCACGAAGTCGTTGTTCGTTGAAAATTCCCATAAACCACGTACATTATGCATAAGGAGCCGACGCCTTAACATTTTTAGTTTTCTTTTCTTTTCTTTTTTTTTTTTTCTCTGTAGTAGGGTATTTAGAGACAACATTTCTTAACCTTAGGGGCGTGTTCTATAATTATGTTTCTCCAGTAATAGAATTCCTACAAAAAGAAAAGGAAATCAAGTATTCTTCCTCAAATTTAAATTTCTCTGAACAATTCGTAGGTAACAAGTTTACCTTTAGATGAGTTAAATGTGTAAACACCCTTCAAGTTGCAAAGGTTATCTTCCCACCCATAACGGTTCTCCGTTAGCTCCACCAACATAAAACGGCCACTTGACTGTATGATGAAAGGTCGCCTTGCTCCGGTAAAAACCCCTAAAGAGGTGTTAGTTGTTTTTCGTCCATCATAGATTCGGATCAAATTCTGCCCAAGCTTTTGTGAATCAGATAACTGAAATGTCTCAAATTTCAATCTAATAGTGTGGTTTAGTGGTGCCGTGATGACCCAGCTGGAACGGTACCAGAGCCAAGATGATTTGAATTCGGAACTGATGGACTCGCCAGAAGGTCCATTAACGACAAAGTTGCATGTGGAAAACACATCTATAAAGGTAGATGCCTCAGTATCAGATTATTGTAAAACAAAATCCAATTTGAAACATTGTATTTTACTGTCGAAATAAATTATTTCTTAATTTCTTGCGAGTCATTTTAGCCAATTAGAGGGTGCGCACAATCCTCCATAGGAAAAAAAAAGATGGCGACTAGTACCTTTACCCATAATTCTTAGCACAAGAAAACTTTGATGATCCTCATAAAAACGTACAGAAAAGTTCTAAAACCGTCAAACCTAGTAGACACAATGCCGTTACCACAGTGACAAATACTGCAAAAATATGGCTTTGCTTGTACTTTACGGGCTGTGTAAACCTTACAAGGTATTGTGGAAAAATGTACAGCCACCATCCTTTTTCATACGGAGTATTCACCCCCGTAATATTATGAACAGGTATTCTAAAACAACTATGGCTCTTTTAAAACAAACTTTAATATCTTGTCACCTTATATGTTTGAAACCTTGCTGTCGATTTAGAATAATTTAATTGTTCTATATTTGTCACTCCCTTGAGTTTATGCAAAATAAATCCAAATTTAGTCTTGATCTCATTAGCCTTGCAGCAAATCCTCCGTGTGTGCGCATTTGTTTGCACGGATAATTTCAAAGGATTTCTATAGTCCTCATCTTTAGTTTTTACCTATATATAACTAAAAATTAGTCAATCTTGCGTAATACTTTGATAGTACTGTCCACAAATGACTTACCTTGCGGATTGCACAGTAAAATTGCAATCAAGACTGGTGCTGTAGAAACCCAGCGTTGCATCTTTAACTCAGTGGAACAACTCCAATGATATGAACTGAAATGATATGAATGCTCTCAAATGTGACTGATAAATCTGAAAGGCCAAACCTAGTAGTGAGGAGATATATATAAACGCTTTCCACTTCAAATCATGCCTTAATCCATGTACCTCTGAGGGTTAATCCCGCTCCAAACGAGAGCGGCAGTTTTCATAGATATAGTCATATTATTTATATTCTTTTTTCAGTCTTATAAACTTTCGTCCTTGTTAAGAACGGGCCTTAGGTAAAATTATTTCATTGAAAAGTTGACTTTCTTGCTAACCATAGAGAATGCTGATCTTGGTAAAGGGACGAAATATGTGTTTTGCCAGCTGGGACCTTAACTGTATTTTAAGTTTTTAAGGTAACAACGGAGCTCCTCGTTTAAGCTGCAGCCTTATGATAACAGCCCTATCAGCCACCCCAGTGTGATAATTACAAAAAAATCGATTAGTACTGGTACCACCTCCCTCGGGAGTGCGGTGGGGCGGTGGGGGGAATTGTATTTTTTCGGTCTTGCCGATGGTTTGAACTTCTCGCCCGTATGGTCATCGCAGATTTCGAAAAATCCCAAGCGCATTTCGAAGCTCCCGGTGCTATTATTCTAAAATGGCCATATAAGGTTATTTTGAAATCGTATAACAAAGCCAATTGTGTTCAAACTCGATCCGTTTTTCTTGATAAACGATCAACATCGTGCACCTTGAGGGCTTGCTACACAGGCCTAAAATAACTATCAATTTTTGAATACTGGCTTACAATTAATACAAATAGCTGGCTTCAAGTGGAGTAAGAAATAAAGCAAATTTGAGCGGCTTTTTAACCCAAGAATAAACCATATTGAAAGGAAGCCTGTGTGATTAGCAAACCGGCAGATCCCAGATGACAGACATTTTTAAATGTGGCATTACTCGCAGATGATATGACGTCATGATTGATACATAAAATTCTGATTGATTGAGTCAATAAGTTAATAAAGATGGTGAATTTTAAGCTCGGTAATGAAATGTGAAGGTGAATTAATCAACATGACAGGAGCGTGGGACAAAGAAAAATTCTGAGTCCCCGACAGGAATCGAACCCATGACCTTCCGAACACCGGGCGGGCGCTCTATCCACTGAGCTACTGTTCTCTTTATTTCAATACTTGCTTCTTCAGTAGGATAGGAAAGTAAGCTCATCTTGCAGAAATTAAACAGCGGTAAGGTGATTTGAAAAGCAAACTTTCCGTTAACTATTGATGTCTTTTGTTTATGAGCAGTTTCAGATCAAATATGTTCTTACAATATTGGACCGATGAATATCGTTTAGAAACAAGAAAAGAGCGACAGTACTCTAGCTGGGAGGATAATAGCGCTAACAACAGTAAAAGACGTTCATGGAAACTAACCTAACCTAAACTTACACTTATTCTCGATCCCCAGTGAAATTTCTTTCCAAGACAACAGAAACTTAACTGCAAAGAGAAAGACGAATTTAATAGTTTAAACCAACATATGTCTAGCACACTTTTGTTTCTTCGAAACGTCAATAGCATTTAATCACGGCGAAATCCTCACTGTGGAAAAACGAAGTTAACTTTGAAAAATTTATTCACTTCTCAAAGGCATTTTTTTCTGTGAGACGAAGATCGAGTCTAAAATGGTCTTGTTGTGATTCCAGATAAAATTAGCCTGATGTTGCAAACATAAGAGTGTTGTCTCAACACACTAAGGTAACCACGCATAAGAACTAAATAGCGCTTAACTTGGTATTGAAGCATTCAAATTGACTTCGCATTTAATTCTGAAGCTTTCTGGAAGAAAGATTATCAGCATTGGAAGTAAAAAATTAGCGGGAAACAATGTTCTACTCACATCTTCAACCGAAAAAATAGGCCATATTTGTATTCTCGGTATTGGACTGGAACTAGCTTGAAATGGAGGCTTGTGCGGGGGAATATCATTAAAAAGAGATAAATGTCATTTACATTTCAAAAGACTCCCCGCATTAGCCTCAGTTCCATGCTAGTTCCAGTCCAATACCGAGAATACGAATATGGCCTAAACCGGACCACTGAAAACAAAACAAAACAAAACAAAACAAAAAGAACAACAACAAAAAACAATTGAAAAAGTCTTCAGCTTACCTCAAACTAGATGCTCTCGTTTGTTTGTTTGTTTATTTATTATTATTTTTTGTGAAATCAATAATTTAAACTTAAATATGTTTTAGAAAAGCATATAATACATCTAAAAACAGCTAAAATGATAAGTGTAGAAGTGAATACGCAGTTATTGACGCGCAAGTGTATTTTTGTAAAGAATGATTCTCCGTTCAGCAGAAATTTCTTTGTCGCAATGTCTTGTAGTGCATTCCTCAACAGCTCTAGACAGGCGCAGAATCTATACAATAGCTCGATTGAATACTTTCAAAAATAACAAAAAAAAAATCGGCGCAGTGCGAAAAGAACTTTTGGAACATATTATCATTATTGTTTGAAAGCGCCTAAATAATTGACTATAATTTTAATGTAAGGTCGAAAAAAACTTTCCACAAGGTTTTGAAAATTCCTAGGATTGTGAGACTCCTCAAACGAGCAATTTTTAATAGTAATGAATATAAAAACATAGTAGATCTCAGCGGCAAAACATTGTTCTTTAAAACAAAAGGATGATATCTACAGTAGACATTATCAAGAAAAATGTTGACAAAGACTTCAACTCACCTTGATATCAAACTTTACATCCTGGTGAGTGGTCTCTGAGTAAACTAACCCAGTCACACTTCGAAGAAAAGTACAATGTTGGTCTAATGCAAAAATAACAAATGTTCGGTGTAAACAAGAAGCAAACAAGATGTCAGGCGCCCAAGGCGGCTCTCGGTGAGTACTGCTTTACCGATAGATTATTTTCACCAACAACGCAACTGGTTCGGAACTTTTTATTTCCCCAAGACCTCCTTTCAGCTGCTTTACAATGTCATTTCATTCTTATGAGGGTAGACAGAGTTTATTCCAAATACGCGATAGGGGCAAAAGTTATCGTGTGAAGCGTGAAAAGCAACCAAAAGACATACGTAATGAGTGAATTATTTTTACGAAAAAGGTACCGTAAACTGTACCTAAGAAGTATATCTACTGACAAAACATAAAATCTGTGCTTGAAACGGGATCACAACCTCGCGTTTCCTACCTACCCTTTCTTAAGAAATGAATAATTTATGTTTTTTTATTATCAACGAGAAAAAGCGAGTTATCAGCTTATTTTACTCCTGTTCCATGTTCGGACATCGCACATTTTAAAACAACATCAAATTGAAGTCTTCGAAAAGCGAGAAACTAATTATTATTCTGCGTTCAAATAAAATTGAGCTCGTATTCAGAAAGCTAAAAGTCTGCTGCCTCGAAGACTTGCTTTTGGGTCAAAAAAATACTGACAGCCGAATATTATGTCAAGTTAATTCGCTGCACGAGCTAAAACCGTCGCTGAAAAGTGTTAATCGAGTTTAAAACTGTCAACTAAATTCACTCAGGATTGTGAATAACACTTCCCCTGGCTTTCAAATGTTTAACTGACTTTGTTTTTTTTTTAATATACATAATGATTGCGAACAGCTATCCGATTATAGCACTGAACGTGTTTCTCCCAACACATAGGATATACGCACAGTAAAAATTATCTGACAAAAAGTTTAGAGAGTCTTCAACTTACCTTGTTAACAGGAAACTTTAGGTTTAAAGGGAAGGGAAAATAGTCACACTGTAAAGAGATAAGGTTGGTTTAATTCAAAACAATAAAAAATTTCACTTCAATTATTATGATGTTAAATAATTGTAAATTAAATACTGTCGCTCTTTCGTTTCGCACCGTTAAGGATACTGCAATTACCCTGCTGTAAATAAAACTACAAATTGCACACTTGAGGTCGACACGTAAATAACTCGGCCATTTTTGTATTAAGTTCAATACCACTTACTTCAGCTAACCTGAGAATATTGAAATACAGAAGCGTTCGAATCTTTCCATGAAACATCTTTTGATGCTAATTAAGAGTTCCGCTTTAGAGTTCGACCTAGGAAAACGAAATGCTCAAAACTCTCACGACGATTGAATGATCAAAAGCTAACGGGAATACGTTTTACACTCGGTTTCACAAAAGCGTCCTGATCTCAACGCCAAGCTAAATGTTTCATTAAAACCATAGTATGCATATACGCAGGTTGACAACGCTTCAGTTAATTCTATTCAAGTAGACTAAACTTTATGGCTTCAAAGACCTCTATTAACGAATTCGAGATCGGTAAAGTTCTAACTTTGCAGCTTTTTCCCAATTTTTGTAAAGAACTACATAAAATAATTACCCTTAACAACAGAACACACGACATTCGACATTTTAATTTAGCTTTAATTTAGTTAAGAGAGACATAAGCTCCAAAGTTTCTCTAAAACACTAAATATAACTGTGACGCAAAAGACAAGGGTCCGAATATGACAATATAACCTGTGCCGCTTTTAAATCGCAAGAATGTTTTTATTCATACATAACCACTGTCTGCCTAGTACTGGAAAACTTCATCTCCTCAGGAAGGATGAAAAGTTGAGACGAAATTAACTCAGGGCTGACAGAAAAACTCGCTTTAAATTTTAAATGTTAAACTGAGTTTGAATTTGAATACCATCCTGTCAAACAACAACAATCCCAACAATGGGAAAAACGAAGGGCTGACTGACCGGCAAAAACATGTTCTTAATTTGTAACGAGGCAATAAATCGACAGCAGTAAGTAGGATCATTCAAGAAGTTTAAAAGTCACTCAACCTACCTCGTCAATAGAAGACTTAGCTCCAAGTGAGTGGTCTCACTGATAATGAAGAACAGTCATTCTGTAGATATCAATTTCATGTTGCTTTTAGAAGAGGAGTTTAATGTAAATAATATGTCAAAATGCTCTGGTGTTCAATACTAATTAGTTGAATATTTTTCGGTTTCGATTTCCATCTGTCTGAGATCAAAAAACTAAATATCACGCTTCTAATCCAACTTTCCACGAAGAAACAAACAATACATTTCTAACCGAACTAATAATTTATAATATGCAATTAAATGCAATATTCACGATCGGTTTGAACATTTGCTGAACGGTTTTTTTTCTCTCCAAAAATAAATTATTTTTCAATATAAATGAGGTCTGCCCACATACTCTCAGTAGTCCAGGTGAAATTGCATTCCGTTTTTTTCCTTGTAAATTTTATCCACGGCTCCAGAAGCTCCATGCTTTAAAAATTTATCGTGTATTAATAAAGGTCATTAGATTATCTTTATTAATAAGGTTAAAATTTTATGATATCTCAAAATATCAATCAGTTTTACGTTTTAGGACTTAACTAGTCACCATGTATCTCTGACCTAATATTTGCTGCTTTCTGACATTTCCCCCAAAAGACCCGTTCATCTTGAAAGTCTGTAAACAACCTTTTAATTAACTTGTCAGGCTATTGATTACTTGACAAATAAGGCAAGCAATTTGGAAAACGCTAATTTCGTTGGGACTTCCTTTCAGCTGCTTTTAATAAAGTGAATACTTAGCTTTTAAATTCTCATCAAGGTGTTTGTGCGCAACTTACAATTTCTGTAGTCTAAATCATTAACATGGACAGTTGTCTTTATAATTATCGTGTCTGGTTTTAACTTCCGTTTGACAACGAAAATATTTCTTTACGACATAATGACGAAAAAGCCAATTCAAGTTTAATATATATATATATTTTTTTTTTTGACTACCACGTCTTTGAATATGAAATTGAATATACTTGGCATGATAGGCGAATTTTCCGCTTATCATTTTACGCTTAACATTCCCTCCAGTTGATTTGATTCGCTTTTTTAATCCGAAATTCGTTTTCTACTGATTGCTTTCATACTGCAAGAAGACCAGTAAAGTGGGCCATCACTGAGAATTGGTTCATGGCGGGGAATATTCTTTGAAGAAGAGAGGCTCGGTCGGTCATATCTGGAATATCATGTTCAAATTAGGTAAAAAAAATGCGTGTTTGAAATGTTAATACCGAGTTTTTCATCTCAGCGTGGACACATGACGTAAAACATGTTCTAATTGGTGAAAACATGACATGTTTACCTCCAAATATTTGAGGTTTGAAGGGCGTTCGTGCATGCTATGTTGTGCTAAAATGGTGGGAAAAAAATGGATATCCAAGACTTCTTCGAGAAAATGACCCCTTAGTTTGGACAATCGATTTCAACAACTTTGAATAAGTGAGCGACAGTTTGCTCGGTGTTCTGATGTGGTTTCCTGAAAGCGAGTCGTGTTGCCTGTCTCGTGATGTTGCTTAGCGTACTTGTGTGCAGTTGGACTTTGAAGACGAAACCTGCGACTTATTGTACTAATTGGAAGCATGCGAGACCTCGTTTCTCAAATCCTAAGACAGAAGAACTCCTGGTTTGAAGTAGGCTCGATTTCCATTCGTTTTGTGAGCCTGCGTTTCTTTCCCCACACCACGGCTGGATCACTGGTCTAGCCATTGTATTTTTGGACCAATCACCGCCAAGCCTAATAGAATCGAGCAGGCTTGGCTGTGATTGGTCAATTCTGTCACTCGTTTTTCCAACATGGCGGAAAACAGTACTGACGAGTTTTCTTTTGCTGTAAAGTGTGTTTTAGAGCGCTTTTCTTATAGGCAAACTTTGGGAAAAGATGTCTTAGGCCTAGGGTAAACGTCGAATCTTACTCGAATTTAATTCGTCGAACCTATTAATTTTGAAATAGGCGCATGAATGGTGCGACGTTTGCTGCAATTAAAATCGACTCAAATTAATTGGCTCGACTCTAGCATAGGTTCGACTTGCTAGCTCGGATAATGCGACAGTGGTTCGGCGATTCAGCAAACGCCGCTCTAAACACGCGCTGAACTCAATTCATAAATCATGCAAATTACAAAATAATTGATTCAAATGTGATGGACTGGGCAAACGTTACAAAAATACATACTCCTCCATCTGTCGTTACATACTGCGAGGCTTGTGACAGGGACCTAAAGAGAGCCGCGCCGGGTCTACCGTTGTCTGAAGAGAAGAGTATCGGCATTTCGCTAGCAAGTCCTAGCAGTAACTAGTCGCGCATCGAGTGAATACCACGGGGACACGTGCTTATTCCCGTGTTTTAATGAAGTGCAATTTGTGAAATAGGATCGACGTAGGTTCGACGCTTGCTATCACTCTGGAATTAAGGCGACTCTTTGTCGCACCTATTTTTAATTTATTCGACGCGACTTGGATTCGACGTGTGCCCTAAGCCTTAGCTTTACAGCCAATGGCGTCAGGAAATTCTGTGATTTTTAAGTCTTTCTAGCACATCTTCGATGCTGCGTTGATCACTCAGGCATATTAAGGAGTGGGTCAGTTGTTATTTGTTATTTCAGGGGTGGTCCATCTGGAGAACCATGCGTACAAAGGCTTCTAACCTAGGTATGGTAAACGACTGCCAAAACAAGTTTAGTTAATGGTGTTGTTGCCATGGCAACCATTCACGTGACCAAATAACAGCTCACTTCCGGTTTATATTTTAAGGCCGCTGCAGACATGGAAGAGCAGTAGTTATTCAAGATTTTATTGCATAGTATGACTGCTTACCCAAGAACCACACCCAATGTAACTGGAATGCATGTCCAAGTCACGTGACCAAAGGACTGTCACTAATGTAACTTTATACAAACTACTTTAAAGAGACTTTCAGCAAGGTTTGACAACCGTTCTAATTACATTGAGTACGGTTCTTGGGTAGGTAGTAAAACTACAGAACAAAACGTTGATAAAGGAACGTTTTTCCCTGCCTGCAGAAGCTTTCAAAATTAAACCGGAAGTGGCCTGTTATGTGGTCACGTGACACATTTCAAGTAAAACAACAACGTTAAGTCATCTATTAATTGGAGATGTAACCTGCAGACAAGTTTTGTCCACAATTGTACTAACCGTTTCCAAGATTGACCACCCAGCCCTTAATATACCTGAAGAGATTCGGAAACCAGTCCGATTTACTAGTTGTGCTGGTTGTTGTTTGGTTATATTATATCTCTCTGCTCAACTCGTTTATGCAGGACCAAGCCAGGTTCCTTACTTCAATCGGTGTAAAAGCAATTAATATCGGGGACGAGCGAAAGAGGGTGGATTATTTTAGGTCGTGCTAGGGTCCCCGGTATGGTTATCCATATAAATATGATATGTGCAACTCATCTATTCATATACACGCGACTATAAATTTGAAAGCGAGAATTCTCGAGAGTATCATCACATGGTCTAATTGGTGCAACAAACCACCTAAGCTAAAGAGGTCTATTCCAAATGTTCTGTTGATGCATCGTCACATGGACATTTAGCACATAATAGGACGGCCTTACCTCTGCATTTTGATGCAGACCTAGGGGATTTTGAAAACACTTTCAGTTGCAATTTTGTAATGCAATTGTAAAGGAAACACATGTTATTCTGTAAATATTTTCTATTAATCTGTCTTACAAGGAAGGGAGGTTACTTGTAATCAACAAACCTAAAGTATCTGTGCGTTTTAGCAATTATTATTCAGTGAACCATCAGCTCTTGTGAGTGCACCCAAAACAAAAGGAAATAAGTTTTGAATGCATGTATGATCGCTTTACCGCACGTGTTTATAGCCTTGGCTACAAAACTTGGCATTACCTACAGCATCCGGACCACCGAGGAAACGCCTATCCTCTCACTGTCTAATTTTGCTGGTAAAAAGGTTCTTTTTCGGCGATTTGTATCAGCAAATCAATTTGATTTTGTGTTGGTTATTTTTTTATAGTTATTTTCCATAGTCTCAAAAAGGTAGGGCTAACTAAACATGTGCTTGGATACGATTTTTATTACGCCCGTGTGTTTACCCAAACGTATCATGCAATCGGGATAGGAGCAGTACTTTACTTTATACTCCTGGTATCTTTTATTCCAAGGAAAGAAAAGGAGTTACAACATAGCGTGCGCGCTAGTCCTATCTAATTCCTATCGAGTCATCATGAACAAAATTTTTATGTACGCACGGCCGTGCTCAATAAAATGACGTGTGCAGTTTCATTTCAGCTGCAAAATTTCCGTCGAGTTTAGTGCGAGTTCCTTTTGTTTAAGTTTCGGCACTGTGAAGATTATTCTGAACAATCCAAACCCTACTTCGAGCCTTTGACTTTTGCCGAGCTAAGATTTTTACTTAAACTTGAGTATTTTGACTTTGTCTACATTTTCGTTGAGTATTTTTGACCTTGTTTGCCTACAATTTCATTATAATAACATACATGAAAAAAATTACTCGATTCTGATTGGCTGAGAGCAGTGCAGTTCAAGAGTAACATCAGTGCAAAACGTGTAACACCGGTGCAAAAAGTGTAACACCAGTGCAAATGACACATCATAATTCTGAGTCATGATTGGCTGAAAGACAAAAGGAAATTTTCTAATCCAATGAAATCACATGAAATGATGATGAAAATTTTGTGCGGAAACTTTCAAAAGTTTTCTCGAATGAGAAAAAAAGGCTTCAAGAAAGATCTTCCAGCACTTCCTCCACGCAAAGTTTTTTATATTGTTAATAAGAAATCATACAATTTTTCTGGTTCAATTTGAAATTAATTTTTCACTTGTGAGTTTTTCAAAAAGCTGAAATTGAACTCGAAACCGTATAATTACCTAATATACTAATTAAATCGAAGAAGCGAATTTTTCGTCGACAGTTTTAGAAACCAGGTTAAGCGTTTTCGTTCAACTGATTGTGGCGTGTTAGGACCCTAATGACCTTTGTTTTCCTTCACCGTGCATTGTGAGAAATTTGTAGTTTATCACAAATAAAACAGGTTTAGGGCCAAATATGTTGTCGCCATGTTATATAGATGTCGCCATGTTATATATACGCACGCTAAATATGAACTAATTCTTTATTCTTACCTGCACTCTACACATATGAGCTTTTTCGCTTTGGAAATCCTTCAGAACTAGTGCCATTCGGTGATGTTACCAAGAGTGGTAGAACCTGTATGGTAAAAAGGAAAAGGTCTAGTTTGCTGCAGAGGTCTTATAACAGAGGCAGGCCGAAGAAGCAACATTGGCTTATGATCCTTGGTATCACTGGATAGTTCTCTTGCATTGGACCACTCGGGCTCAGTGATGACGATTTCGACTCAACTCAGAATATTTGTTTACCGATTTACCATAAATAAGTTTATCGATGCAAAAATACCCTTGGGGTCTAGATTCCTGCTGGCTAAGATTTCGTGCAGCTTTGAAACAAGTTCCTGTTTTAGTTTTACGCTTTTCCTTGGATAACCCAAAATATTTCTAAGTAGAACACATTTTTGGCAACAGGTTTAATTTTCACGGAGTGACAACCTCCGCCATATTTTCCCCCGCGCTGCTCGAATGTTAGTTTGCATAAAAAGCGGATATGACGTCACGGACAAAACCGATACGGACCAGTGATCCAGCCGTCTGTTGGGAGGACTATCAACAAACGGACTCCCAAAACGGCTGCAAATCGAGCCTAGGTTTGAAGTTGTACAAGTAAATATTAATCGAAAATATATCAAAAACCTCTAATACTTGCAAACGTTGGCCCGAAAGTTTGCTTATCGGCTGTAAAACTTCAAATATTTGACAACCCCCAAAAAGACATGTTTGCACCCAAGAGGCCAATTCCGAGTTGCCTCAGTATGACTCAAGGGTACATGAAAATTGCTCAAGTTGTGGTACAGTGATATAAATGTGATCCATTTGTGTACAGTAGTCAGTAGTATAATGGTTAACTAATTGTATGTATCCTCTGTTTTTTATCAGTGATTTTTTTGAGAGACCTTTCGTCTGTTGTGTCTTGCATTATATTAATATTGAAATCTCCAATAAGCATGGTGGGTATTCTAGTATCTGTTATTTCTGAGTTACGAAGATGAACGAGGGCTTTTATCAACTCTAAAACTGGAACATTAGATTTGAACGGTAGCTACCTACCACATAGATATTTGGAATTGGACTGCTTAGAACTGCTTAGAACTGTTACAGTATTATATTTTATGGCAGGTCCACACCAGCCCCCTGGGTTGCCAGACGCAGACCTGCCTCATCAAAAATATATGTATGTATGTATGTATGTATGTATGTATGTATGTATGTATGTATGTATGTATGTATGTACGTATGTATGTACGTATGTACGTACGTATGTACGTAGGTATGTACGTACGTACGTACGTCGTATGTACGTAGGTATGTACGTAGGTATGTACGTAGGTATGTACGTAGGTATGTACGTAGGTATGTACGTAGGTATGTACGTAGGTATGTACGTAGGTATGTACGTAGGTATGTACGTAGGTATGTACGTAGGTATGTACGTAGGTATGTACGTAGGTATGTACGTAGGTATGTACGTAGGTATGTACGTAGGTATGTACGTAGGTATGTACGTAGGTATGTACGTAGGTATGTACGTAGGTATGTACGTAGGTATGTACGTAGGTATGTACGTAGGTATGTACGTAGGTATGTACGTACGTATGTATGTACGTATGTATGTACGTATGTATGTACGTATGTACGTATGTATGTACGAGGGCTTTTATCAACTCTAAAACTGGAACATTAGATTTGAACGGTAGCTACCTACCACATAGATATTTGGAATTGGACTGCTTAGAACTGCTTAGAACTGTTACAGTATTATATTTTATGGCAGGTCCACACCAGCCCCCTGGGTTGCCAGACGCAGACCTGCCTCATCAAAAATATATGTATGTATGTATGTATGTATGTATGTATGTATGTATGTATGTATGTATGTATGTATGTATGTATGTATGTATGTATGTATGTATGTATGTATGTAATTTCTACATTATTAATATTGAACCTGCATGGAATTCCCGTATAGTTTAAATCATTTTTTAAATGTATACGGCAGTGCATAGCAAGTTCTGATTTTGAAGTTTTAAAAGTCATTTCTGTGTAGAGTAAATCCACTTGGGATATACGTATCATCTTTATCTGACATACAAAGCCTTGTTTCCACAAAAATACTAACATCAGCTTTTTATCAGCGATTAGACATTTATGTGATACTATTATTGCAGCATCAGGTAATAAAGAGCGGTAGCATTGATCCATTAAAGTATTATTGACGGAAAGCTAGAATCTGAGTTGGAACATCACTCTGATAACAACTAAATCAAATATTATGATAATCAGAGAAGCTAAAAACAATTTTAACAAGTTTATGTTTTGTAAATATTTATTCACCACGCCTTCATAAGGCTACTTATAGGTTATTGAACAGCCATCTAAAGTCAACAACAACAGCAGCAGCATCTGCAACAGCTAAACTAACTAACTAACTACAAAATCAAAGTATAAAACATGAAATACAAAATTATTTAACAAGATCGTCTTAAATATAATAGTAGTAGCAGCGAAGAAAGTAATAAGAAACCTCAACGCTTGTACTTTCTCGTCTGAGAGTAAGTTTTGATCGCAATAAGAAAAAACATTATTTGCATAGTACAAATAATTCCATTGAACAAAGTTGTATGTGGATGAGAAATTGGTATAAAAAGTCTGGGCATGCAATTCTAAAAAAGAGTGCATGCTCCCAATTTTCAAATGCCTAGAAAATTCAATTTAACTAAGGTTATGGTGACGAGGGAACAATTGCAAATGGATCAGGTCCAACACTTAAACCGGATAGAGTCACCGACCCGCTACCTGTGCTGTTCCTCTCCCAATTTTTGCCTTTCACAACAAAGTTTCAGTTTTGGAACCGTTCAAATTGAACCCGCTCTGTGTGAATACCTAGACCAGTTCATTTTGGCAGCGGCCGTGCAATTTAGGCTATCTTCACCCCAGATTGGTCCAAAATGGATCAAACCCAAAACTGCCTAATGCATATTCTGAGCATGACTAACTGGTTGAAGTCGCTGATTCGCTCACGTTGATTAAGTAGTCGACCGGTTTTTGAACCTATGTTGATGTACTATGTTGATGAATTTTTTTCTTAATGAGCTTGAAAAGCCTAATTTCCTGTCACAATACCTACTATATACAATGACAAGCAGACAGATGAAGATGATATGGAAAAGCATCCAAAATTATTACAAAGAGTACATTGTAAATAAAATAAATTATACTCATCACACGGGCTCAGTCATGATGGTTATTATTTTGAGGTGGATTGGATTAAAAAATCAGAGTGCAGCTCAAATATCTTAAAGTAATTAAATATATGTAATTATAATTCATCAAATATTTTTGCTCGCACGAGATTGATCTAAATGAGTCACGTGACTGAATATAAACCAACGGGGAACATTCCCCAATTTTAAAAAAGATCTCGCGAGTTGCAAAAATACTTAAAAGTCACAATAGCCTCCAGCTGACTTTACAATTAGGCTCGGATATTTGTCCTTTGACATTATCTGTTCCTCGAAGCTAACAGCTCGCTTCCAGAAACAGAAAATGTCCGCAGACAAATATCTGAACATCTTTTCACGCCAAATGTAGGCCATTGTTTATTTACAATTTAAACTTTGGTCACTTTTAAATAAGAGATTTTCACATTTAATTCAAAATAATGTTTAAATGTAATTGGTTTGGAAATTCCTAACTTATCTAGGTTTACAATTACTTTTGTTTGCATGTAATTTGTAAACATTACTGTCGATTTCTTCTCTTTTGTCCTTTTTTTCATCATAATTTTCCTAACATACGCTTGCCTTTTAATTAAGGTCCAACCTCTACTAATGAACACTTCTATAGAACAGCCACCTCTCCACAACGGTCACCTCTACACAACAGCCACCTCTACCCAAAGGCCACTTCTACACAACGCCCCCCCCCCTTTTTTTTTTCTTCCGCTGACGGTCCATATCTCAGTACAACAATTCTACCAGGACCACCTCTCCACAACAGCAACGGCCACTAAAGTGCGTCCCGACTGCCTAAATAACCTCTCAACAACGGCCAGTTTAACAATAATTCACGAACGGTGTATGCAAAACTCCATTTTTTATAGCAAAAGGTCAACGAAACTTAATCCGTACAGTGCCTCGTTGGTGTCTGTTTCTGTTTTATTTAAAGGAGCTCAGTCATGGCATTTTGTTATTTTGGCCACGTGCAAAATTACCTCCAAATTAAAGGAAACCTGAAAATGATATTTTACTACGATAGAAAAACAGCAAAACGATAATAATAAACCATAAAGGAACAAGAGTGGTTAAGGATGGAGAAGATTGACACGGACTACAAACGACCAGCGATAAAAATTCAGGCTCAAATCTTCAACATAGGCAAACCTTGAGGAAGCTCTTTTAATAGATATATATTTGTGTTATGTATTTATACACACACACAATCAGGTGTAATATTTCACCCTTACTGCCCCATAACGGCCACCTCTATCATTAATGGCCACTTTTCTCTGTCCCAAGGCAGCCGTTGTGGAGAGGTTCGACTGTTAAGTTATTAATTTAAATATAAACTAGCAATTGCCTGACTCAGCACCCATGCGACTACTTTACTTGGGCATTTATCATGTTGTCCAATGTGACATCAAAGTTGGCTTTCGTTCAAATTAAGTTGATCATAGTCATTTGTCGCTGATGGCTCCACATAGTCATAAGGTGGTACAGGGGGCTGCAAAGGAAAAGAGAATAACATGTCATTTTGCTAACCTGAAGCTGACCGATCGCTTCTTGTAATAAAATTGATTAGGATCCAGAGAAGTTACAACCATAAATCCCAGTGAAACCAATTGTCGGAAATCTGCGAATTCCTCGGAATTTCTAAAAACGACCACATTAAGGTGGCTTACTACAGTTTTGGTGGAATAAAACAGCTCAACTTCTAACTCTTTGGTAAAATGTTCCAACATGTTTTTCCTTTCTCTATTTACTGTTTATTTAAGTCTCTTACCATTCTATGTGAAACCTGAACAATTAAACGTCAACAAATGGCCAAAATGAACGACCGAGTATCTAAGGGGAGACTGAGCACTAGTAGGTAAAACCACGTTTTTCTCAAAATCTACCCGTATGACCCCCCCTCAAAATTCAGGAATAAGAAATTGGTTCTGATTTAACATTCATGCAAAGTAAAATAAAAATCTGTAAGTCAAATTTTGAGCTATTTTTGATTTCACATTTTCTTAGTTTGCAAAAAATCTGTCTTACAGATTTATATTTTACTTTGCATGAATGTAAATCAGAGCCAATTTCTTATTCCTGAAATTTTGAGGTGGGGTCATACAGATAGATTTTGAGAAAAACGCGATTTAACCTACTAGAGCCCAGTCTCTCCTTAGGTACTCGGTCGTTCATTTTAGCCATTTGTTGACGTTTAATTGTTCAAGTTTCACATAGAATGGTAAAAGACTTAAGTAAACAGTAAATAGAGAAAGAAAAAACATGTTGGAACATTTTTCAAAAGAGTTAGAAGTTGGGCTGTTATAATCCATCAAAACTGTAGTAGGTCACTTTAAAAAAAAAAAAAAAGAAAAGAAAAGAAAACCTCTTTTTGCGAATCTCGGATTTGTCAAGAGCAATGGTAAACATTTTAAAGCAGTAATATAAAGAACGAACGTGGCAAGGACACAAAATCTAATTTTATGGAAATATTATGGAATGCACTGGCTACAAGCTGAGTGTGGTGTGTGATTTTGTAGGAATCACCAGGAATACCATATAAGGAAAATAAACAAGAAATAAGTAACCTCTCTAGAACTCTATACTTACAATACAAAGTTGCCATAAAACAGAAGTACCTCAATACCATCAAACCTCTCCATGTGTCCCTAATATTGACTTACTGCATTACAGAGGTAGAGATTATCTGAATTCCAACTCGGTTGGGAAAAAATGAACTTTCTCTAATAGAGAGGCGTCTGAATGTCTGAGGTTCCACTGTACTGGTACTATGTCGACGATTGCTGTTTTTGTTGTTGTTGTTTTTTTTTTGAGTTAGCCTAGCTATGTGGTCAGTTTCAGAGCAGCTCATAGCCTGCAGTCCGTATGTATTTCGCAATTTTCTCGCATGGTTTAAGCGCCACGCTGGGTTGGCATTGACGCAATCAACTACTACGCCACCAAGTACACGACTAAAATGAAAGGAAAATTTTCCCACTGTGATCAAATCAAGTTTAATGAATCTGTACTTAAACCAGGAACACCAGAATAGCAGCATATCGCTAACCACTAACTGTTAACGACTACCAGCTGAAAACCTAGCTGTTATCTGTCAAAAATTACATTGAAATCCAACTGTAAACATGTACCTGCAGATGGCGTAGTGCGTGCGCAAAACAAGTGCGAGATACGCAAATGTTTTACTTACTGGGAAGGTGACAGCAATAAATGTAACGCGCACCGTAAAAGTTTTCAAAAAAAGATGAATAACTTTAAAAAACGCGTGGTTCCCCTACATTTTATGTTATGAAATGAAGTGGCAAGCCTATTCAACTTGTGATTAGTTTTTGGTTGTGAGCAAAAGGTATTTAGACTGTATTTTAGCTGAACCAGAGGAAGGCTGTCAGAGACGCTACAAGCGCTGTTGCAACGAATTTGTTATTAAAAACATATCAAAAATGGTTTTTATGTTACCATTTGCCATGTAGTTTAAAGATCTTTTTAAATATGTTTGCTTTTCTGTATGTAAAGGAGAATTCTAAGGAAATCTGTAATGAAATTTCCTTTCCTTCTTTTTTCAGGAAAATGCTGATGTCAGCATTTTTGTTGAGATTCAAGGCTAATTATCTCGAAAAAATGCGTGGCTACCCCCTATTTTCTTTGTGGATTCCAATAGCCCTTGGAAAGATCTAATTTTTCCGCGTGGTTCTAACCTGGCGCAAAAACCTTTGTATTTAGTAGGCACCGTCCTTAAATACTCGCAACTGATCAAACTATTTTGCTTTGAAATATTATTGCTGGAATCCACTTTCTTCTACTGCTGTACAGCCAGCGAGTTTTCCAAATAAATTGTGGTTAGCAAACATGGAAAACCTATATTTCTCTGATAAAAAGAGCCTTCCTGTCAATATGTGTACTCGGGCTTATAATACTTAAGAATTAAAAAAAATGTATCATAAAGCACAAAAGTTGGGACGAATAAAGATCGACAGGCCATTTTGCTATGCAAATATTTCCTAGTTCCCTTCCCTTGTGGGGGCAAGAGGTGATCACTAGGCCAAAAATGGCTTCATTAATTCATTAAATAGATCAAATTTTGCCCCTACAAGGGACTGGAGCTAGCATTAGCAAAATGATATATTGTAATATTATCAGACAATATCTACTTACCTGAAGTATTAAACGGTTCCTTAAGCGTATTCTTGGTAATACACCACGCCTATGAAGCCATTGTCTGAGGAGAAGATTACACACACAGTTTGGATGCATGCCTAATCCTTGATCAACAGATTTACTGTGATACACTAGCTGAGAGGCTAGTGAATTATATTTAACAATAACATTATTAACTCTCGATATCTATCACGTGACAGTTGACGAGGGCGCAGCCACTGTAATAAAATAAGGCCGAGGGCATGCGTCGAATCCAAGTCGCGTCGAATAAATTAAAAATAGGTGCGACAAAGAGTCGACTTAATTCCAGCGTGGTAACAAACGTCGAACCTGCTTCGATCCTCTTTCACAAGTTGCACTTCATTAAAACACGGGAATAAGCACGTGTCCCCGTGCTATTCACTCGATGTGCAGCTACTTAATGCTAGGACTTGCTAGCGAAATGCCGAACTACAGTACTCGTCGGGCCTTACTTTGGCAATTAATTGCGAAAAAAGAAAGAGACGACTCGCATTACATACAGCTCTGAGGACAGTGCGTTAGGGACGACAGCTATTGCTCCAAGTGGCATGCTTTTGTTGGCGAACAACAAAGGAGCAGCAGTCTTGGGCAGCTGTCTTGATGTCAGCAATGACTTTCGATAGCTCGCCACTCCCCGGTCGCGAAATTGTCTTTGTACAGCGCATGCTCACCAGGGGAAGAAGGGGGAAATAGCGTTCGGCAGATAAGGGAGTATGTATTTTTGTGTTTATTACGTTTGCCAAGCCCATCCCATCAATTATTTTTTAATTTGCATGATTTATGGATAAAGTTCAGCGCGTGTTTAGAACGACGTTTGCTGAAACGCCGAACCACTGTCGGATTATCCGACTTGGCAAGTCGAGCTTATGCTAGAGTCGAACCAATTAATTTGAGTCGAACTTAATTGCGGCAAACGTCGCACCATTCATGCTCCTATTTCAAAATTAATAGGTTCGACGAATTAAGTTCGATTAAGGTTCGACGTTTGCTCCAGTTCTAACACTGCTGAGGTTAACAGATTGTTGGATTGCCGTGTAATGAAGAACTGTCTTGAGATGTTGATTGAATAGGGGAGCTTACCATTTAGCAAAAAAAATCCGGAAATTTCAGTTGCAAGTTAAATGGAACAGTAATTTTCCAGAAAATCCGTTCGGTAATTGTAGACTACCTCCAGAAGTAGTCCACGTTTTTTGTTCGGAAAGGAACGACAGAAATTTCCTTGCAATTTTGTAAATTTTCCAGTTTCCAGTGTCTCATCAGCCGAAAACAATTAGGAGAAATCTAATTTCAAATGGTATGCGCCATCTCGTTCGGTTGGTTTGCTGATTTTGGAAAAACCCTAACCATTATTCAACGGTCATTCCAACCGCTTTATTCTAACAAATGGTAAGCACCCTAGGTCTCCACTCTTTAAATCAACTGTCTATAGAAAACCCCATCGATTAAACTCAAAATATTACTCACAACCATTAACACATTCCAAGTTTTATGTTAACAGTTCTAAAAAGAGCAAAGCCTATATTGCTTTAGAACATGATCGCTTACAAGAACCCATTCCCACAAGCGACAAGATCTCTCTTTATGTCCAAAGACCCCTCCTTGGATTTCCCAAGGTGGTCACTTAAAAGAAATTCCTCTGTTAGTAAAAAAAAAGCCACTCGTGACTAGCAGCAGTACACTGACAAAAATACCTTCGTACCTAAGCAAGTATACCGCAACCGAAGCTGTTATAGATGCCACCACAACTGACACTGTGATCAAAGCGATTTGTTTGCTGCTCAGGTTTCCTCCGTCCTTTTGTGGTGTTGAGTTATCTACATGAAAAATACATGCATCCCTAGCAGTTACATATGAGTTTCTTACCAGGGATTCATTTTAAAACAAAATGGAAACACGAAAACAAACCCTGGCCCAGTGTTCAAAACGCCATGTATTGTAATCATCTTACATACCACAAAAACCTGAAGATTGAATATTTGTTCATTTAAAAAAACAAAAACCTCCCTCGGAATAAGTTTAACTGTACTCTCTTTCAAGAGCACCCCCACCATGGAGCCACCTATCCTAAAATGATAAGTAAAAGCTTGGGTCCACTTTTTTGCTCCTTTAATCATGTACTGCTTAGAATAAAATTTAAACTACATGACGGTATGTTGCATTGTGTTCGCAAACTCATTAATGACTAATGAAATTTTAAAGGCTGCCGCACACTAGCCGATTTTCTGTCGTAGAACTGCAGATTTTATGTCGGGGTCAAATCGGGTGAAAAAATTTGTCGGGCCATCTGCTTGTCGCACACTAGCCAATTTTTTTGTCGCGACTAACCGCGTTCAGGCTTGGGGCCGAGTCATCCAAAATCAAGATGGCGCCTATTCACTGACGTGACTCTCGTGACATTTCTTAATTAGTTGAGGCGCGCGCGAGCCCCGACAAATTGTCTTGGTCCACCGCACACTAGCCGACAAGGCCCGACAAGACGTTTTCAGATCTAGCACTGTCAGGTATCGCCCGACAAGCCCCGATCTTCTCGCAGACTTGTCTGAATTGATCGCACACTAGCCGACAAGTGAAGATTTTTTGTTGGCCGACAAAAAATCGACTACTGTGCGGCAGCCATAAGAAGAGAAATCATGAACGTGACAGTGTTTACACGATCCGGTAACACGGAACAAAATCAGCCATGCTGGGTCACAAGTTACACAGTGGGACTTCCACGACAAGGCAGCCTGTACCAGAAGAGATTTTTATGATTTTATTTCTCCGTTTTCTCCTTAGCTCTAGTTTCCATTGAAAAGATATATCAAACACTCAAGATACTAGAGTGAAGAATGATCATCGCAGTTAATTTTCCAATTTAAGCAATTGGAAAGAAGAAGCCTGAAAAAATCAGGGCTTCAACGGGATTCGAACCCGTGACCTCCGCGATACCGGTGCGATGCTCTACCAACTGAGCTATGAAGCCACACATTGGGAGCGAGGTCAATTAATTGAGTTCATATCTTCCCGTGAGGAGTGAAATGATGTGAAGTTTATATGAAATAATTCATATATGAACTGCGGTTGTAGATGAGAGTGAAGAATGATCATCGCAGTTAATTTTCCAATTTAAACAATTGGAAAGAATATATGAACTCATATATGAACTGCGGTTGTAGATGAGAGTGGAAAATTAACTGCGATGATCATTCTTCACTCTCATCTACAACCGCAGTTCATATATGAATTATTTCATATAAACTTCACATCATTTCACTCCTCACGGGAAGATATGAACTCAATTAATTGACCTCGCTCCCAATGTGTGGCTTCATAGCTCAGTTGGTAGAGCATCGCACCGGTATCGCGGAGGTCACGAGTTCGAATCCCGTTGAAGCCCTGATTTTTTCAGGCTTCTTCTTTCCAATTGCTTAAATCGGAAAATTAACTGCGATGATCATTCTTCACTCTCATCTACAACCGCAGTTCATATATGAATTATTTCATATAAACTTCACATCATTTCACTCCTCACGGGAAGATATGAACTCAATTAATAACCTCGCTCCCAATGTGTGGCTTCATAGCTCAGTTGGTAGAGCATTGCACCGGTATTGCGGAGGTCACGAGTTCGAATCCCGTTGAAGCCCTGATTTTTTCAGGCTTCTTCTTTCCAAATGCTTAAATTGGAAAATTAAGTGCGATGATCATTCTTCACTCTCATCTACAACCGCAGTTCATATATGAATTATTTCATATAAACTTCACATCATTTCACTCCTCACGGGAAGATATGAACTCAATTGATTGACCTCGCTCCCAATGTGTGGCTTCATAGCTCAGTTGGTAGAGCATCGCACCGGTATCGCGGAGGTCACGGATTCGAATCCCGTTGAAGCCCTGATTTTTTCAGGCTTCTTCTTTCCAATTGCTTAAATTGGAAAATTAACTGCGATGATCATTCTTCACTCTCATCTACAACCGCAGTTCATATATGAATTATTTCATATAAACTTCACTCAAGATACTGTTTGACCACATTTCCAGACACCTCAAGGTTTCGCAAAAATACTACGCTATGTGTCATATCGTTAACTCTCTTGTCGGTGATTAGAAATGCGGTCAAACGTTTTCTTTCTATTTGATATTTTACTTTCTTAACCCACCTTGAAGTTCCTTAATTATGTACGGCTCACCACCTGCACTACAAAATTGTTCTTTGTTACACATCTTTATGAAGACATTGTAACTTTTGGCAGAATCAAGTCTTTGTAAAACTGCTCTATTTGATGTGGCATCCACATGATATTCACAGTCTGGAACAGAACCTTGGCTAACATGATGATAATTGCAGTAAACCACATGTTTACCAGGAGTGCCATGCCAGGAGGAATTGCGTGCCAACTGGAAGAAACAGTAGGACATAAGTACTGTTAAGAGTTCAATAGAGGATATTACATGGCCGCACGGAGATAAGAAATTTCTCTTCGAGTGTTGAAAAATATTTCACGAGTGAGCGCTGCGGACGATTGAAATGTTTTTCAACACGAGTAGATACATTTCGTATTTCCAAGCGACCATGAAATTTTCATTTTTATTAGATACAATTCTCACAATACATAACGACGTTTTTGAAGATTTCCAACCATGAGGTGCTTTATCATATCCAAACTGATTAAGGGTGGGGTAGGTGCTGTCAGCTGAAGCCAAAAGATGACGTTGAAAACACTTACCAAGACCTTCATTCCCAAATTTATACTAGAGACGAATTATCCGATGCCGAATTTACATAAGGAGACATTGGTTTATCCAACTGAGACGCCTTATCAGTCTGACATGGATAAATAGCCTAGGTATAAATCCGGTGTCTGGACGAATTAGGTGGCAAAATTGATCTTGAACTGACTCATCTGTCAGCACGTCTTGCAGACATGCTGAGACGGATCAGTCCAAGACAAATTAATGAAGAGATTGTCTGTAAATTACAAAAAGACCAGAATATTAAGAATGGCTGACTGTTAGGATCGAGAAACGCCGGTCAACGTCCCATTCGACAAATCGCTCATATTTTGCCCAAAGATACTCTTAGGTGACCTAATTCTAAAAATCATATTTAAAGGTTCCAGCGAATTTTTATTTTTCAGAAATTCGCGAAAATTTGAAAGCGCGGTCAAAGTGCGGTTTTTCGTGTAATAAAATGACCGAAATAAGGTGCGAGGACGAAGCGCTGCTAAAGTCTTAAAATAAACTCAATTGACTTCAAACTTCACGCAAATGTGGAACAACCACTCTAATTTATTCCTCGCTTTAAACTAATCTCAGATATGTTGATATAGTGGTTTTCCGAACCATTTTAAAAACAGCTATGAAGCGTGTGAAAAATAACGGCAAAATATAGGTCATGTTTAACAGCATAAAAATGCATCTGGTACCTCACTTTCCGATTATTTTACTTTACAGCCTTAAAATATCATTATTAAAGATATACCATGCCAAGTTTCATGCTCGAACTCGCAGTATTTCCCTCTGTGAAAAAAGAAAATCTATGTCGATGTGTTGGGCGCAAATAACACAATAATTATGCACGAACTAGAGACAAATCAATTTCAATGGCGAAAGTAAAAGGCTATCATTAATTAGAATCCCGTCAATTCACTGCTATCACTAGAAACATAATGTCCACTGCATAAAAACTGTTTTTAGACGTTTTCGAACCATTGCGCGTTAACTTTGTTTAATTTCGTGTCCGCCGTCATGTCTAGTTTGTCATCGCGTGTATTTCCTTAATGTTAACAACACGTGAATGGTTGTCATAACAAACGCAAGAGATTTCCGGGAACCTTAATGTTTTCGATTCACCAAAACGCTTTAAGTTCGTTAAGACACAATAATGTGTCAACTTGGTATGCTTTTTAGCATCAAGGACGTTAAAGGACTGTAACTTAATCGAGTTGAAATATCTTGAAGCAAATCAAAATCGCGCCCTTATTCTAATTTGCTAAACAGCCGATCTCCGCTCAAGTTCAAGAAGTCGAGAGGTTAATCCGGCAATGTATTACCGGTACAACAACAAAATCAAACCGAGGTCATCAAAAGTGTAAGTTTAAAAGTGTAGTGGCAAGTTCCAAATAAATTTCGCCTATATAAATTGGAAACAAGACGTGAAACGGTCTGACCCGAAACAAATAAACAAAATATTAATATGACTAATTTAACCCGAAAATGTTACAGAAAACATACCAAAAAGCCGTCGATTCCCCTCGATACCACTCCGCATTGCCTTAAAGAGCCCAAGCTTTCTGCTGTAAGAATCAGGGGCCTCATGAATCTGTATTTATTATATCGGCAACCATGCTGCGTGGCTGATATTCGAGACTCAGTAAAAGTTGTCACACAACCGTACGAGCAGCCCAGTCACGCTTTCACTGCTCTTGCACAAATGTTCAACATTTCGCAATTTACATAAACCGACTACAAGTTTAAAGTAGTGACAGTAGATTGAAATGCGCTTTTTAAAGCTGTCCTATCGAGAAACAATTATTTCTTGTTTTTGAATGGCTCTTAGCTGTAGCTACAGTCGGGGAGGGGGGGGAGAGGGTATTCCCGGAAATTTCGGATATCTGTATGCCGTGGAAGATTAAGTGGTCTCCAGCTCTTAACGCCAACACTGAAACACTAGATGATTCTCGAAGTATCACAGGGGTCACTAAGCTAAATAATTTTGAGTGTAGCACCGCTGAGTCAATTAACCGTTGGCGCGCATATTGCATTGACCGTGGACAGATGGAAAAACAGTTAAACCGGAAAAGCCTGTTGCACATTGTAATTTAGCGTTGTCCAACACGCAGTCGGTCTGGTTGTAATGTTAATCGTATTTGAGAGAATCTCAAGTTTTCTTTCGACACATACTGGGGTGACATATTACTAGATGGGCGTGACCGGGAGCCACGAGTCAAGTCAGTCAACTCGCCATGCTTAACCGAGAGGAGTGACTGCGACCTTAACATCAGTGCCATTATCAACGGGTGTGACCGAGGAAGCGTCTGCTGAGGTTTCCATAGATAGTAACCATGCACGGTAGGGGTGTATTGATGTCTTCAAGGCCGCTGCATTCGTGTCTTTTATAGGCTGTCTACTTTAGAGAGGCACTTGTCGCTGGAGAAATGTACTCAGTCCCTGGAAAGCTATTCCCTTATGGACTTAGCCAAAATGTGCAAACCTTGCTTGGAGCAGGCGTTGGCGCTTAACTAAAAGCCACAATAGGTCACCAGGAAGCCCTCGTTGTTTTAAAAAAGGTTTCGGCTCTCAGGGCAGTCAGTGACAAGCAGCAATCGTATCTTATGGCAAAATTGCGCGTTGGTCAAACGACAGGCCGAAAGGTTGACGCCGAACTGGTGGCGCGGGAATGCGCAGTGCCCGGGATCCTTATAATTTTCGTCTTTTTCAGGTGCTAGTTTTTCTTTCATCTAAGTGCCGCAATGCGCCAAAGTGATCCTGATGAGATGCATGTTCAGGCATCTAAAGAGGTGAGAAATTTTAGTCAGGCAAAGGAAGTTGTAGAAATACTCCAGCTCCAGCATCCTTTGGTACACGACCAGCGAGACTCCTGTGCCTTGGCGATGGAGGGTGACCTAAAGAACCTGAAACTGTGTATGCTACCGTGCGGGTGCGAAGACATGGGACTAGATAGACCTCTCCCACTAGTGCGCGGAAAGGCTCCAAACTCGGCGCTTTTGAAGTATTTTACTAACAACTGCACTTGGCGGAAGTATTCTTAGGAACTGCCGGTGTTTGGCTTCTTCGGTATTTAGCAAACACCTCTTGCGGGAGCGGGGGGGGGGGGGGAGGAGGGGGGAGGATCGTTAAATTTTTGTAGAAAAGGGGAGGGAGTAGAGGAGGAAGACCCTTAAGAGGAAAAACTAACGGCCGAATCGTCTCAACCTCGTTCCCAGGGTCTCTCATTTCACCACCCCCCTGGAGCGAGCTCAGCATCAGTTCATTAGAATAACACAGAGGCCTGTTAGGGTAAAGCGTAGGGACAATCTGCAGTCCTTCCACTAGTGTCTCACTATCACTCCTCTCGGTTAAGCATGGCGAGTTGACTGACTTGACTCGTGGCTCCCGGTCACGCCCATCTAGTAATATGTCACCCCAGTATGTGTCGAAAGAAAACTTGAGATTCTCTCAAATACGATTAACATTACAACCAGACCGACTGCGTGTTGGACAACGCTAAATTACAATGTGCAACAGGCTTTTCCGGTTTAACTGTTTTTCCACCTGTCCACGGTCAATGCAATATGCGCGCCAACGGTTAATTGACTCAGCGGTGCTACACTCAAAATTATTTAGCTTAGTGACCCCTGTGATACTTCGAGAATCATCTAGTGTTTCAGTGTTGGCGTTAAGAGCTGGAGACCACTTAATCTTCCACGGCATACAGATATCCGAAATTTCCGGGAATACCCTCTCCCCCCCTCCCCGACTGTAGCTACAACTAAGAGCCATTCAAAAACAAGAAATAATTGTTCCTCGATAGGACAGCTTTAAAAAGCGCATTTCAATCTACTGTCACTACTTTAAACTTGTAGTCGGTTTATGTAAATTGCGAAATGTTGAACATTTGTGCAAGAGCAGTGAAAGCGTGACTGGGCTGCTCGTACGGTTGTGTGACAACTTTTACTGAGTCTCGAATATCAGCCACGCAGCATGGTTGCCGATATAATAAATACAGATTCATGAGGCCCCTGATTCTTACAGCAGAAAGCTTGGGCTCTTTAAGGCAATGCGGAGTGGTATCGAGGGGAATCGACGGCTTTTTGGTATGTTTTCTGTAACATTTTCGGGTTAAATTAGTCATATTAATATTTTGTTTATTTGTTTCGGGTCAGACCGTTTCACGTCTTGTTTCCAATTTATATAGGCGAAATTTATTTGGAACTTGCCACTACACTTTTAAACTTACACTTTTGATGACCTCGGTTTGATTTTGTTGTTGTACCGGTAATACATTGCCGGATTAACCTCTCGACTTCTTGAACTTGAGCGGAGATCGGCTGTTTAGCAAATTAGAATAAGGGCGCGATTTTGATTTGCTTCAAGATATTTCAACTCGATTAAGTTACAGTCCTTTAACGTCCTTGATGCTAAAAAGCATACCAAGTTGACACATTATTGTGTCTTAACGAACTTAAAGCGTTTTGGTGAATCGAAAACATTAAGGTTCCCGGAAATCTCTTGCGTTTGTTATGACAACCATTCACGTGTTGTTAACATTAAGGAAATACACGCGATGACAAACTAGACATGACGGCGGACACGAAATTAAACAAAGTTAACGCGCAATGGTTCGAAAACGTCTAAAAACAGTTTTTATGCAGTGGACATTATGTTTCTAGTGATAGCAGTGAATTGACGGGATTCTAATTAATGATAGCCTTTTACTTTCGCCATTGAAATTGATTTGTCTCTAGTTCGTGCATAATTATTGTGTTATTTGCGCCCAACACATCGACATAGATTTTCTTTTTTCACAGAGGGAAATACTGCGAGTTCGAGCATGAAACTTGGCATGGTATATCTTTAATAATGATATTTTAAGGCTGTAAAGTAAAATAATCGGAAAGTGAGGTACCAGATGCATTTTTATGCTGTTAAACATGACCTATATTTTGCCGTTATTTTTCACACGCTTCATAGCTGTTTTTAAAATGGTTCGGAAAACCACTATATCAACATATCTGAGATTAGTTTAAAGCGAGGAATAAATTAGAGTGGTTGTTCCACATTTGCGTGAAGTTTGAAGTCAATTGAGTTTATTTTAAGACTTTAGCAGCGCTTCGTCCTCGCACCTTATTTCGGTCATTTTATTACACGAAAAACCGCACTTTGACCGCGCTTTCAAATTTTCGCGAATTTCTGAAAAATAAAAATTCGCTGGAACCTTTAAATATGATTTTTAGAATTAGGTCACCTAAGGGTATCTTTGGGCAAAATATGAGCGATTTGTCGAATGGGACGTTGACCGGCGTTTCTCGATCCTAACAGTCAGCCATTCTTAATAGTGATCCCTGTTTACATAGCCGAGGATCCTGCTAATTAAAAAAAAGCAATTTTCATTTTTTTCGAGAAAACATCTCTATGTAAAGAAAGGTTAATGATATTTACAAATCAGATGCACAATGAGGTGAAATGAATTTTTAATCACATCCATTGGGATCTTATCATATCCTGGGGCTTTACTCGTTGACAAATTCCTGCAGATAACTTCCAATTATTTTGAATTCATTCAGGTGTGTTGTTGTTATCCCCAAGGAATCAACAACAAGAAGAGTTTATCACAGGTATGGCTTTTGCCAAGTTAGGACCGATGCTAGAAAAATAATTACGGATTATTAGTCTCAGACAAATAAATCGTCCCTAGTGTAGATTTGGCCACTACTCTGGATACACAAATTAACAAATCAAATATTTTTTATCGTTATTATACAATGTTGGCTTGTAAGGAAAATATTAACCAAACTTTTTTAAGTCGTAAGTGGAACCAAGGAGTAGAGATTAGAGAGATTGTGGGAAGGCAGAAGAGAAGGAAAGTGGGAAAAAAGGAAACAGAAGGAAGTTAAACAGAGAGCTTACAAGACAGTCAGGCAGGGGGGGGGGGGAAGGGACACCAAAGGATGTTAAACAGGTAGCTTACCAGACAGGCAGGCAGGCAGAACAGAAGAAGGGTGGGAGGAAAGGAAACTGAAGGCACGGTGGGGGGTGGGAGAGGGGGGGGGAATCCCTTAATATAGGTATGTGCGGCCCCAAAGGGCTAGGTTTTCAGCATTTTTGTCAGAAATAGGGTATCAATTTCGGCCAACTTGGTCATAAATAGGGTATGGTTTATGCATTCTAGTCTTGAACTGGGTATGCTTTTAAAAAGATTATAAGCTACTTTCTCAGCAGTATCGATAAGACCATCAACAAAAGCCCTTCACAAATTATATTTACAACAATTTAACATTGGTCTAAACTAGGGAACTAATTATAAGGCAGGTCTGAACAGGGTATCGATTTTAGGGCCAGGTGATAAAAAGGCTATCAAGTTTTTCGTCAGGTCATAAATATGGTAGGAAATATCACAGATTTCGGTCATAAACAGGGCCGTTACGTTAGGGTTTTGGGAAAGCGGGCCGCACACCCCTACCCAATTTCTCTGGCAGTACCCACTCCGGGACTTGTCATGTATTTGGTTTATTGCAATCGAAGCACATGGAACAGAATGCGCATAAGTGCGCATGCTCATAATGTCAACCGCTGGCTCAATACACTACAACTCCTCCCCCTTAAGCCAGTCTCATACCCCAAAAGTTCAACACAACATGCTATTCTTAAAAATAAAGTCAGAGCCCTAGAAATTGGCAGTTCAATGTTCAAAGGTCCAGTCGGGCTGGGGGCTTCCTCTCTCTGGTAGGATATCTTCTAACAGGAACATGTTCAATCTGGCTCGGCGGGCTGCTAACTGAAGGTTTAGTCGCTGGATTGGATGGCTGGAAGCCCGTTTCCCGTGGGACGGCTTCTGTCTGCTCAGGCGGCTCAGCTACCTGGTCACCATGGTACTCGACTGGGGGCGGGAACAGCAACGGCTGGATAACTGGTGTGCGGTTGTCTGCAACAGGAACATTGGAATCTTTGATTTGGTCTGTGTGTCGACGCCAAACTAGGTTAGGCCCAATCTCCACTTCATAAGACAGGGGTCCTAGTTGTGCACGCACAGTACCTGGTACCCACTTTGATTTTCCATTGTAATTTCGTGCTATTACTCTCTGGCCAATGGTAAAATGCCGCGTTACAGAACCACCCTTGGCGACAGACTGGTCTATCTGACGGTTGTTTATCTGGACGCTGAGATCTGGTTTCAAAAGGTCCAGTCGAGTGCGTAATCTTCTTCCCAAGAACAACCGGGATGGTGGCTCTCCAGTGGTTGAGTGGGGAGTGTTCCGATAGGCCAGCAAAAATCTTGCCAACTTAAGATTCAAGGATTTCATTTCAGTTTCACTCTTCATCGCACTTTTGAAGCTCCCCACACAGCGTTCCGCCAGCCCGTTGGTGGCAGGGTGGTAAGGTGTTGACTTGATGTGTTTGATTCCGTTTCTCTTAAGGAATTGCTGAAACTCTTCTGATGTGAATTGCGACCCGTTATCGCTTACCAACTTGGCTGGTATTCCATATCTGGCAAATAACTTCTGAAGGACTTCAATGGTCTTCTGTGAGGTTGTACTAGTCATTCTCTCTATCTCTAGCCATCTTGAATGTGCATCCACTACCACCAAGAACATGCTGTTGAGGAACGGACCGGCAAAATCAATGTGAATTCGTTGCCAGGGGAACGAAGGCCACTCCCATGCGTGTACCGGTACTGTACCGGGCTCTCTCTGTGTTAGTTGGCAACCTGAGCAGGACTTAATCGTCAGTTCAATTCCCTTGTCGATTCCAGGCCACCAGATGTAACTTCGGGCGAGGGCCTTCATCTTCACGACCCCCATATGATACTGATGCAGTTCTTCGAGAACTTGAGGGCGCAACTTTGGAGGTACTACGACTCTTATTCCCCACATCAGACAGCCTGATTGTGATGTGATCTCATCTTTGCGAACAAAATAGGGGTTGAGTGCAGGAGCAGTGTTGTGTGGCCAACCTTTACTGGTCATCCCATACACTTGAGCCAAAACAGGATCTCTCTGTGTTTCTCGCCTAACGTTATCCACTGTGACTGGCAGTGGATCAAACTGCATCAAATTAAATACACCCACAGGGTCGACAACTTCTTCATCTCTGGATTCCTTTAAGAGTGGAAGGTGGGAAAGACCATCGGCATTACTGTGAACTTTAGTGTTCTTGTATTCAATGGTGTAATCATAGCCCGCCAGGAACAAGGCATAACGTTGCAGTCGAGCTGCAGTGACCACAGGGATGCTTTTCCGCGGATGAAAGATTGACGTTAGGGGCTGATGATCTGTGTACAATGTGAAAGAGCGGCCGAACAAATACATATGGAACTTCTTTACCCCCCAGATTATTGACAGGGCTTCTTTGTCAATCTGTGCATACCTTTGCTCAGTTTTGGTGAGTGTCCTTGAAGCAAAAGCTATGGGGTCGCTCGGTACCGTCGTGCATCACGTGAGACAGCACCGCTCCAATGCCGACAGGGGATGCATCACAAGCAAGCCTTAGTGGTAGGCTGGGATCATAATGCGTTAAAACTTGCTCTGACGTGATCATTTCTTTCACTTTGCGAAATGCTATCTCGCACTGTTCTGTCCATTTCCACTGATGATTCTTCTCCAAAAGTTGTGTCAGGGGATGCACTACTGTCGATAGGTTAGGCAGGAACCTGTAATAGTAATTGATTAGCCCGAGAAAAGATCTCACTTCAACTATATCGTTTGGACGTGGCGCATTCAACACTGCTTCTACCTTCTCTGCTGACTTGTGTAGGCCATCTTTGTCGATGTCATGTCCAGAATAAGTTGTCTTCTCCTTGAAAAACTCACATTTTGCCTTGTTTGCTCTCAACCCATGAAGCTGAAGCCGTCGTAGAACTTCTTCTAAGTTAGCCAGGTGTTCTGCATCATCCTTGCCAGTAATGATCATATCATCAAGGATACAGCTTGTGCCAGATGTTCCTTCCAGCACTTGATCAATGGTGCGCTGCCAGATTGCAGGTGCTGATGTGATGCCAAACACCAGTCTGTTGTACTGAAACAGACCCATGTGTGTGTTGATGGTGAGGTATTTCTTGGAACCTTCCTCCATCTCTAGTTGGTGGTATGCCTGACGAAGGTCAATCTTTGAGATTTTCTGCCCACCACTAAGCTTTGCAAAGATATCTTCAATGCGGGGTAAAGGATACTGCTCAGCTTGTAGTTCTGGGTTCATTGTGCCTTTGTAATCACCACAAATTCTGACAGACCCATCTTTCTTTGGGACAGGTACAATGGGCGTTGCCCAGTCGCTCCACTCAACTTTCGTGAGAATACCTTCATTCTGAAGTCTTCTCAGTTCTTCTTCAACCTTGGGCCTCAAGGCGTAAGGTACGGCACGAGCTTTGCAGAAATGAGCTTGGCTATCTTCTTTGAGGGTTAGCCTTGCCTTAGCTGATTTGAATGTTCCAAGTTTATCTTCAAAAACATCAGAGTATTTGTCTAGCATGGTCTGCAGACGCTCGTTAGCAATTGGTGGGGTTTGTGAAGCTCTCAGAGATTTAATAGCATACCAATCCAGCCGTATCTTGTAGAGCCAATCCCTTCCCATCAACACCGGGCCCATATTCTTAACCACATACAGATCCAACAGTAAGGGTTGCTGACCTTTGTACTCAACATTTGCCTTAAGCACTCCCAGTAGAACAATGCTTTCCCCCATGTAGGTTTTCATCATTAGTTCCGTTTTATGCAAGGGTTTGTCGTTAAATTTCTCCTTGTACAAATCATATGGAATGATCGACACAGCCGAGCCTGTGTCCAGTTCCATTTTCAACGGTTTCCCTTCTACTTTCAGATCTACCCAGATAACATTACTGCTCGGTTTCCTCACATTGTGTATCTTCATGCTTCCTAACACATCTTCAAATTCATCACTTTCACTGTACTGAACAGTATGGACTTGAGTGTTTTGTGGTGTTTTGGGTGGTTGCTTCGGCTTACCTTGTCGTCTCGAGTTACAAACTCTGGAAATATGGCCCACCTTCCCACAATGATAAAATGTCTGGTCCTTGAATCTGCAATTGTGTGATGCGTGCGAGTCTCCTCCGCATCGATAGCAACCTTTAGGCGTGAGGTTCGGTGGCGGCGGCGGCGGCAGCGGTGGCGGTGGCGGTGGTTTACTGTTATCTGAGATCTTGTCAACTCGAGGTTCTGCGTACAGCTCACTGTGCAATTCCGAAGCATCACGAACGGCAGTTTCCATCGCTACGGCTATCTCCAAAGCCTTGGAATATTTCAGTTTTGCTTCTGAAAGCAAACGCCTTTGTATCTGCATATTTTGAAGGCCACATACCAATTTATCCCGTAAAGCTTCGTTAAGGTTCGCGCCAAAATTGCAGTGAGTCGCTAGTTTCTTCAGTTCTGCTACGTAGGCCAACACGGTTTCTCCTCGCTGATTTCGTTTGTAAAAACGAAAGCGTTCTGCTATTTCCAATGGTTTAGGACTTAAGTGTTGCTGAAGGGTCGTGACGATCTCTTGGAAGCTCTTCGTGGCTGGTTTATCCGGTGAAAGAAGGTCCCTCAACAATGTGCACGTTTTGCTGCCGATCAAGCTTAACAAGATTGGCACTTGGTGGTCCGCATCGATGTTGTTTGCTAAGAAAAACTGTTCTACACGTTCCGCATAAGTTTCCCATTTCTCTTGTGTCTCATCAAAACTCTCTATCTTCCCGATAGCAGTCATATTTTCGACGTTTTCCTACGACTTCATCCTCGTCGCCACTGTCATGTATTTGGTTTATTGCAATCGAAGCACATGGAACAGAATGCGCATAAGTGCGCATGCTCATAATGTCAACCGCTGGCTCAATACACTACAGGACTGAAGGGTGCTAACCAGGGAGTTTGCCAAACAGGCAGGCAGGCGCACGAGAAGGAAGGTGGAAAAGTAAGAAGCTGACCACTCAGTAACAATGAAAAGCCGTCGGTTGAAATCATTTCTAGTACCATTATATAAAAAATGTAATATATATTACAATTATTAAACTGTAGCTTCATTATCAGTGTTCCTATATAGGCAGTGTAATTTCAAAAGCTAATACACACCTCCCACTCTACTGTAACATTCCTCAGAGCAGTATTACCAGGGAAGATCGCTGACCGATCTCTTATCACCTTCGATGGAGTATCTGGTTCTAAAATTTAAATTGCAAAACAATTACATAAATATTAACAATAAATCAAATTAACTACATTGTAATTGCAGTTTCTATGTTTTAACTGTACTATTTAAAAAGTATTTACAATGTAAATGGTCATTTTCTTGCTCAAAAAGAAAATCTTGTGAACCTTCTTGTATCAGCACATGACTGTATTTTAAAGGTCGGTTGCTGAATTATTGGACCATGCAAAATGTATATGACAAGTTAACTAGCAATATTAATAACTTTGTGCTAGTGCAAGAGGTTTTATACATGTACACACATGTACAATGCAAGCCAAGCAAGCGGTTCAGAATTCGGAGTTAGTAAAGTGGTATTAAATATGCTTTCTAAAGCAAAACACCTTTGTCTGAAAGGGGTCTACTTACATTTACAAGAGTTTAAACTGCACATACAAAAAATAAACTATTTTGATCTAACATGCTTGTACAGCTGTATTAGCACAGAAGACATACCCCCAGCTGGTGTTTTCACAATGCGTGGTCCTTGCACTTCACTTGGAGCACTCTTCTTTCCTTCTTCATTAACAAATCTGACTATTATGTAGACGTAATACTCCATAAATGCCTTCAATCGCTTGAGCAAGGTAACCTCTGTCGAGCTGTTTTTAATAGATATAACCTTGGTCTACAAGGGAAAAGAACAGAAGAAGAACAGAAATATTTATGGAAATATCTTATTGTGTAGCAATGAAAAAGCCAATTAGACGCAAGGAAACCAAATAAAATTATTTGCAAACAGCAACTGTAATTATTTTGCGGTTGAGAGGTTTGCTCGAATTTCCTGAACTTTTTTGTGATTGGTCAGTACACGACATGTCAGAATCAAACTAAAGTTTTCACGGTTTTTTGAGTCACGCTGTAAATTTTTCAGAAAGGTTGCTCAGAAGACTTAGGGTGAGCTTCAGCCACCTTCAATAAACAATGCACCAAGGATGACAGTTGGCAGACTTTCAGTGCCTTTCTACTAACTTCGGTAAATTATCTTCTGAGCATCTTGTGAAAACAATTTGCGCCGGTGAATATTATACACCTTTTGCCAGGGTATTACCCCCTTAATTTGCACTGTCCCTTGTTACACTTCTTGCTCTTGAGCTAACACTTTCAAGAACTGCACTGATGTTAGCGAATCAGTATCAACGGAATAATTTTTCTATGAGTATTTAACTATTACTGTGAAACTCAGGAAACCGTGAACAGTCCAGAAATAGCATATTAAACAAGACGAGTCTGAGGATTGTTAACGTCATTGAAGACCAAGTTTTACTATTACAAATTTGCAGAAAGGTTTTTACAATAATTCAGCTCTTAAACTTCAGGGTCATAGTTATGTAGCTAGATCAAAACGAGTCAACAGCTATAATATATAGATTTAGGCCAGCCTAAAAGCGGAGCTCCTCAGTTGTTTTTCGGAATGTTGTTTCTAATGAAAATAATCCAACATGTATGAGGTAAATTGCGAATGATTTAATAGTTTCAGCCGGAACTAGTATTACATCAGCAGATCAAGGTGTAAGATGGTGTGATTATGAAATATAGAGCCATGATTTCAAGGATTTCTTGGAAGCCACCAAAAATCTTGATCACAGAACAGAACTGTCCTCTCTGCTTTTTGGTGGCATTTCTTGTTCTTTCCTACCTTATTCAGAAAGACAAGGCATTGTTATTAATCATTATATTCTTCCTTAGTTAACATGGGGACTCCCACACAAAAGAAGTTTACACATTTTTTTGTTGTGGGGACTGATTGAAATGCAGTGGTTACAATATACTCAGTCCCTGAATCTCTACCAAATGAAATCTCACAAAAATACCAAAACAGTATACATAGGTGAAAAGTTGGAAAGTTTTGTTTTCTAACTTGTCCCCAAAGATACATTTAGCCATCTTCACTATTGTATGGAGTCTCCTCCTGCTGGAAGGGTTTGCAATAAGCAAAATCACCCTCGCATGAATGGTACTTACGATATTTTTTTTTGCTGATCATGAATACTTGCATAGGCTTCTAATTATAATTTTATTATTCAATTTCAATGTGATTTGTTCTTTTTCTCGACTGGCATTGTGGACTACAAGAGCTGTTATTGGGTTCCATTAATTAATTTTGCTATGATTAAATTATACCAAGAATTATCAGTAAGCTAAGAGGAAGTTATTATGTACATGTATTTTGTCTGCACTACACAACCAAATGCACTCCAAGGTTATCAGGCATAGGTACATTTGTCAGAAGAGCCCAGCATTTCCAAGATATGTTTTGATTGACACATCAATTAAGATAATTTACAGCAAAATGGCTAAAAAATACATCAATATCCTACATGCACCAAGCCAGACATGGGGTTATAAGGCAATCATTTAAACAACAGATTGAAATAATTTATAAATTAGAGAACACTATTTTTACAACAGAATGGAACAAATTAACCTTATCGGACATTGCGAATGGCAAGGCTGTCTGTAGAATGTCACAAATTTCTCAACCCTTTCTTTCTATAAAAATGCTAATCCTGCAACTTTGCTTAAGACCCAGTTCTCCATTTCGTGTTGGCAAAATATCAATTTATGCCATATCCAATGCAGATCATCACAAAATTGATTTAAAAGCTCAGTAAATATCATTTTAAAGCCAAAAAGCCAATTATTTCAACCATGAGTAAATTATCTCTAAGAAAAACTGATTAATTTAAAAGGAACTTAAAAATAATTAGTTAATATGTGTTTCTTAATACTGTAATGCAGTGTATCTGTCACAATGTTGCAGCTATGATATTACTACAAACAGGATGGGTTGCAGAACTGAACCTCCAAGTCAGTTTATTCAATGAACTTGGTGCAGAATCTATAATCCCATCAAGTTGTCTGTAAATACAGAGAAACCAAACAAAGCATTACAATCATAAGTAATGAATTACTGAACTCTTTTACATGTATGAACAGTGTATGTTCCATTAATATTGGGGATCTCTCAGAAGCTGCATCCATGATAAATTAATTTGCTCCCAGATGCATTTGTTTATAGAACTTTTCACAAATTAATATCTCTGTCATAACAGTGATGTCTGTGTTCTACAACAATTAGTACACAAGAAAAATACACTCAGTAAGATATTGTTTACAATAAAAATCCTTGCCTATAAGCAATCATTAAGGACCTTAAATTTATATTTCCTCAGAAATATCTCACCAGGACATGGTTGCTTTGAAAATCTTTGATGTTTTAATACAGGCTCCCCATCTGTAAACTGTTCATATATTGACTGTCAGGAACAGGCATGTAATTCCTTTCTTTGATATACAGTGTACTTCATTGTTAGTTGTTTACTGAGTGTTAGTAGTGAATCAAATGCTAGGGGTCGGTACTCCAACTTTCACTGTGGCAGGCTCTGCCCTGAAATACAAAGCAAACTTACATAACTGTTATGAACTTCGCCACTTGCTTTCAAGAGCAAATGCAATTTGCTTCAAACAAGAAGCTGGAACATTGAGGGTTACAACAATGTGCACAGTCCCAATCACAGGGTCATCCAGGCTGTTTGGTTGTACATATAACTGCACAACTGTATATGAGTTCAGCTTCCAGAAGAAAATCAGAGTTTGTCAGGATAAATACTGATGTTCTTGCTTACTCAATGAATGAATGTGCAGTTCCAGAAGATATTCACACCCAACACCCATTCATGGCCAGTCTTTAGAAATTCCAAATTAAAGTATCAGGAATCAAGAGCTCTAATAGAGAAAAAACCTCCATGTGGGGTATGAATCTTTTCTTGAAGAAAACAATGTCTGAGAAATCATTAATTACAAAATAATGTTTAAGAAACATCTTACCTTTCAGAGAATTTTTAATCTACACTGTCTGGCCAGTTCATATATTTGACAAGTTGACACTGGGCGTGTTTTTAAATTTGTGCCCTTCAACTTCACATTACTATGTAGTAGCACTGGTCAACTAAAAACAGCATGTCTAATAAATAAATGTGAGCAAAAATTATTTTGTTGTTATTTATTTTCTTGGCTTTACTTCAGCCACAGACTTTAATTGCTAAAAAAATTATTGACTAGTTCTGAACAACCCTTAGCTATATATCTGGCCCGGTTGTTCAAAAGCTGCATAAAGCTATCCATTGGGTACATCACTATCCAGTCAGGGTTACTGATTTTTTGGGTGGATAGAGTTACTCATAGCCTGCGAGCAGGCTCTAGTATCTGTCTCTAGTGTCTGAGCAGGCTAAATAGGTGTCTAGTGTTTTTCTGCATTGGCATGTCACCAAGAGCCTTCATGCGGCTTTGCCACTCACGCCCCCAGCCCAAACATAACAGCCTGCTCATAGGCTAAGTTACACATCTTTTGTTCAAGCTGGCCCTGGTGAGAGCCTGCTTCTTGTCTAGATCAAATTGCTCTGAGAAGACTGGTGAGCAGCACATTAACAACAAGCTATTATAGGCTATTGCAGTGAGTTTCTGGCAGTCTTTTAGCATCTTTTAACAACATGTGGTCTGATCTGTTAGCAAGTGAGAAGCAGACGGAAGTAAGTGTGCAACATTTTTACAAATTGTTTTAATATGATGGCCGCCAAGAATATGAAATGCTGATTTGTCACAGTATCAGTGTGGAAATTGTGTTAATCTGGAATTGGTCTCGCATCTGTTGGAAAAATCAAATTTCATATTTAGACCAGATGGGTTAGCCCTTGGACTTCGAAAGTGGGGGGCGTGACCATCAATGTACAGGGGGCTGCCACTGATGGATATCCTGTTCTCTATGACATTTTCTATCTTGTTCAGTATCTACTAGACATAAAGGATAAACTTATACTCCCGGTAAATTGAAGATCACTTATTACACAAAATGGCAATTACCAGCAAGCTTATTTTAGACACTCTCGAGGTGCTTGGAATAAAATTAAGACGCACTTTACTGAGATTCTCATAATCATAGCCCTCACTAAAAATAACGGTTGCACGATTTCAACTGACGGGGAATTTTTGTTTCAAAAATGGTTAAGTTTGAGGTTCTTTTCACTTGGCAGCTTACTTTTTACAGTCGAAAAGCTAAGCGAAACAATTTTCGTGTATTTGAAGAACTTATTTTCTTTGATTTGCGGATTCCGGTTCCAGTTTCTGGATTCCGGTTTTTGGTTCCAGATTCCGGATTCCAGTTTCTGGGTTTTAGGGTTGCCCCGTCTTTAACAGAGTGTTTGCTTCACATTCAGTTTACACATGGCTGTTATCCAGCGTAGGCAAACTTATAAGTTTTCCTTCAAAAATATATTGCAACAACTATTGCATCTTTCATTACCTATTCTTGTGATGAAATGACACAAAATCCAAGAACAAGAAGTCATAAGCATAAAACTAACTTACATGATAGTGTTTACAGTTCCTCTCACTGTCTGCATATGCCGTCCATAAACTGGTGCTGCCTGGACAATGTACTCATTATTTTTCTGATCACACCTTTTAAAACGTTATATATTTTGTCCTGAAAAAGCAATACATGAAATGTTATGCCTTTGGCACTCACCAAATACCTTTACATGATGTATAATGTACACCATATCAACATTCACAATTCTTTTTACTCTCATTGTAACTCTTTTGTGTCATTTTCCCTCACTTGAAGACAGGACTTCCACATTAGGTGATAATTTGCCTCTGGAATCTCTATGAATTCACAGGGAGTGATAATAATTAAATCGTGACTAATTTTAGCAAAGGAGGCGTTCAAATGTCAGATTTTAATGCTAAGTTTATACAGTAACTTTACATTACTCTTCGTATATATATATAACCTCTCAATTATTGCACCTATAAACAGAAGGTGTGCTGGGGGAAGAAATGTTCTAAACTCTCTGAACTTTTCTCCCTTCCCTGTAATAGGATGACCATTATGAACTACGGTTTGTAACCAACACCAACATCAGGTTATGTATACACGTGTATATTTTGTTGTCGTCTGTAATCATAAAAAAATAAAAATTTAAAATCCTCCATAAAGTTCAAACTCAATAACACTGCTACATGTAGCGCTGTTGCTGGAATTCAATTTAAGTGAAACTGTTGCAACAGCTCTGTCAAAATTGTTTCTAGCAGTTAAGGCAGAATAACAGAACATACATGTAGCACACAGCAAAGGCTAGAGATACACACATGTTAGTTATCAGTTAGGATTTGGTGAGCTTCTGTGCTGTAGGTATGGTGGAAAATAATAGATTATCAGAAATGAAGGTTCCTGAGACATTTTGACAGCACTGAGAGGAATCAATCTATAAATTCACAAAAGAAATTCTTGCCCTGTCCAGTTCTCTGTAATAAAAATATAATTTACATACAAGTCATTTATTATATATGGTTTGTGTTTAAAGCTGATATAATGCACACTCTGATTGGCCAATTCCAGTGCATTATTGATACATTTACATGGTATACCTCAGTAAAATCATAAAACATTGCGTGTGACTAAAATAAAAAATATAAAAAATGAAAAATAAAAAGAAATGCCTAATTCATAACAATTTAAAATACTCAACACTAAAACGAATGTAATTCTTTACTTGAAAATTATTCTCCCGTAATGCCCATGGGCCAATTACAGGCATGCTAAAAAGTCCTAACACAAAGTAAAAGGAAATTAAGAAAACTATTGCTTTTTTCCGGAAAATTGTAGCGACTGAAGACAATGATGGAACATTCTGAGAGTGCATTCTATCAACCTGATGAGATAAAATTTAAGGAGAATAGAGAATTCACAAAGTTATATCACAATCGAATTGGTACAGGACAGGAGAAAGGAAACTGTACAGCCAGGAAGAAACTGAAACTTTCTTCGACGAGCAAAAAAGTATGCATGCACAACAAAGAAAACAGTCAGTGACATTCATTTAATAAGTTAGTTAATAAAAAATTAGTGTGAAGAAGAGAGCAGAGAGAGAGAGAGAGTGGAGATAGGAGATCAATGTTCTCTCCAACTAAATTGTGTATATATGTATGTAAAAGTTCTTCTTATTACCGAGAAATGGTCAGGGCAAGAACTTCTATTACACTGTTCAATTTACCGAGTTAATTAGTACAATCTCACTTTTTAGGAACATTTCCATATTAAGTGTAAATACCGCATTGGGGAATAACCTCTTATTAAGAAAATAGGGTCCATGTACCCCCAACCAAAAGCAATGGCACAAATAAAATGAAATAGCCAATCAAAATCAAAGCAGAGCTTTATTTGCAGACAGGATTTCCATGCATAATCGTCTACTCGACATTTTGGACCATATAAGCATTTCACCAAACCGAACTAATTGGACAGACAACAAAATAAAACGAGGAAATCTACATTATAAACACAAGATGCATATCACTACATCTGAGCTCGAGTATCAACAGCAAATCCCTTCTCAATGAAAGGTGACCGAATAAAAGAGAGGATAAAGAAAATTCGTTTAAGCTTGCGGTGTTAAAGTTTAAAAATTATTCACGCTTAAATTCGAATATTACTGAGAGTCTGTATTTTTGCCGACGGCTTAATTTAGCTTTGCAGTCATTTTATTGGCAGTAGCTTTACCAGTCTTCAACCAAATTAAACTCGGAATTCACAAAAGCATTTCGCCAAACCGAATAAATTGAACTAACAAAACGAGGAACTCTCCATACTTTGTAATCACAATATGCAAATATTCACATAGGAACAAAATTAAATTTAGCAAATCCTGTTCGCTTCGGCTTAAAATGGTTTGTAGACCTTCCTTGGTTTTCAACAAGAGAAGAAGAAATTTTAGCAGTCTACGAAGCGGCAGTGCTAACTAACTCAGAGAAAACTTCAAAACTCGCCCGGCCGTGTTTACAAGTACGGTTTTGGTTAAGCTTATTTTTAGACGTGAGGTTATAAGCTTAAGTTGACGACGAAAATCGACAGAAAACTTAATTTGTTTACAACTTACAGCAACCTCCAAAGCGACCCACGTGTTATTGTTTAGAGACGAGCGAAATTAAAACGATGCAATTTTTAAAATCTCTTACAGCATGGCTTCAAATAAGGAAGACTTTTAATGGATTCCAATTGAAAATAAGCTTATATCGCCGAGGCAACTTGTTAATTTTCATAGCAAACGCAACAACAAAAGTCACTTACCGCAAGTTGGCAATTCAGTTCGGCCAGTGTAAATCTTCCGGGCAGAAACTTGCAGCAAAAGTTGTGAAGACTGAACTGAAGTTATATTTTCGATAAATCAACGAACCAACCACTTCTTTCCGCTACTTTTACTGTTTTGTAATTTCCCTAAAACACTCGGGCACGTTTGATTTCTCTTGTTCATCACCTGACCAAATCAGGTGACTTTTGAATTTTCTTGCACGGCTGCACAGCATCACGTTCGCGCGAATTTTGAACTTGGCCATGGGGAGTTCTGCAGTCTTCTGAATCAATTTGTCGGGTACTTTCGCCTCCTTTCTATAGCCCTCGTTAGCTTTGGTTCACGACATTGTTCGGTATTATTTCACCTCCTTTCTCTAACCCTTGACTAACTATAATTCACGGCATTGTTCAGTACTGTCTCGCCTCCTTCCCCAGCGCTGGCCAGCTCAGTCTTTTTCGCAATCTTCTTCGCTACTTCTTTGCCTGTTAATTCTTGCTTTCTGTTTTTTGCTTCAGTGCAACCCTGTCTTAAAAATATTAGATCAACCTCCGCTATCGTTTTTCTTTAAAAATCCCGCCAAGAAAAATGGCATTCTCCCGCTACAAACCGAGGGTGCATGTCTCTGTCAACCTATTAGCTGGAGTATGGCCGCCATCTTGCGCGACTCCGTCGTCGTCGTCGTCGCCGTCGTGCGTACGCGCCCACGAGCAATACCGCTAGCCATGATACCATGAGAAAATCAATTCATGGGTTTCCTTTTCTTCCCTATATGGGTATGGGGCTCCGCTTGGCGGCCCTTCGGGCCGCCGGAGCTCCGCTATCAAGGCTAATAAGGCATGTATACAGAAGCAATGACAATACACGATGTAATTGTTGTGATTGGCATTTCTCCATGATTACGTGATGTATTCGCTCTTTACTCAATAAATTAGTGTATGTTTGGATTCACTCGTGGCTGGTCATTGCATTTGGCGACGAGGCATTTCATTCTAGATTCGTACAGGAATGGCGACCTACGGAAAAATATGCGAATTCAAAGAATCAGAAGAATCATGGACCCAGTATGTGGTGCGGTTGGAACAGTATTTCCTAGCGAAAAAGGTGGAAGGTGTGGCGAAATGTCGAGCAATTCTACTCAGTGTTTGCGGGAGTAAAATGTACGCACTTGCGAGGGATTTACTTCAACCAGCGAAGCCAGTGGAAACAACTTTTAAGAAGATTGTCGACACACTTGAGAAGCACTTTTCACCGGAGCCAAGTGAGATAGTGGAGCGTTATAAATTTCATAGCGGAAATCGAAACGAAGACGAAGGAGTTGCGGCATACGTGGCAGAATTGCGTAAGCTAACCGAACATTGTAATTTTGGCGACACGTTACCAGAAATGCTACGAGATCGGTTGGTCTTTGGTATAAATAATTAAAAAAATCCAGCGGCAATTACTGGCGGAACGAGAGTTGACACTCAAGAAGGCCGAGGAGATTGCGTTGGGAGAAGAGTTAGCAGCGAAGCATGTGGCTGATATTCAGTCCAACACGACCCCCAGCAGCGTTAATCAGGTCGACGCTCGAGACATGAACGGAACTAAAGATAGTCGTCCAGATTCAGAGTGTTACCGTTATGGGAGAAACATGAAGCTTCAGCCTGTCGATTTAGAGACGCTCAGTGTTTTAAATGCGGACGACGAGGGTACATAGCCAAAGAGTGTCGTGGCGAGAAAAGGCAGAAGAAAAAGACGGGCAAAGGAACCGATTCCAGAACGCGGGAAGGTAAACATACCGGTTCACGAGACAGCAAGCCAGCAAAGGGGAAGAAGAAGCAGCCTTCACATTTAGTGGACGAAGTTTCCAGGGAAGAAGGTGTTAAGGTGGTACTGATTCCTGTCAAGTACCAGAATCAACAGCATAATTTACCAGCCATGGTGGTGAAGAGTTCTGGACCCAATTTACTTGGAAGGGACTGACTTCAAATATTAAGCTTAACTGGAACAGTATTTTCAACATCCAGGAGGGTACCCTCAGCTGCAGAAGATCCTAGATGCACACAAGAACATTTTTGGCGAAGGACTGGGTGCACTGATGGGCACAGAAGCCAAAATCTATGTCGACCCAAGTGCTCCACCCAAGTTCATGAAGGGTCCTCCTGTAACGTATGCACTTAAAGCAAAAGTCGAAAAGGAACTGGATCGATTGCAGAGTGAAGGCATAATATCTCCGGTAGTGTTCATAGAGTGGGCCGCACCTATAATCCAGTGGTGAAACAAGACGGATCAGTGGGTATTTGTGGCGACTATAAGTGCACCGTTAACCAAGTCTCAAAGTTGGATAATTATCCAATCCCCAAGACTGAGGACTTGCTTGCCACACTAGGAAAAGGAACTAAATTCACCAAGCTGGACATGTCACAGGCATACTAACAGTTATTATTGGATGAGGAATCGAAAATATTCACTACAATCAACACTCACAAGGGACTCTATCAATATAACAGACTGCCCTTTGGGGTTTCGTCAGCACCTGGAAGTTTCCAACATACAATGGAGAATTTATTGCAAGGCATCCCCCATGTTGTCTTAAAAGTTGATGACATCTTAGTCAGCTGCAAGGATGACCCAGATCATCTAGTCAACCTAGAAGCAGTGCTTAGCCAGCTCTTCACAGCAGGATTAAAGCTACGTTTGGCAAAATGTCTGTTCATGCAACCTGAAGTCACGTACTGTGGGTAGGTAATCAGTGGCGATGGCATTCAACCTGTGGTGGCGAAAGTGGATGCAATCAAGAATGCGCCGGAACCAAAGGATGTCAGTCAGTTATGAGCTTTACTGGGCACGCTAAACTATTACGATAGATTCTTACCTGATGTAGCAACCATCCTGGAGTCTTTACACCAGCTCTTAAGGAAAGGATCAACATGGCAGTGGCGAAAGGAACAACAGGAGGCCTTTGCGAAATCTAAGGAACTGTTGCAGTGAGCTGAGCTACTAGTACATTTTCACCCAGCCAAGGAACTTGTACTTGCCACTGATGCTTCCGATTATGGTGTGGGAGCGGTGTTATCCCACAAAATGGAAGGAGGAACTGAACGTCCAATAGGATACATGTCCAGATCTCTAAACGAGGCTGAAAGAAATTACTCGACCTTAGATAAGGAGGAGGTAGCCATGATCTTCGGAGTTAAAAAGTTCCATCAATTTCTTTATGGACAGTTATTCACTATCAAGACAGATCATAAACCTTTTGAGGTTGATTGACTGAGAAGAAAGGGATTCCAGCGCTTGCTGCACCGCAAATCCAGCGATGGGCCCTGACCTTGTCTGCTTACGAGTACAAGATATCGTACAAGGCTGGTCAGACCCAGTTCCAGGTGAAACAATCTTGTTAATGGAGCATTTGGAAGGCACACCTGTACATAGTGGGCACATCAAAGAGTGGACCAAGAGGGATCCAATCCTCTCACAGGTGCTGCGCTTCATCTTAGAAGGATAGCCAACCAAAACAACTCTGTAGAGGTAAACCCTTACTTCACCGAGCGGAGTGAATTAAGCGTAAAAGATGGCTGTGTACTTTGGAGTGCCAGCGTGGCTGTACCCCAACAAGGAAGATCAAAAATACTCACTGAGCTGCATGAAGCCCACCCGGGAGAATCTCGCATGAAAGCGTTGGCACGAAGCTATGTATGGAGGCCAGGCATGGATCAAGAGATTGTGAAGAACGTGAAGGGCTGCGACAAATGTCAGTCAAACCAGAGTGCACCCGCAGAAGCACCATTACACCCCTGGGAGTGACCGGGACTCCCTTGGTCAAGAATTCACCTTGACTACGCAGGGGCCCTTACAAAGGAGAAATGTTCCTTGTAGTCATGGATTCGTACTCGAAGCGGTTGGAAGTGCATCGCATGAAGTCTATCACATCGACTGCCACAATTGAAAAGCTGAGAGAGATGTTTGCTACACATGGCCTCCCAGCGACAATGGTAGCAATTTTACCAGCTCGGAATTCCAGGAGTTCATGAAAAGGAATGGAATCGAGCACATCAAAGTGGCACCTTATCACCCTGCCTCAAATGGCTTGGCAGGGAGGGCTGTGCGAATCTTTAAAGAAGGCTATGAGAAGATAGAGGATGGAAGTGTCCAAACAAAGTTGTCACAATTCCTCCTTAGTTACCGCACCACCCCTCATGGTACGACCGGAGTTCCACCAGCAGAATTACTCATGAAACGGAGATTGCACACACAGCTGAATCAGCTTGTTCCAAGCGTAGCAAATCGCGTTAGGAATAAACAGTTTCAGCAGAAGGCAGCACATGATTACCATGCTAAGGAGAGGGACATTCTAGAGGGACAGGCTGTTTATGCTAAGGATTTCCGAAACAAGAAGGCCTGGATGCCAGGGACTGTCGTTGAGATAACTGGTCCACTATCAATTCAAGTTCAGCTGGACAACAAGACAGTCATCCGGCGGCACCAAGACCATGTTCAAAGCCGTGAGAATGATGTGGCTGGGGGAGCCAGTTACAAGTGTGACACCCAGCATGATATCAGTGGTCTTGCCTGAACGTGATGCAGCACCACCCACCCCTGGTGTTAGCGACCATCTTGAGGTTCCTAAGTCTCCACCGGCAGCACCTACCCAGACACCCTTTAAAGCAAGTTCTCTGGGGACACGCCCTGTGTGGAAAAGGGCCAGACCTGGGTATTTGAAAGACTACCTGTGTGAATCGTGACTTTATCACGGGGACTGTGGTTGACATAGAGGACAAATAGTTTGTGATTTAGTTGTTCCAATTTACATGAGGAGTTTATGAACGAATAACCGGTAATTCTAGAGGAGAGGTATGTTGTGACTGGCATTTCTCCATGATCACGTGATGTACTCGCTTTTTACTGAATAAATTAGTGTATGTTTGCATTCACTCGTGGCTGGTCATAACAGTAATCAAACAGATCAAAGATCTAGTAACTCTCTAAAGGCCTTGATCCCCTCATTAACGTTAGGCTTTAAGTTCTTGATGTAGCCTCGAGAAATGCTAACTGCGCCCATCTAACTGAAATAGCAACAGTAATAATTATTGGTTTGAGGTTTGTTCACATGTATTGAACTTTACTGTGACTTGTCAGTACACAACTGACCTGTCAAAATCAAACTAAACTCTTCATGGTTTTATCAGTTTCACAGTAAACCAAGAATAGTTTTTCAGTTTTATTAAAAACTTAGAACTCAGTGTCTCACTTCTAATCGACTAAAACAAAAACAACAGCAGTAGAGTTACACTATGCAATACCAACAAACCTTGTTTTCCATTTCATTTCTTGCATGGTACAGTATTTTGTATTCCATCTTTGTGTATCTCCATGCAGCCCTTGCAGTCCAGCTGACTCTTAATTCATTCTGCTTATCAGTTGTGACAACATTGAAACTCAAAGGAGGCAAAGGGGTAGCTTAAAGTTAGAAAAAGTCAAAAACAAAAACGTTAGATTGAATTAATTCAAAAACAACAAAATATGAATTTTATAATACATGTAGCCGGCAGACAGGGAAATATTAGCCAGGAGAGCACAGAGCATAATACAGATTAGTGCAACACATGAAACAACACAAAGTGCAAGCTGTGTCACAATTATTAGTGTTTTACACGGTCTGAGATTTATTATTTGTAATCCAACTTGTAATCCAAGTGTTCATGAATACATTTAATTGGACAGGCACATTTTCAAGCAGCAGCCTGCAGTGAGTATACAGGCCGTGTAGTTCTAAATTTGTGGATCCATAAGGGTTTTCCTCACCCAGTGGCCCGTACAGTCAACAAAGCAACCAAAGTGTTGAGCATGGGGGAGGGGTGATGAGAGGGGACATGCACTGCAGAATGGAGGGTAGGGTGCATTACTACCATTAGACCAAATGGATTTAAAGCTGGTCAGCTACAAATGTACCATGCAACCTTTTGTGGTCAATTCTACCTTAACTATGGGTGACGACAGGGAGGGGTGGGACAGGAGCACATGGGAAGGGACGTAAAGGAAACATCTTGGGAGAGAAAGGCTATATTGAAAAAAAAAAACACAAATATCCATTTGAAATTTGTACATGTCAATAAAAACTCTATCTTTACTGAATTTCCCTTGTAAGTAAACAGCCCTCAGTGACCATTTAAGAAGCAGACTTTTCAAATCAAAGATATGATCAGTAGATGCAAGCTCAAATCCTTCAACTAATTGTTTCATACCTTCAACAAACATACAAATGAATGTATTTTACCATGACTATGATTTTCATGGTTAGTGCTGAAATCAATATATTTAAGGCAATAAATAAATCCTTTTCAACAAGATATGTCCCTCACTTTCACCCTACATGTACGATCCATGTATTGGGGACATTTTTGTTTTGTTAACTAAAGATGAATTGACCCAGTGTGTACTGCATGTTGTGCATGACTACATTTAGACAATTGGAAAGTCAAGACACTTCAAAAGTACTGATAGGAATTCAGTCCTAAAATATCAAGGATCATAACTTTCAGAACTTGATTATTACCACTAATGGCAATATGTACATGTGCCACACCCAACACATGATGCATTACCTGAATACAGTGGAATGAGTGGCATATATCGCCAGCTTGTCGCACTTCCAACAGCATTTTCAGCAACCACAGACACTGTATAGTTACAGCTTGTCTCACATGGGGAAACAAAATCTCCACTATACTGTAGCACACAGAAGAAATCTTTATCTATACTCAGAACATTTGTAGGTCGGCAATCTGGGTTACTGCTCCAATTACAGACACCATTATTTGTAGCGAAGGAGTCATTCAAACACAGCTTGACAGAGTAATTAACAGGCAAACCTCCAGTAACACTTGATGCTGACCAAAACACACGATACTCTCTCTTAATGGCACCCACAACACTGTATCTTAAATTACGTGGAGGACTGGGTGAATCTGAAGAGAAAAAAGGAAACATTTACCAGGATTTGCTTCATAAAGGAAACTAAGAGCTTTAATTTGAAGCTACTCTAAAAGTCTTATTGATGCACAGTAAATATTTTGAATGCTTAAATATTTCACACAGTTTAAATTAAATCATCTGGTATTTTTTGAAAGTAAATGTACTTAAGGCTTTTCACACAGGAGGGTCCAAACTTAATTGAAATCGTAACTCTTAATTCAGTTACCTGCCACTATAAGAGATATGTTAACTCCTTGTGACATATTACCAAGTTTCGGAGCACACCAGTAAATTCCATTGTTTTTGCTGCTTGTACTTGATAATGTCAGTTGTATTGTGGCAGTATCAATATGCTGTACTTCACCAAATAACCATTTCTTGTTATGTTGCCATGTTAAATTCAATGCCTGCATATAATTTCCCACTGAAACAGTGCAGTTTAAAACAAATGTAGAGTCCCTCAATGAATAGTACAAATTGTTAGGCCTTTCTGGTTGAAGTTTAAAATCCAAAAGTAAAATTAAAAGTGAAAAGAATCTTCTTTTGGTATCAAATAATAATTTATTACTTACGCTTTAATTGTGAATATTTCAAATGCACTTATTGTATTTAGCATTATTTATAATATTTACCTTGTACTGTTCCAGAAAATATCTCTACCCCATTCTCTGGAGGGTTTGAATATCCACACCCCTCCCACAGAAAGCTTTATGGTTTAACCCCCCCCCCCCCCCTGGCCCACAGCCAATGCCTCTGGAAATTCTAGTTTTGGTTTACTTTGAATTCCTTTAGAAACTTTGGCCTTTAAGACCTCCCCCTCCCCTGTGAAATTTCCACAAACCCTATTCGGAGTGGGTTATTGGATATTTTCTGGAAGCACACCTTAGGACTCAGTCCTCAGTCATAGGGAAAGTAGCCATTTACTGTACATATTGAATGTTACAAATCTTACAATTCCCCTAAGCCATGACTGGAACAATTAAGGACTCATGTGAGTGTTCCCCCCACCCCCCCTCCTCTCATATTACTTGTGCCTTGACAGGAAGTTGAAAATCTCTGGTAAGAGAGCTTTTAACATCTCACTATTACCAGCTTAAGATATTCTCACAAAACGTTTTCTCATACCATTTTTTTTCTTTGAAGAGTCAAAACACATTCTCGGGTATGTCCAAGCATATGAAAAAAAGATAACTCATTATGTTTCATTAAAGTAATTCTGATCTTGCCTGACATCAAAATCAGGCCTCGCAATGACTAAAATGTCTTTCATGCAGAATATCAATCATCTATTTACTTCTTATCTGACCATGTTTCCTTTCTAGCCTAGTTGTATTTATTAAATCTTTATCTCTTTGTCTGCAGTCCACACAACCAAAAAAACCCTTACACAAGAGAGGGCATAGGGAGGGGAGGTGAATGGTAAATGCGAGACTTGGTGAGAAGGTGAGACTAACATTTTTCTTTGCAAGCCTAATAGCAACTCTAAGCCAAATGGAGTGTTAACTGGGACACTCTTCTGCCTATCTGATTATATGGTGTGTTTTTTTACCACCACAGTATCAAAAAAAAATTATTATTAATTTTATCCTGGAATGACAATTTAATCCCAGACTTGCACTACACTGAGCTTGAGAGGGTTTGAATACAAGGTCTGTTAATTTGGTGGCAAAACATATATAAGCTGTAGTTAATAAATCATTAACTAAAGCTTATGTATTGTGTGTTATATATTGTGTTTCACTTGAGAAGCACAAGTTCCTAAAACTTATTAGGAAACTAAGACAAAAAAGGAAGCTCAGTTCCGTAACATTCAAACGTGGACGCAGCACATTCTAGCCTGTTAGTAAGCTGAATTTTACGACATACGTAGTTAAAAGATATGAAGATTAAGTTTTTAAGTTAAACTCGAGTTACAACCATCACTGAAGCGGTCAGTCAAATAGAAACAAAAATCTTAAATAAAGCTTCACATTGAAACTTACCACTTAATAACGATCCGTCAACAGTAACCAAAAGAGATGAAAACACTACCAACAGGACAACTACAGGAAAACACGATTTCCTCATCATCTGATTCGGCACGCACAATCAGCACAGTACATTTACATGCCTGAACGCATAAATTTTTAATCTTTCGCTGTCTTTTACGAAGACCCATGAATGCAGATGTTCTTCACTTCGATTGAGAAAAATCTTCACCGGTTCGTCACATGTTGGACTATTTTTCTTTTTTTTTTCCGCCTCAACTAAATAAAAAAGATTATAAAGTTGATTTAGTTCCACCATAGTTATTTCCTCAATCTCGTGATCATGGTTACTTAGAACAAGGGTCAAGTATGCATTATTCTACTGTCCTGAACCACTTCATGGGGAGGACTGGGAACTACCCCCGGCCTTCCATCGACTCCTGATCGACAAAACTTCAGCATTGCACACTTTGGTTATTTCGTTTGTTTTTAGTTTGTTTGATTTTTGTTTTTGTTTTGTTTTGTGTTTGTTTTTGTATTTTTGTTTGTTTGTTTGTTTGTTTGTTTTTTTTTGGGGGGGGGTAGGTGAGGGAGGGGTTAAAACAATACTGTGGGACAGGAGCATATCATATAAGCTCCTCTTTGAGACAGTTCTGGTACAACGTTAAATGACTTGTCTGACCACAGGGGACCCGAACACTGCATTAAAAATAAAAAATAAATAAATAAATGCAGTGTTATCTACCAGTGTTTCTGTATCTTTTTGAGTCGTTTAAAAGGGCTTTGAATAGAATCGAAGAAGTTTACATTTCGGATATTATCTCAAGCTATCTCAGTCTGCTGCTTTATAAATGTGACGCTCCGATTACTTCTAAAATTTCCATTATCGTCGTTAATTCGTCGAGGAAGAGATTCCCACATGTAATCAGAACGTCACATTTACAAAGCGGGGTAAAGTGCTGGTTAGAAAACACATGACCCACCCATCCCATTTGGCACAAAACTGACTGACCCACCCCTAAATGTAGATTGAAAGTCACATGACCCACCTCCTACAAAACATGACAGTTTCGGTTGCCTAATCCCACAAAATCACATTTTGTGTAGGAGACTGTGTTACCATTTACGTTTTAGATTTATTTCTCGACAATAATACAAAATCTTGTAAAAACTGAATATTGTCTTCCTTGACTCTTGCAACCTTCCGCCCTCATGATGGCGGCCGGGTTACCTTTGATCTCAAAGCTAAAAAGAACAAGCAGCTGACCCAACTTCAAAGGCAGGGAAGCCTGATGGAGTGGTTGCTATTTTCAGGGAGGAAAACGAAGAAAAATTGATTTGCCAGAAGAGCTTGACCGTTGATGTTTATGACGGAGGACGGGTTACCCATGGCCTCACAGAACAAGCAGCTGACCCAAACTCCAAAGGCAGCGAAGCCTGATGAAATGTCTGCTACTCTCAGGGAGGAAAACGAAGAATACTTGATATGCCAGGAGAGCTTGACCGTTGATGTTCATGAGGGAGGGCGGTTTACCCATGGACTCACAGAACAAGAAGTTAACCCATCTCCAGAGGAAGGGAAGCATATTATATTGTGAGCAGCCAAGGGATGTCGAGGACACTTGGCTGTAACTGGAAGAACGATGGCTTAGTCAGTGGACAAACATGAACGAACTCATAAACTGGACTTCGATTTCTGTCTGATCGTAATTTAAACTAAATAACTGTATTCTTGAGTTTCTGTGTTTTGCACCTATTACGGTATTTATATATATGAAATAAGAAAATAAAACAGAAGCTTTAAAAGTGACGGCAATTAGTGACGTAACGTTCTAGAAATTGTATCATTAAGAATAAAGGCAATGTACAGTCAGAAGCAATTTGTAGACTGCTCAGTTTAATACCTCGCTGCATTTACTTAAATTTGTGTATCAGAGGCATATTCAGCTTTTCGATAATTTGCTTTATTTGCTCATAATCGCCATTCAAGTTCAAGTTTTTATTATAGTTATATGTATTTAGCTTTGGAAAATAGCGTGGTAATCGTTTGAATCCGTTTTTAATATTTGCTTGCCGGCTATTCGTATTTAGCCTTTGTCTTTGCCTCAATACAATTTTTAATTTCCGCAGTAATTGTCATCAATATTTAAATTTGTGTTTACTTGTCATAATTGTTAAACACTGCATTTTCAAAAGCTAACAGCACTCGCTTTATTTGCCAGAGTTTAATTACAAGATATTTCCTCTGTTATTACATTTTGCCAGTTTCTAATTAAACTTGTGGATTATTTTGCCAATAAGTTCATGTTCTGACCGCCTGAGTTTGTGATGTCCGTTCTGTCCAATAGGACTTTATTTAATATAACCACCTGTTATTTGCTAATTTATCTCAGTCATTGAAAGTTCCAACACTTGTTGTTATGTATACTTTAACTGTCTCGTCTAGATAATGCTATTAATATTTAAATATTTTGTTTTAAGTGAGAACTTGTGGAACGAAGCCGCTCCTTAACGCCATACAAATCATTAGCCACTCATTACTTTTGATTTCGTTAGATCGTTTTCAATTGAGAGTAATTTAGTTCGAACTTTCCCGTCCAAGTAACATACGCTGGTAACAATAAGTTCTTAAGTTGAAACTAGAATTTTTCTATTATGTACCAGTCAAATCGAAGCTTCAACATCCCTTAACGGGAACCCCCCGGGCATTTGGACTTAACTTTTCAGTAGCTTCTATTATGCTTATGATGATGTGAATGTAAACATGGTTTAATAGACAACACCAATGAGAACCAAGGCCCGACATGCCACGAGGCACGAGGAGGACAGATAACAGGTAATAACCAAAGAGAACCAATAACAAAGCTGACAAATTTTTAAGTCGAATTATTATCAATAAACCCCTAATATAAAAGTAGCGTTTTGTCGATGTGGATCAACTGCATGTAAGTATTACACTAGACCAATTTTCTACTCGTAAAGAAACACCGTGACGTAGAGAATATTTCAATTTAAAATAAGTAGATTTAATACCTCTGTTTTGATTGAAGCCAATTTTGTTAAATATTGGATACATCAGTAAAAGAGAAACAATTACAAAGTTGCCAAATTTTGATGTCAAATTATTAAACCTTTAATTATATAAACTTTTATTAGTATAATTGAAGTAACCATATTAGCACGCAGTCGATGTAGAACATAACTATTAATTTATATGCTACTACTGCAATGTCAGTGCCAGTCAATGCGAACTTTCAAATTTGCGTAGTTTCTAAAATGAACTTAAAGTTTTTAAAAAATATATGAGTGTAAAATATATTTGTTTCTGTCGAAATCATTTTTGTTTCTTCCTTGCTCTTGTTTCTTTTGCCTTCTGCACTGGCTTTGCACGGTTTTCCTTCTTTTTCTGAAGATGGCTGACCCAAATCTTCACTTCATTGAAGGAAAGGCAACACTTTTTAGCCAATGTGATAAGGCCGTCTTCCGCATCAATCCCCGTCTTTAAGGCCTCTTTAATAATTATAATACGGAACAAAGCTTGTGTAGGCCTTTGGTTTTAAACCAATCCGCCACGAATTCGCAATCTTTTCCTTTGAATTCATCAAAGTTTGTCTCCGCCATGATTTATCAACCCATATGGATTCAGCGGGACACGTGACATGATATCGAGGCTAAGGATCAAATTCCCCACCCGTTATGAGTGGTGATCAAATGCCCGGCCCCCGGGAAGACTAAGATGATCAAATTCCCTCCCCCCACGGGCAGGAAAAGGCGTCAAATGCCCGGGGTATGCCCGGGGGGATGTTGAAACTTCGATTTGACTGGTATATTAGTTGCACTATCCTTATTGGACTTTGTATTTCGTTGCAATCTGCTCTTCACATCGTTGAGCAATAGACGCTGGTAAAAGTCATACATAAGCGATCGCAGTTGCAAAGCTCTTTCGATAACATTTCGATTAAATTTTATCCACTTTTTCGAGAAAACAAACACTGCTGTTGGAACCAAGCAGTCGGAGTTATTGCTGTTAATTGGTTGTCAAGTTCGGTACTAGATCCCAGTACCCAAGAGTGTAACGGCTCTTCCTTACAAGCGAGTGCCCCGATTTGTGTCTTATTAGGAGCTTAAGCAATGAGGACGGCGACCCCGAGGACAACGCATAGTAAAAAAATGAATTTATAGTTTACCTTCGAATTTCGCAACTGTCTAGATCTGTTCAGTGCGCCTATTGGTCTCAGAACTTGCTCAAGCTAAATATGTAACGCCAGCGTTCAATTCCAAATGAAAATGCAAAAAATTAGCCGCCATCGTGCGCGTTCTCCAAAATACGCAGAAGTTAGTCATTTCACGCTGTTGTTTTGCAGAGGACGGCAAAGAAATGTACAAAGATTTATAACGCACGTGCACAGCCATTGTTTTGCTCATTATACCCTTTTGTTTGGTGGACTTCTCGTTGCCGTTGCCGTGGTGATTTGCTTAAGCTCCCTCGTCGTAGTTATTAGGAAGTTTTAGCAAACCACGACGGCGACGGCGACGAGAGCGACACCAAACAAAAGGTTTAATGAGCAGAACAATGGCTTTGCACGTGCGTTTTGAATCCGCCTTGGTACATTTCTTTGCTGTCTTCTGCAAAACAACAATGTGAAATGACTAAGTTCTATGTATTTTGGAGAACGCGAACCGCATCGGCTAATTTTGGGTATTTTCTTTTGAACTGAACACTGTCGGTGCATGTTTAGCCTGAGCAAGTTTTTAGGCCGATAGGCGTACTGAACCGATATACAGAGTTGTGACATTCGAAGGTAAAATATAAATTCATTTTTTACAAGGCGTCGTCCCCATCGCCGTCGTCATTGCTAAAACTCTCTATTTCCCAGGAAAAGGACAGGTTCCTACATAAAAAGGACCAGGATGCTCGTCGGAAAGTTTGAAAAGAACCCCTAAGAGGTTCCACGATCCTGTTTTGTGGGCTTGGCTAAAATATTTTCTGCCCCTAAAAGGTAACAAAACTAAAACAACAATTTAACTGACACTGACTTTTTTCGGCGCAAAACCTTAATGGTGCTGAGGACCTCTTGAGGCTGAACACTTTAAGAGGCACCAAAACTGTTTTTTAACCCCTGAAAGGTACGACGAGCAGCCCCCCGTTCTTTACATGGGGTCCCTTCCCTCGGAAATTATCTCGTTGAGAGTCAGAGTTCACTAGTTCTAGCTCGTTTACAAAAGAAAAATCTTCCGTTATAATATACTGCTATTTTAAATAGGACTCACTGTATATAAATAGTGAATGATTTTGTAGCTCCTTGACTGAGGCGAATTCAGCGCCCATTTGTTTATTTTGTTCGGTCCTTCACTGGACATGGTGGCTTTTTCAGTTGGGCCCAGTCCACAATACGCCGGAGAAATTTGAAAATGCAGCTTTATTTCTACGGTTAGGCCTACCGTCCACACTAATTCATCACACAAACGGAGCTTTTTGAAATCGCTCTTGAAACCGGAGGAATTTGAACACGCCGGCTTTTTGTTTCCGTGTGAACAGAAAACATGTGAAAAAGGAGCTTTTCGAAAACGATGGCGTGGCGCTAATCATGTGATTTCCATGGCCTTGTTTTACTCAAACACATGCAAATCCAAACTGACTGGTGATTATTGCAATCAGCCAAAAATCGGAACATTTTAACATCTGCCAAGTGACGCTAGATAATTTGTCCACTGTGTTTGTTGCAAAATAAGTTTATTTCCAGAGGAAACCTGTAAAAAGCACTGAAAACAAGAACAAACTGTCAAAACTTAAGTTCATCGCACAGAACGAAACAGAAACTTACAAGATCAGGAGCCCATCGGTGATGGGCTCCTGATAGAAGACATAACTGCCATGGAATATGGTTAGCCAAATGTTGCAAAATTCAACAACTTGGACCTTCATATTCAACAACTTATATTTATGTTCAACAACATATTTTTATATTCAACATTTTATATTTATATTCAACGATACGCATTTTCTTTCAACTTCAACCCAAATTATTTTCATTCAACAAAAATATTTGTTCAACTTCAACCAAAAATAATTTCATTCAACAAAAATATTTGTTCAACTTCAACCGAAAATAATTTCATTCAACAACAATATTCGTTCAACTTCAACCCAAATTGTTTTCATTCAACAAAAATATTTGTTCAACTTCAACCGAAAATAATTTCATTCAACAACAATATTTGTTCAACTTCAACCCAAATTGTTTTCATTCAACAAAAATATTTGTTCAACTTCAACCAAAAATAATTTCATTCAGCAACAATATTTGTTCAACTTCAACCCAAATTGTTTTCATTCAACAAAAATATTTGTTCAACTTCAACCAAAAATAATTTCATTCAACAACAATATTTGTTCAACTTCAACCACAATTATTTTTATTCAACAATAAAGTTCCCGGACATTCAAAATATCGTCATTCAACAAAATTCCCCGTCCCTCCCCCCGAACTACCCCGAACGCTGTCACAAATCCCTAGTGTTTTGGGTACCCAAAACACTGAAAGCGTAAAACTGATGCAAGTGAAATCATCCACAATTCTGCTCAAAACCCATTTATCTTCTTACGACGCTTTGTCTCAATAAATTAAAGCGTTCATTAGCTTGATATAAACACAATACGTCACTGAAAATAGTCGCAATTCATAACAGACTGTCTGATCCGAGTCCGCAGTTATAACGACATATAAAACCGAATTCGCGCGCTAAAGATCATTGTATGAACATGCGCTTGGTGCCTATCGATAACCCTTGAAATGCACGTTATTTAAAACGAGAAAGCCGCTTTCTAAACCTCCGATAGTGCGGCGATTAAAATCAATATACGAACGAACAGCCGTCACGCAATATGTGACTTGTTTGTCGCTCTTTCCTTGACCATCCCTCCTAGTATACGTAGATTTTGCCGGCGAACAGTTCTCTGTGCCATTAAATAAGTTTTTGTTTCGGAGACAAAACCAAAATAAATATAAATAAAATATTGACAAGGCTAATCTTTGGATACAGGGAAAGTCTTAGACTTGTTTATTTCTCGCTCTTTCCTTAACCATCCCTCCTATTAGATTTTGCCATTAAAGCAGTTTTTTTCTTCGGAGACATTTCTATAAAAAATGCAAATAAAGTAGACAAGGCTAAGTCCTTTTGAACACTGGGAAAGTGGGATACCCAAATCCCTGGTGATATATGGGTATCCCTTTCCAATATACTTGTTTGTTATCGTTTCTTTAATTCAGGGTAGCCAAATCGACCGAGGATTAAAAGGCAAAGCAAATCTTTTATATCTTCATCTTATATATTCCGGCAAAATCTACGTATACTAGGAGGGATGGTCAAGGAAAGAGCGACAAACAAGTCTAAGCCAGAGTTTATTTCCGACAGGCAACACATACAGAGGTCGGTCACAGCTTGAGACCTGCATATTGCGTGACGGCCGTTCGTCCGTTGATTTTAATCGCCACACTATCGGAGATTTAGAAAGCGGCTTTCTCGTTTTAAATAACGTGCATTTCAAGGGTTATCGATAGGCACCAAGCGCATGTTCATACAAGGATCTTTGGCGCGTGAATTCGGTTTTATATGTCGTTATAACTGCGGACTCGGATCAGACAGTCTGTTATGAATTGCGACTATTTTCAGTGACGTATTGTGTTTATATCAAGCTAATGAACGCTTTAATTTATTGAGACAAAGCGTCGTAAGAAGATAAATGGGTTTTGAGCAGAATTGTGGATGATTTCACTTGCATCAGTTTTACGCTTTCAGTGTTTTGGGTACCCAAAACACTAGGGATTTGTGACAGCGTTCGGGGTAGTTCGGGGGGAGGGACGGGGAATTTTGTTGAATGACGATATTTTGAATGTCCGGGAACTTTATTGTTGAATAAAAATAATTGTGGTTGAAGTTGAACAAATATTGTTGTTGAATGAAATTATTTTTGGTTGAAGTTGAACAAATATTTTTGTTGAATGAAAACAATTTGGGTTGAAGTTGAACAAATATTGTTGTTGAATGAAATTATTTTTGGTTGAAGTTGAACAAATATTTTTGTTGAATGAAAACAATTTGGGTTGAAGTTGAACAAATATTGTTGTTGAATGAAATTATTTTTGGTTGAAGTTGAACAAATATTTTTGTTGAATGAAAACAATTTGGGTTGAAGTTGAACAAATATTGTTGTTGAATGAAATTATTTTTGGTTGAAGTTGAACAAATATTTTTGTTGAATGAAAACAATTTGGGTTGAAGTTGAACAAATATTGTTGTTGAATGAAATTATTTTCGGTTGAAGTTGAACAAATATTTTTGTTGAATGAAATTATTTTTGGTTGAAGTTGAACAAATATTTTTGTTGAATGAAAATAATTTGGGTTGAAGTTGAAAGAAAATGCGTATCGTTGAATATAAATATAAAATGTTGAATATAAAAATATGTTGTTGAACATAAATATAAGTTGTTGAATATGAAGGTCCAAGTTGTTGAATTTTGCAACATTGGAACTCCGTTTGCGCGCTATTATCCGTGGAAGACTGGGTATAGTTATTGTTTAGGATGAGAAGGACTAGAAACTATATAAGGGAAAAAATGGCGGCCGGCTTGGTTCGTTAAATGGATGTCTAAACGGAATAGACAAGACGATTCTTCCTACCCCAGTGTTAACATTGATATGTTCAAAAGCGAAAAAATTCATCTCCTTGACGGTAAACTTGACGTTTAGACTCTACGTTTTGAGAACAAGGCGGTGCTGAGGGCTTGAGTTTAGTCGCCATGGTGAGTTACCAAACGGAAACTGTTGATAATGGAGTCTGACATACATATGTATTTGTCTATAAATTTTAAGTTGAGCTGATTGGCATTTTATCATTTTCTTGATTCGTTTTGCTGCTTTGTACTTTTTTTTTCTGCTGAAATGGAGTGAGATCTTTCAAAGATGACCCTTCATTTTGTGTCAGTGACAGTTGAAATTCAAATATGCTGTTTTTTTAGTACTTAGTCTAGTGCTAATAATCTCAACTACTTGTCTAACGTTATTATCATTATTTTCTATAATTAATACCGAAACGCATGATAAATTTGATATCAGAAAAACTAACTCTAACAAAGCCTTTTTCTACTTTCAACGTCAATGTGATCTATTTTTCATTTAAAGTTTTTTATGTACAGGCTTAGGCTCATTGAACGTACATGTACATATACCTGTAAAGCTTAAGGTTACGTGTGTTATGTTGCTATGGTACGTTGATAAGTAATAATAATTGGACCGAATGGAGTGCAATTCAGGGAGTAATCGCGCAAGTGAAGTGCGAGGCTGATTTGAAATCACAAGCACGATTACTCCCTGAATTGTACAACACAAGGTCCAATTACTAATTAATCGTATCTATAACAAATTTAGGAACTAATAATGTCTTTTGAGAACTTCTTTTGAGCGAAAATGTCTGTAGCGCTTTTCATAAATTTTGAAAACTGCAGGAAACATCACGAAGGAAGCCATTAATCAGCGTGGGTAATTAAGGGCACAGAATTGAGTGCCGAAGACGCAAGCCGCTAGGGGGGTCTGGGGACATGCACCTTCAGAAAATTTCCAGCAGAAAATTTCCAGCTATTTCCAGCATTCTCAAATAACTATTTGTAATTTTAAGTATGGTAAAAAAACTCAGTTTTCTGAGGGCATCTTTTGGAGATCTTTTGTTGAACAAAAAACAAAAGAAACGTTTTGTTTCGCTAAATGATGAAGTCACCAAAATGTGGCATTTGTCGCTAGTTGTTCAAAGCGATACAAGTTTTATTATTCGTATAATTACGCTAATCTCTTGCTGTCGCCTTGTTAGCGCAAGCAAATAAGGTACTGAATGGGCCAGATTCGAGTTTGTTTTGTCGTGACACCGGCTCAATACGAGGTTGGTCAATTTTTTTTCCCCGGTCTATTTCTCTACTTCTTTCAAAAATCAAAACATTGTATTTAAAAAAAAAAACCTGTGCTGTTGAAGCTGCTAAAAGGATTCGCTCCAAAAGATGCCGCTTGGAAAACTGAGTTTTTCTGCATAGTATTACGTTATTTCTCAAAAATGAAGCACAGATCAACAAAAACAATTATGCAATGATGCTTTTCATGTCAAAACAAGTCAGTCTGCCAAAAATTGGCTCGATCCTGCAAAAAAATGAAAATCACCCCCAAAAAGCAATAATTTTTATACGCCCTTTTTGCACGAAATCCTTCAATTCTTTTAGTGTTCTTGGCAATTATTCTTCATTTAGCTTTAGTCTTAAGTTGATTTTTCAGGTATTTATAAATGTAACACCCTTCTAAAATTTGTTGTTACTGTAATTACTCTTGGTCTGAGAATTAAAAACTTCTGCAGAATTCAAAAGCAAGACATATACATATTAAGTTTATGCTCAGTTAACTACGCAACTGAAACTGGTTGACGTTTGTCATGTTGACTTCAGTCTAGCAAAAAACCAGGCGAGTCTGTGAAGGTGGTTGTAAGATGCCGTCCAATGAATGAAAAGGAAATAGCCCAAGGGCATCAAAGGTAGGGCTGCTCTAAGCTGTGATAAATTTGCAGGTAATTTAAGAGGCCTTCCAATAAGCCAGAACCCTGATTCTGAGAAACCTATATTGGGACCCTCTAATTTATTTTGCGTTTCCGGCTTGTTCACAGTCTCCAGCAACATATAAACTTGGAAACCTGTCTCAATTTACTAGTTTCAATCTAGTAAATTGAGATAGGCAGGTCCTTAAATTTCTATGTTGCTGAAGACTGTGAACAAGCCAGCAATGTAAAATAAATTAGAGGGTCCCAATAGGTTTTCGGAATCTGGGATCTGGCTTATTTGAAGGCCGGGATTCAGGATTTTGCAGGAAAAGAGGGAAGAGATTCAGGATTTAATTTTCTGAATGAATTTCTTTAGTTTCTGAATGGAATTTACGGCTTAAAAGTTGAAATGCATTTTCAAATAACTCACTTACAAATGGAAAACATCACTGTATGCCAGTATCCATGGCAATTCTTTTTGCTTGGTAGGACTTTATAATTGTTTTCATTTAGGATTCTCAAAGAATGGTTAAATAGTGATACAAACTAAATGTGATTTTGAAAGGGAATTACTGCATTATAATGGGTGCTAGGTGCTACATGTAGGTTCTGTCGCTACGCCACTCCGACCAATATATGAATTCATATATTTTCTCTCAACTAGCTGCCAATACATAGAGAATGGGGTAGTGTTGTCTCAAAATTGTATTTACATTTATATTAACTTACAAATTCCTGCAGTTACACTGTAACTACACATTGTGATGTTTTCAGACTGCTACAGCTATACATATTCGACTAACTTATTGATTCTGACATGTCTAAATTGTGATGTTATTCTTTTTATGCTTTAAGGATAATTGAGATGAATGTTAAAAAGGGGACAATAGAAATCAGCAACCCAGCTAAGAAAGAAGAAGTGCCACGCATGTTCACTTATGATTCAGTTTACGACTGGAAGTGAGTTAGTCATTAATTAAAAGTTATGTGTTGGAAATAGGTGGATAGCCTTGTACGTGTAAAAGCCCATGAGGGTTTCTTCAGTTTCCGTCCAGAATAGTTATCCTATTTTTGTCACAATTCATACGGTTAATGATTTTTGAACATGGGTAAATACAATATGTAAACAATCAATCAATCATCTCATTCATACATATAACCCAATTTAAGGCAGCAAGGACTACACGACCACGATCCGACTTCTAAGGGCACTAGGTCCATGTATGATTAAGGGTTGAGAGGAGATGATGGGAGAAGTCTACCCTAAGTTGATGTCATTTAGCACAAGGTTTAATAGCTTGATACTAAGCACATGTACTCTGACAATGAAAGGATGTGGTCTCATTGCCGGACAGGCATATTTAATTTTTGTGCATACATTGTTCAAATACGATTCCTGAAATAACTTATTGGTTCTGCACTACAAAGCCCAGCCCTCCAGCAGCCCAATACCAATGAAAATAACTCCTTAACAAAGGAATTTGATCCTTAATTGTTGCTGCCCATCCTCACTGAACAAATAACTTTAATTTATTGCCATGTCATGCCATGTAAACTGTCAAATGTGTGCACTCAGATAAGAAGAAATGTATTGAGTGTCACCATAAATTACCCTACCATAATTATTAACATTAACAGTGAAGGTAACTTTTCTGTAGGTTAAAAATGTTATGATTTTGTCTTAATTCTGTATACATGAATGGTTTAGGTGAAATTCTCCATTGAATAGGTTATTTTAAAAGTTTGCTAAAACCTGCTATAATTTACCTGCTGTCATCTGCATTTTAACGTTGCTGTGCTTCTGATATTTATTTAGTTCAAAACAGATTGATCTCTATGATGAGACATTTAGACAGTTGGTGGATTCTGTTCTTGAAGGGTATAATGGTAGGTTTTTTTTCCTTTATTTTGATTGTGGCACAATTTATTCAATACCCTGTCAAGGTTGTGACAAAAGCTACATCGGTGAAACGAAACGAAAATTTTCCACCTGGCTCAAAGAACATCAAAAAGCGGTTGTAAACAAACACTCGCGCAAGTCAGCTTTGGCAGAACATTGTTTACACTCTGGCCACACCATCTCCTGGGAATCTTCAAAGAGTCTACGTACAAGCACAAATTGGTGCAACAGACGTATTTTAGAAGCATGGGAAATTAACACTTACAGGAATCTGCTGAACCGTGATGATGGCATGCATTTGCCGCACAAATTTTTAAATTTAGCCCTAAGGGACAGAACATAATTAGCTTCAATTTGCCGATTTGCATAGTATAAGAACGTGCCATTTTACAAATTCCTTGTCACTTTCCCCTGATGAAGGCTGAAGTTTTAGCCGAAACATTGGGACTTTTACAGATAAAATTTTTACTAACATTTTTACATTTGTTTTAAACCAGAGTAATGTTTTTCAATCATGAATCAACCACCTGGTTACAGGACCATTTTTTTTTTTTTAATAAATTAATTCGTTAAAAAAGAAAAAAAAAATCACACATACTTTTATCAGTAACAATTAATTCTTTGAGTGGCTTGGTCATACTTTTTCCAGGTGAGCATTGTTTGGTTTTCTTTCTATTGTTTAATTCAATGTTAAATTACATCTACAGTCTTGAAACTCTCCACTAGCGGCCACTCTTGTAAGCTGACAGCTCTACCTTCAGATACTTCTTTTATCAATTTTATCAATTGCCTGTTTTACCTCCTAGTCAAACTCTGTAATTTACGCATTCTTGTAAGCGGATGTGAACAATTTTTGAAAATGTAAATTGGATTTTTCTTTAGTGTAACGCCATCTTGTAAGCAGACAACCCATGAATATGTGACTCTCAAGGCAATGAAATTTGTCTCTAATTCACAATAGATCAACTTAAGTATGACCTTTGACAGTGCTCAACAGAGCAGTAGTGGGGATCGGTTATGTCAAATCTTCATTTGTTGGCGGCAAAGCAAGCTGTTCGTTCAATTGACATTAGAGAGTTTAAGCATGACGTTTACGGCAGACGACAAATGGCAAAGATGACCTCTGATTTTTATTCTTTTCTTCTGATCCCTAAATAAATCACACAAAAATAGAAAAATGTCTTCTACTATTCACCACAAATACAAATATTTTCACTCTACTGTACAGATATCTAAATACAGACGGCAAAAGTTTCGTGTTTGCCGTTTGCCGTAAACGTCATGCTTAACCTCTTTAGTAAAACAAGAGTCTGAGGTGAAATTTTTTTAGTGTCACATTGTGGCCATGTTTGTCATGGTCCAAATTCCTTCTTGTTCTTGTAAGCGGATGGCTCTTGATAAACAGACACTTTTTCCAATTCTGGAGGGACTGTCCCCTTATGAGAGTGGACTAAGTGTATAAAAAGGTACAGACCTTTAATTTTTCTTGGACCTAGTACATATGTGAATGGTATGTGATAAATATTATATGGAACAAGACTTGACTGTTTTAAGGTACTTTGTGAATTTAAATGTACAGTGTATTCTTTGCTAGGTACAATATTTGCCTATGGACAAACAGGAACAGGGAAAACATTTACCATGGAAGGTAATGTCAGTTAGAATGATTTCTACATACAGTGTATTGTCAATAATTATATAAAGCATCATTTGTTAAAATAAATGTGTACAAAAGGCACTTAATGACTGGCCCCAAGGGAAACAGTGAGTTTTGTTTCCCTGAGACCCTTCAGTGAGCTTTGAGGTTTCCTGCGGGACCAGTCATTAAGTGTTTTGTTATACCTCCCAACTCAAAAATTGAAAAAACTGTAAAGAAAGATGTTTGCTTGAGGCTGGCTGGCTCACAAGTTTGTTGCAGTTTCAAGGAGCATGACCTGATCATATGTGAGTCCAACATTCAAGTTGTTGTTTCCCTAGGGAGTTGGTGAGTTTTGGCCCACAACACGTGACACAAATTCTCCTCAAATCAGAAAACATATTTGAGTTGGGAGGTATAACAATAGCTGTAATTACAGTCAAGTCTGTGGTCAAATATTGTTTTGTCTAAAAAGGCAAACAAACAAGGTCTTGAGCAGAATTCACCTTTTTGCCTCGTTTCATGTTAAACCACTTACAACTAAATAATAACACCTGTTTTTGGTTGGCTTACTGCACCTTTCAAATGTTCAGTGGCTCCTCCCTGCTTCCAACTACTGCTGAGCACTGTTTCATAATTTGTCTGAACTGTGCTCAAGGATTTGATTACCACGCGCTCGGTGGTAGTTGTAAGCTGGAGGGGCTGCCGAACATTTGATTGACAGTAGCGAAAAATGCATTTGTCGATTGAGCTTTGAATTTTAAAGTCCGCATGTTAATTGAAAGGCGCGGTAAGCCATTGTAAACAAGCAAGATACACAAGTCTTCCCTCTAGGTTGCGGATATTTTACTAGATTTGAATGGTCATTCTCTGCCATGTGAAAAAGCAAATAAAATCTTGATAAGGGAAACACAGTTGAACCTTCAATTACTGGTATGTCAAGTAGAAGATTAACCCTGAAAAAAAGAACAAACAAAAACACTTTCAAGGTCAGAGTAAAAGTCGGTAAATGTACATGTATTGTGCATCTGTGTGACTTACACTGTACTTATTTTACACAATTTTATAACTGCACATTTTTGGGTTACTATCATAGGACCACAATCTAAGCAAGCACAAAGCACTAGGCAGTTGTGTGTGATTCACAATTATACATATAAAGCCAGTTCCACTAATTTGTTGTCAAACACTCTGCCTTAAAAACAAAATTGACAGCTGGTAACTTATTAATGATTAAAATTTACAATTTTAGTTTCTTTATTCTTGTTGCTTCACAGGTGTACGGACAGACCCTGTTTTAAGAGGAGTGATACCCAATTCCTTTGAACATATCTTTACACACATAGCTAGGACAGAGAATCAGCAATATTTAGTCAGAGCTTCTTATCTTGAAATTTATCAGGTACACTGTACTACAGCTATCTTGTAGCTGTTCCAAATACATTGTAAAAGAGAAGTGTGTGTAAGGTAAAAAACCTGACCAGCTGACATGCTAACTGATACTGCAAATTAATTGTATGACTAACTAACTTATATTACATGTGCCTTGTTGATCCTTTTGAAATGTCTCCCCAGAAGGAACTTTTTTTCCCATGATCCTGATAAGATAACTAGTACATGTATGTTGAGATCCTCCTGTGCAATCCCATGTAAGATCCTATGCAAGATCCTCTTTTTATCCGTAGGGTCCTGTCTAAGATCCTGCACAATCCAAGAACTAAACATCATAATTTATAGCTTAATACAGCCCTACACCTCCTACCAGATCCTTTCGGGTTTCAACTACGCTTGGCACCTTTCCTTTACCCTACTTTTGAAAACAATACATGCATTTTATATCTAATACATGTAAGTTTCTTCTTCTTCTTTCACTTTCCTTATAATAAACTACATAGTAACAAAGTGAACATGTACATGGCAATAAATGATGTACAATGATTTTTGGCATTTTCAGGAGGATATCAGAGACTTACTGTCAAAAGATCAGAGTAAAAGACTGGAACTTAAGGAAAGACCAGACACTGGTGTTTATGTCAAGGTAATTAATAAATAATTGTTGTTAATGCTATTAGCTAAATAAATGTTACTGTTCTTCCCTCAATAGATCTGATGGCCTCTTGATTAAAAGGCTCGGGTTTGTCAGCCCTGGCCGGGGACAGTGTGTTGTGTTCTTTGGCATTAGAATTACTCTCACAGTGCCTCTCGCCACCCAGGTGTATATATGCATGCAAATGGTAACAACAGAGTGTCATGTTGGAAGGAGACGGGTGGGGGGTGGGGGGTGTACGTAATAGACTAGCATCTCAACCACGGGTTGTCATTATGGGCCATAACCTGTAACACTGGTTACGACTGAGTTTGTTTGATAGGCCCTTGATGTTACGGGTGAAATTGACTTCTATTGATGCAATTCACCCACAAAGCAACAAGTTTGTTATGGGTGTGAAGATCAAGGTGACAGGTGACTCAAATCTTAATGACAGCCCTGATCTGGTTGGGAGCAGAAATACTCACTGTTGTGCTACGGAAACCAGTGGTAAGGGCCACACAGATTGACTACAGGGTTTGAATATATACTGTAAGCATACTTTTAATCAACTTTTTAACTGACCTAATTGAGTAACATTAACAAGTAAGGAATCAATTTAAACCTGAGACGTTCAGTTAACACCATGTGTATGACAGCATTTGGAATACAGTGAAACCTGTATTAAGCAGACCCCATATTAAGCAGACACCCTCTATTAAGCAGACACCAGCTTGAGTCCCAAAATTTTCTTCCCACATTTATAGTAAAATAAACCTGCATTCAGGGGACACCCCTGTTAAGCGGATGCGGACACCAATATTAAGTCATTTTGTTGCACAAAACCTGTAATAAGCGCACACTTCGAGGGCATTTTACCTCTGAACGTTTAGCTGAGACTCCTTTAACATTGTTTAGCAATGTCGTTTTAGATCTAAGTGATTATTCCAGATTGATACATTGACTGACTGGACATTGTGCTATGAGCAGTCTTTGATCTTACACTGTGTTACACTGAGTTACAAATGGGTTAATAATTCACTATTATTGCACAATATATAAGAACCTGCTTAGAGCAGACACCCTGTATTAAGCAGACACTAGTGAGAGTCCCATGGGTGTCCGCTTAATACAGGTTTAACTGTAGACATAGGTGAAGCATGACAGTGATGTAACAATGTTGTAAAGTTCTGTAATGTCCTAGTGAAGTGACTTGAGGAATGTGGGAACAAAATAATACATTGAATCACAGTGCAGAATGCATCTCAAAGCAAACTCCATTCCACTTTATCAAGAGGACAACAAATAGACAAGTTTATTTCTTACTTTTTATAAATGGATGCAAAATTTAGAAATAAATAAACAAATAAATAAATAAATGAACAAACACTTAAAAATGTTATTATTTGTGTTGTGCTTCTTGTAGGATCTTCAGTCCTTTGTTTGTAAAAGTGTAAAAGAGATTGAACATGTCATGAATGTTGGCAATCAGAACCGAGCAGTGGGGTAAGTGTTGTTACACATGTTATAACTCAGCTTACAATTCTGACCAATCCTGCCCTACTACTCTCTTCTCCTTCACCCCCACCCCCCGGACAATGTTGAGTGTCAGGGATCAAAAATGTCTCATAAATCCTCTACAGTTTAAGGACTGCATTTCAACCTTTGTGTAGGCTGATCCTATGAGTGTAAGTTATTAGTTACTTGCAATTTCCACATGTGAAAGGTGTGAAATGGGGCAGTGCCCCAGACAGTGTTGGCTAGGATTTTAGAATCAAGTCATGTACTGGGTAAAGTACATGTAGCATTATTGATGATACATGTGAAAGGATTTGTGTATCCATGCAATGTGCTACATTGTATGAAATGGAGATGACTACGACTCTTTTGCACGTATTGTTTGTCTATGATTGTGTTGTTTGTGTATGAATACAACAACGGGTTTTTTTTTCCCATAAGGGCAACCAATATGAACGAACACTCGTCAAGGTCCCATGCAATCTTCATCATCACTATCGAATGCAGTCAGGTAACTCAAAATTCCATCTACATTAACTTTTAGAAAACAGTGCTAAGAAAACACGCGCGCTGATTGATTAAAAATCGTGTTTCTATTAAACAATTATTTGATAATGAACTCGAGTCAACTATCACGCACACAAATCGAGAGCGAGTAATCTAATTGTTTTAGTATAAATCTATTAGTCGTTCAAAACTTTATCTAAGTCCTCTTGACAGACACTTTGAAAACGCCATGAAGCGGCCGTTATTTTGTTAGCAAGGGCACACTGCTACGCTACTGACTATCTATCACAGAATTGATAGTGAGTAGCGTAGCCAATCAGAGAACGGAATTCGTGATAGAACGCTAGTAGATTTATACTAAAACTCGATAGAAACACGGTACATGTTTTCTATTTCGTAAATATAACATTACAACTACAGTCGAACCTCTGGTTGCGACCACCTCTCCCCGGCAACCAGTCTTCCAAAATACCAAAAGTTTCCAAGTCAAATCACCATATTCGGAACCTCTTGTTAGCAACCACCTTTCGTAAGTGACTGCGACCACTTTTAGAGCTAAAAGTTTGAAACAAAATTAATTGAAAACGGAACTTTTTGAAACGACGATGTCACGGTAATCAATACATGTGATTTTTCTGCCCGAGTCTTCCTCAAACACAAATCCAAAATTGTGGCTGAAATGGCGGGAACAACAAGTGGGTGGCCACGTGGGTCCAGTTAGACCCATATTAGCGTGTGCTCAAAGTTGCACTGAATTGAACGTTTCTGCCGCCGGTGATATTGTTGTGTTTTCAAATTTCTCCGTCGAAGTGTAGACAGAAAACATTTTATCTGTTTTCTAGTGTGGACGGCAAACATTTGATGGGTTTTCAGAGTGAAAATGCCATTTTCAGATTTTTCCAGAGTAGTGCGGACGAGATCCAAGTAAACTGTAAGAAGTGTTTTCATCATAAGTGACGACCGCACTACCAATAATTACAAAATGGGAGCAAATGGCTTGATATGTCCGAACAGGTGATAAAAGGGAAAACAGAGACTGTTAACTGTTGAATATTACGGAATTCTGTTGCAGCCTGGTGCAGATGGTGAGAGTCACATTCGGGTTGGTAAACTGAACATGGTGGACTTAGCTGGGAGTGAAAGGCAGGCCAAGACTGGTGCTGCTCCTACTTACAACGGTGTGATAAATTAATTCATCAAAACTATAACATTTTTATTTTCATTTTGGGCGACGTTTCGTCAACGAATAGAAAAGTGCTGTTATGGTTGAATCCCACTGTTCCCCGACGCTAAGAAAACAACGGCATAGGCATGAAATCTTTCTACTACCAACTGCTGTTAGTGTGTTAAGTTCCTTCTGTGCTGTTATTGTGTAGCTGGCGTTTTCTTGTCTTTTCATGGTAGGGAGAGAGACTCAAGGAAGCTACTAAAATCAACCTATCACTTTCTGCACTCGGTAACGTGATATCTGCGTTGGTAATTAAACCGCCGCGTGAATTCTGTTTGTAGATTGAAGTAAAGGATATGAGTCAGTTCCAGATGTCAAAGAAAACAAACAAACAAACAAACATGAAGAAACTTAAACCAATAATAATAACAGCAGCAACAGCATCAAGACAAACAAACCAAACTAACAAACAACAAACAAGCAAAACAAAATGGACCTGCTTTCAATATGGAGTGAACTTCAGTGTAATAGATGAACGTTGTCTCTATTAGAAAGCGACAGTTAACCGTTAATTTTATTTATCCTGTCAAAAGTTAATTTTATGCAAAGCATTTAAATAAGCGGTCCTTACTGTTTTGATCACCACTTTTAAACGCACAAGAGAGAAAGAATTATGAATTAGTATTTTGAATATATTTTGGGGAATGGTCAGGGATGTTCGGTTCTGTACGATTGGTCGGAGTAGGCCTGTTAGATATTGTTTTGAAATTGTCTGTCCCTACGCTTAAAGTAAATGGTCTATCTTAAGCGATCACTTAATTTACTGCTTTCTTGTTTAGGTGGATGGCAAGAGTACTCATATTCCTTACAGAGATTCCAAGCTAACAAGATTGCTACAAGGTGAATTGAATGATAAATGCATTCTTAACGATGAAAGAAGTCATTAACAAGAATTGCCAAATTCGGGGATGTTTGCTAAATATACAAGTATTATCAGTCGCGGCAATAGTGTATATTTGTTTTGTTTTTGTTTCGTATTGTTTTGTTTGTTTTTTCTTTGCCGACGAAATTTGGTCTTTCTCTGTTGTGAGCAGATTCTCTGGGAGGTAACGCAAGGACGGTTATGGTGGCCAACATAGTAAGTGTTCTGTTCTTTTTCTCATAATGGCTGGTTTGCAGTGTCACTCCGTCAAAGATAAAAATCGTAACCATTCAATAAATGAAGTCAAGAAACTGGGATATGATAGATGACTGATTTATAAACAACCTCGCCAAGATTTAGGTTCGTGCAGTTTTTCATTCGCGCGTTATACGGAAAAGTGTTTCACTCAAGTTTATGGAGCTTTATATGGAATCGCCATGTTTGTGCCCCTCGGAGAGACACAAACATGGCGGCCGTAAAGTAACAGAAACATCGGTCCTTGGGTTTTGCCAATGAAATGAAACGTTATTACTCTAGAGCTCTGACACATTGAAATTAACACTTCTTATAGAGCAAGAACTGTTTAGTTACTGAAAACTTGACCAATAACTCATCTTTTGACCTAGTCAAGAGTCTTCTCGGGCCGCCATTTTAATGTCACGCAACGCATAAACTTGGAAATTCAGACGTGCTCTATTACATACTGAGGAACCCTGTCGGACTTAAACGTGGCAAAACGTCAAGTTATTAGAGGGTCCTACATCTGATGAAACGAAAACTACACAAGGATTGGTAATTTCTTATTTTGGAAAATGATGACGTCACATTCGCCTTAATCACAGTCCGCCATGTTGGATTCAACGTCACCATTTTTCGCATGAAAGCGAGGCCACGCGTGTCGAAACATCATGGCTGAGTCAGCGAGTACTTTGATTTCTTCAGAGTTTTGGTACTGCAATTTGGTGGACATACCGACAACAATATTTACCTGTGACAGTGACAGTGTATATTGGCTCGGGGAAGTCTACAACAGCAGGAGAGGATGACAGTTCCGGTTGGACCTCCACAGAACTTTCCTCACCAGAAGCTTGGCCGAAAGTTGATGCTATGGATTAAAATGAAAAACATAAAAATACTTCTGATTATTTTACGATTTTAACCAAGGAATGTTTAAAGAGATACCGACAACAATATTTACCTGTCACAGTGACAGGGGACGATGGCACGCTTACATCAAACAATCGTACTCGTGCACGCGGTGGTTCTCGCTTTGTCGGAGATTTTCTTTTCCTGGGTGATCTTGACCAGCAAAAAATACTCGGAACTGCATGCTTCTCCAGAACACGCTTCCCCGTTAAAGTTGTCTGAAAATCCACTTCCTTAAAGTGTACAGAACATACTCTTGTGCTGTTTGTTATCTGTAGATGGACCAGATCATAATAATTAATGTAAATACATGTGCGCGACAATGACATCGATAACCTAACCAACTTACCTGGACACTTTTGCCCACGTCTCGCCGTATTTTGACAACCCACTGCTTTCGAATGGCTTCATCACTGGGAAATTGGTGAAAGGTATGATTTGGAATATTTTTAGCGCGATTATTTTTACATTGCGGCACGCAACAGTGATCTCCGTTGGGCATGATTGCAGATGATCGCCTTGTCTCCTCGATCGCCGGAAGTTGACTTTACACGCGTGGCCTCGCATTGGTGTGAAAAGTACATGACGTCCATCCAAGATGGCTGCTGTGCGATAAAGGCGAATGACAACCGGCAATAGATAGTTGAGACTTCAGCTCAGCACTGAGGTTGAGCTTTAAGAGCGGTATCTTCTGTGTTAGTTTCCTGAATTCGGCAAAACTGTGTTTTCCGTGACAGTCGATAAGTTTATTTTTATGTTGTTCTTGCAGGGTCCGGCAAGTTATAATTTTGAGGAGACAATAACGACATTAAGGTACATGTACTTTATAAAAAGGACGCAAAAATTGGAGTTCAATTCAAACCTTTTAATTTTAAAATCGAACGAGCTCGAGCTCGATCAGTAATCATGAGTAACTGGACCGAGTGGAGTACATTTCGTAGTGGTAATAGGACTGAGTGAAGTCCAATTCGGTCTGGAATCACAAAATCGGACGACCGCGCAGCGGGAGTCCGATATTGTTTATCACGAGTATATGATTACAGACCGAATTGGACGACACGAAGTGTTATTACCAATTAATCATAAAAATTACAATTTCCGAGAAAAGAAGAATAGCCAAGTTATGAAAGAAAGGGAAAATTTGCATTGAAAGACTGACAAATTAGGCGTAAATTGCTGAATGTCACTCTGAAATTTAGCTATAACTTTGAATGTGATTGGTTGATTTAAACTACAACTTTGAATGTGATTGGCTTATAGAACTGTCCAATAACAAACTGTCCAATAACAACTTGGCAAGTGAATTAGTGGAAAATAGGAGTTTTTTAAACCAATCACAATCGAGAAAATTGGGATTTTTATGATTAACAATTACAATTTCCTCAAATGTGATTGGTGCATAAACGGCTGTATTTTGCTCTAATTAATCTGCAAAGTTGTAATCGGACACCTGTAAATCAGACAGTTACATGAGCCAATCATTTTGAGTCCTCTCCACTAAATTCGCCTATCACAACATTGATTACAACTATTATAGTAACCATTTCAAGAAACTGACTTTGTAAAATTGTGCAGGTGAAGTCTCCAGTGGTGACTGTTTTGAAAGGAACTAAACTGCCATTTTGAAAGCTATTCTCCATATTTTTATTACAATATTTAAAACGACTATTAAAAGCTCTTTTTCAAATGAAACTTTCACTTTTGTGGGAAACTGTAATAGTTTTGATTGATTGGTAACAGGACATCGTGTCGTCCAATTCTGTCTGTAATCATACTTGTGATTAACAATCGGACTTTTAATAATTTTCAGTCGCATGATTACAGACCGAATTGGACTCCACTCAGTCCTATTACCATCAGTAGGGACTTTAAGCAAAGACAACGCGGACGGCGACGGGAACGCCATGAGATCAGGGAAAAGCCAAAAGGTCCACTGCGCATGACTGGCGGGAAACAAGTTGACGTTCTGCGTTCGGGCCCGACGTGAGTGAAGCACATTTCGCGTTGTCTGAAAACGTGAGTTTTCGCTTTCGTTTCCTCTGCTGTGTCAACGCTAAATAACCCGTGTTACTAATTTCGAGGAACTTTAATGCTTGTCTTCTCTTGTTATGTGACATATTTCATTTTAAAGAAACGTTGCGAAATCTGAATTCAACTCAAGCCGGTCGGCGAACATGTGAGTACCGTGAAATATCTTTTTGAAAGCTTATGTAAATAAAGACAACTTACACGAATTTCAATCGAAATTTTTCCTTTCCAGAAGTACTCAAATGTCAAATGGCTCATTATGGTGAAATTCTAACACATTTAAAAGGGTAGACACCATTAAAACTTGCGTAGCTGTTTCCATTTTCAGTCGTAAGATCAGTGGTTTACCTAGATCTTTATCAGTCGGCACACTGATCTGTCGCGCCAGTCTGATTAAACATCTGCTGATAATAAGTTCATTTACTTCATTGTACAGCTCAGCGAGAAGGGGCAAGTTGCGTTTGTGGAAGCGAAATTCGGACCGGCAATCATAAGGTTGGTCGAGATCATTCGACCGGTTTAAATCGTACAAGAGTAGAAGTTCGTCATCGTTTAACACACCTTCATCGTGATTATCAAGAGTTGATTGCGAACTTCTTTCAATGAAGTCATCCTAGTTCATCCTGATAAACAGAGGACGAATAATGTCAATAAGCTTGACAGTGCGGAAACCGCGGTTTCGGACGGTGCTGCTTAATGTTTGTGAATTCCTGCCACAACGGCCTTCTCTCCCCAGCCTTCTCACAGGTTTCGGCGTCCCCGTTGCCGTCCGCGTTCCCGCTGCTTAAAGTCCCTATTAATATTGGTAACACAACATCACGTCATCCAATTCAATCTGGATTAGCAAATCAGACTCTCGCTTCACGGTCGTCCGAGTTTGTTAATCACTCGTATAATTACAGTCCGAATTGGACTCCTCTCGGTCCTATCACCATTAGAAATAGGCACGCAGAGAACCAATTACGATCAAGAATTTTGTCTTAGATACGGTTATGCGCTGTAGTGTCCCGTTACTCGCGAGCAATACTGTGTACTTTCTGCAGTTTTCATGATTGTCATTTATATTGATTGAACTTAATTAATCAAGCCGTTTTTCTTTGTTGATACAGATATGCAAACCGCGCCAAGAACATCAAAAACAAGCCCAAGATTAACGAAGATCCTAAGGATGCCTTGTTGAGAGAGTTTCAAGAGGAGATTGCAAAGTAAGAGAAAAGTTCCCAGTAATACACAACTAAAATCTGGATTAAAATCTGATAGCATTTTCAAGTGACATCACTGAGTCAGTGAGTAAGTGCTTTACTTGAAGAGACAATTTACGGATCGAGAGATTAGAATGAACATTCGGGACCTTTAGATTGTACTACGAGTACAAGATTGACTGCGAATACGATTTTCAAATTTCAAACCAGTGACGTTTCCAGAGTTCTCTCTCTTCATGTTGGTTTTAGGAAGAGAAGGCTATGACGGGATCAATTCCAAACATACACGTCGTTCCAACTCAGATTTATCGACAATCGGTAAATTGATAGATAAATCAGTAGGTAAAACGTTGTTGATGCGTACTGCCAAATTAAGGACGTACGCGCTAATTGTCATGTTCTGCGTATCCTTACTGCGCACGCAAATTCACACGCCACGTCATGCATGAGAGCGCTCGCTAAGTAATAAAATGAACAATTATGATAGTTCAGATGGCCATTGCTATAACTTTGCCTGGATTTAACGATGTTGGACGTTAGGTGACCCCTACTTTACTTTCCAGAAACAGTTTTATTTACATTTATCTCTACATTGTCCAAAAATGAACGAAAAATCAATGTGGGAAGTTAAAAAAATTTCAAGATTTCTGTCCACGGGACATCGAATCCTGCCATCTTGCGGCTGCAAGGCTCGTGAAACTGTGGACGCTAAATGCGAATTTGTTCTTTAAGGAACCTCACCAGTTGACTAAGTTCACTTAATAGGTCCACTTAAACACTATTTGGCGGAGAACATTTCACTTCAAAGATCTAATTGGAATATTTTGGGGCTTACAGACATTGTGGCCTTATTCGCTAACGAAGCCCGATTTTTTGCGATTTAGCGTGTTCTTCCGGGCATGTTCTCTCCAAAACGAAGTCGGTGACGCCCCATTTTTTTTTTTTTTTTTTTCACATTTCTGGCATAGCTAACTCATCGTCTTATAATGGTAAAAGTCTCAGAAAAAAATCAACGTTGGAAAATTTTCCCGCGAACGTCCTTAATACCGTCCTGAACGCTAAAACTTGACTCAGTTTACGGCTAACCACCGAAACAACAACATGGCGGCGCCGTTTTTGATAGCACATGGCAAAACTCCCCCCGCGGGGATTAATGGGTAACAATATGAAAACCGCACGCAGCGCGGGCTCTTCGCGGCGAAAACTGCAACAGAAACAATGTTCCTAAACTCAAAACAAGTTCCTAATACAAAGGCAGCTCATGGGATGACATGCCTATGTGACGCTATGATGTGAAGCCTGCAAACTAGAATTGAAAAGTTGTTCTCGTACTCAAATATTAAGTGCCCTATTATGTTTAAAAGGTGCCTCATTTCAAAGTGTCTTCCATAAAGCTGGTGTTTTCAAATTCCACCGGTTTAATAAAAACTTCGTTTTCGTGACGGATTAGTGTGGACGGTAGGCCTGACCGTGGCAATAAAGCTGCGTTTTTAAATTTCTCCGGTGCAGTGTGCACGGGGCTTAAGAAATCCATGCAAAATGGTTGGAAGCCACAGTTTGACGTTGTCCCAAGCGTCGTTTGACCGGGGTGCGCCTCCCGCACACTTAGCTTCAAGTTTTAATTGGTTGACTGCTATATGATACTGAACTGGTCTGACTCAATTACTTTATTTACAGGTTAAAGAGAGAGCTGGAAAGGCGCGGTGGCGGTGGAGGAGGAGAAGGATCAAAGAAGGCAAAGAAAAGAAGACAAAGGGAAAATGGTGAGGATTGCAGGAGCATCTTGAGAAAGATGTACTACTTAAGGAGTAACGTCACGGCGACAAAATTTTGAAAAATTTCTATTTTGTTATTGGTCATAATCATCTTGCTCAGTCCTTCACGCCCTTGTCTATCAGTTTCGATTTAATTATTTCTCCTCTTGTGTCGTTGCTCCTTAGGGCCGATTTACACGATACGACTTTGTCGCATGTGGCAAGTTTACGACAGGCCACGACATGAATTGTTTCGTGTAAATCAAACCTACAACTCGCTTACGACTGTTGTGCACGTCAAAAAAATTGTCGTAGGATTTTAAAACATGTTTTAAAACGCTGCGAGAATCGTAGCCGAAATGGATAGAAAATGACGTATTTTGTGACAAATTGCTACTGAGTAGGGGAGGAAGGAGACGTTTTTTTTGCGTCAAAATGGCGGACGAAGTTGTTGTTGACTGATTCACATGAATTCGTTTCTCGAAAAGTATTGAACGGATTAAAGCGAAAAACATCTCGTTAGAGAGTTTTTTCAAAGCGCAGGACAGCTAAAATATTTGTTTACCATTTGTTAGAACTTTCGCTCCGTGAATCCCGGTGCAAATTTTCACATATATAATTTTGTAAGTGAAAATGTTGTGCGCGTGTAAATGGTCCTAAGTCATGTCGTAGGCCTGTCGTAAGCTTGTCGCATGCGTCAAAGTCGTACCGTGTAAATCGGTCCTTAGAAAACTATTATCTTGATCCTACCTGTAATGGAGCATATTTTCGGTATTGGACTGGAACTAGCTTGCAATTGAGGCTCATGCGGGAGAATATCTTTCTTCAAAAGACTCCCCGCATTAGTAAAGAATTGGTTCATGCTTAGTGTGCGTATATCGAGTTATGGATGCACGTGGGAAGTTATGAGAGCACGAAAGAAGCGTAAGAGTTGCTCGAGGCGATAACCGAGATCAACTCTAGCTTCTTGAGTGCGCTCCCAACTTCCCAATTAGTGCATCCATAACTCGATATACGCACAGCTAAAAGCATGAATCAATTCTTTTAAAACATGGCGACAACATATTGGGCGCTAAAACATGTTTTATTTGTGATTGACTACAAAGTTCTCACAATGCACGGTGAAGGAAAACAATGGTCATTAGGATCCTAACACGCCACAGTCAGTGGAATGAAAACGCTTAACCTGGTTTCTAAAATTGTCAATGAAAAATTCGCTTCGATTTAATTATAATGAAAATGTATGCAAACAAAGTCAAAAATACTTGTTGAAAATGTAGACAAACAAAGTCAAAATACTCAAGTTTAAGTAAACCTCTTAGCTTGGCAAAAGTCAAAGGCACGAAGTAGAGTTTGGATTGTTCAAAATAATATTATTTTCACATTGCCGAAACTTAAACGAAAGGAACTTGCACTAAACTGGACGGAAATTTTGCAGCTATATTGAAAATGCACACGTCATGTTATATACGCACGGCCGTGCGTACATAGAGATTTCGTTCATGATGGCTCAATAGGAATTAGGTAGGACTAGCCCGCGCGCTATGTTATAAAGAGATTTCGTTCATGATGGCTCAATAGAAATTAGGTGGGACTAGTCCGCGCTATGTTACAGCCTTAGTTGCAAGCTAGTCCCAGTCAAATACAGGGAATATTGATATTTGCCATTAGGAAGTAATTTTGTGCGGCAGAGAAATGATTGAAAATATCCCCTCATTGGTCTTTTAATCCAAATGTGATCAGCATCTAATTTTGCTGTCCATGGTAATATATTGTTATGCAAAAGGTGATGAGAAATACGAGATTCATTCACTACAGTACACGCGGTGCAGTACAGAGAAACGATAACAGCGTGCGCTTTTTCAACGCACATTTAAAAAAAAAAAAAAAAAACTGCAGCAGAAACGCGTTTGTAGTTTGTGTGTTTGTTCGTTTGTTTCTGTTATTGTTATTGTTACTGCTGCTGCTGCTGGAAGCTTTGTACCGTTTTTACCAACTACAGTATCTGAGAATCTGAAAACCTGAAAAGGGTGTTGTATTGAAGGTGTTTTATTGTTTGGTTCTATATTCTTGTCTTGTTTTGTTTTGTTTGCCTTTTAAGGCTCTATCGTCGAAGAAGAAGACGAAGAAGGCGAGGAAGGAGAATCGAAGAGTACAGAAGATAAAATCAAGCTTGAACAAGCCAAGCTTGAAGAAGACAAGAAATCTCTGCAGGATAACCACACAATGATGGCCGAGGTGTGCATCCACCACGCGCTGATTTATTTCTCGTTCACCTGTGAACATGCACTGTGTTTCTATCGAGTTTTAGTATAAATCTACTCTCGCCGGTTCTATCACCAATGCCGTTCTCTGATTGGCTACGCTACTCTCTATCTATTCTGTGTTATAGTTCACCACTAAATTTTCTCCGATTCTTATTGGTTTAATTAATCACGTGACGCGATAGTGCTCATCCGCGGAGAGACACCATCAGCCCATAGTGCCCGTCCGAGGAAAATACCCGGATGGATAGTGCTCGTCCGTGAAAATGTTTCTGTAAATAAGCGCGCTAATAGAAAATAAACAATTCAAATTGTATTCAGTGGATTTCTGACTGCTTTCTTTTTCAAATTTATATTTGGCTTTCACGGCTGGCATCTAAAAAAGTTGAAAATGATTCAATATGATTTTTGAACTGGCGCGCGGAAGAAAATTTAGTGGTAAACAATAAAGACAATAGAGTGTTTATGTCTCGGAACTATCGGTCTGAGAGTTGCCCCTTGGAAATTTGATGTTCTTAAAACTAGTATATTTATTTTAAGAACATCAAATTTCCGCGGGGCAACTATCAGCCGATAGTTCCTCAACAGAAACACTCTATTGTTTAAATAGATAGTGAGTAACGTAGCAGTGTGCCCTTGTAAACAAAATAACGGCCGCTTCTTGGCGTTTTCGAAGTGTCTGTGAAGAGGATTGAGATAAAGTTTTGAACGAAGGGTAGATTTATACTAAAACAATTAGATTTTCGCTCTCGATTTCTATCTATAATCCCCAGCTAAAACTGAGGAATATCTGAGTGATATTTCCCATTTTTTAAAACTGTGCGTCTTGCAAAAATTAATCAAAGGATAATAAACACAATAGCCTCTATTTGGCGCGAAAATATGCTCAGTTTTCCCCGAGCTACGTTCTCGGAAAACTGTTTCTTTCTCGAAACAGATAATGTCCGCGGACAAATTTTGGAGCATATTTTCGCGCCAAATGGAGGCTATTGTTTATTTAACACAAGAATTTTTCAGTTGATACCACTTTTGACTATTACTTATTCTCTACTTTTCTTTTTTTAAGGAAAAAGAGAAACTCATGGGTGAAATTCAGAAGAGGGCGCAGCTGTTGAAAAAGCAACAAGAAGCACAATCTGCTTTAAAATCAAAAATCAAGGTAAGTTGATTTATAACAACGGTAACTAAAAGTGGAATGGGATCGTTTTCTTCTGAGCTTTTGGTTAATGTCATATTAATTATATACTAAACTTACAAGATAAGGCCTGTACACGAGGGTTAAGGCATCTTGTTAAAGACTTGTTTCTGTGTCTTTTTTTCTTAAAAGATGATGGAAAGCAAATTACTGGTTGGAGGGAAGAGCATTATCGACAAAACGTCTGAACAAGAACGGGCGCTAGAGGAACGAAGAAAACAGATCGCTGAACAACAGGTAATGACATGTACTAGCTACCGAGCTCGCTAATCTCGCTTTCCTCTTTCAGGATAACACTGAAATGCCTCTACATAATTATATAATTATCACGCATGGCTTTATTAAAATTAGAACCTTCTTTTGAATAGAAGAATCAATTGTAATCCCGATCAACCCCAGCAAAAAGGGGCTCAAATTCGAGCTTTAAGTTATTTCGCTCCAATAATACCCAACCCTGTTTTCCTTAGAGAAAAGTACAATTTTTTCCAGAACTTTCTTTTTTCTTTATAATTCTGTCCAATTTACCTATTTAAGTCTCTATAACGAGCAAACTTTGGGCCGATAAACGATCTTATGCATTTTTGCCAAAAATACAGAGGATTAGGTTGTGCTTTTCTTTAACCCTTCAACGCCCAAATTTTCTCGAAAAATGCCGTTTTTGACCGTGAAATCAGTTATTGTGGCTGCCATGACGCTAAATGGGCCTTAGTTTTGCTGAAAACTGCTTTTTTTTTTAACCAAAAAGGTAGATTTCCCGAAGATTAGGTACAAAAGTGTACAATATTGTAACTTGGTGCATGCTCATAAGCCAGAATTTTGGACTTTTGGTCATTTTACCACCATTTTGCACCAAAACTGTTAACGTTGTTTTTCAATTTGCTACGTCAAATGCCGTCGATATCCAAAGTCGACCGTTGTGCGGATAGATCTATCCTAGCTCCACTATCTGCTTATCAAGAATATCTGGTGACATTTCAATTCAGGTGATACAAAGAGCACGACCACTCAGGACTGTGTATATGCGTGCTTGGCAGTCAAAGGGTTAACGGCATTTTTTGTGAAATTTGGGTGTTAAAGGGTTAATATTTCCACGATTCTTATTGTTTCAATGTTGTATCGATGTTGCTCGTTTGTTTACCGCGATACCAAACTATTCTCTTAAGATTCCTTTCACATTTGTCAAAATTCTCTCTTTGTCTCTAAATTCTATTTCATTTTTAGCGCCGTGAAAGAGAAATGCAACAAAAGCTTGAGGAGAAGGACGAAAACACCCTGGAAATAAAAGAAACGTTCACATCGCTTCAACAAGAAGTGGATAGCAAAACTAAGAAGCTGAAAAAGGTGAAAAAAAAAAGGTTAATAAAATACAGTCTCTCTTTCTCGAGTGGCCATCGCTTCAAAGATTCAGATATCACACAATACATTTGATATTAGCTATAGGGACGGTCAGTGAATGCAATGACTATCATCGAAGAATCCACTGGTGATGCAAGACTTTGAATTACATTTTGTACTCAGCGGACTAGAGGAAAATAATAAAACAAGCAGAAAATCGCAAACCACACTGAGAAAAATGTCTGTGTAGCAGTCACTTCGACAGCGCAAGAGCACAGGGGAGCATTTCAAGAGCGTTGAATACGTAGGAAAGGAAAATCTAGTAAAGTAGCGTAGAAAGCTAACTTGTTAGTCTGAAATCTGTCTTGCAGTTGTTTGTAAAGTTACAAACCATTCGGTCAGAGATCTCTGACCAGCAAGAAGCGCATATTCAAGAAAGGCAAGAGTTAGAGCAAGCACTGGAAGATCTGACAAGGGAACTGAAACTAAAGTGAGTTACAAACTAAAGCTTCAGTTTTATAACACGTCTAGTTAGTCCAGGGGTCCGTTTCTTGAAGGTCGCGAAAAGACTTCGCACTCGGAAAGCCATAGCAAAATCTTAAACCTTATGATTACAGAGCTGTTTTATTCACATATTCTTAATATGAACAGATTCCGTTCATACAAGAAGTTTTTAGATACAGATTAATTTTTAAAATGGCTTTCCGGGCCCGAAAAATTTCCGGGGCTTTCAAGAAACCGATTCCAGGTCTTGAGAATAAATGAGCTGAGGTTTTGTTTAGAGTTGCCACAGGTCAGGAATTGTTCAGGGGAAAAAAACCTTTAATGTCGGGGAAAAGTCAAGGGTTTTATCTTGAGTTACGAAAAAAATTACATTTTGAAGGTAAGTCAGTAAAATCTGAAATAGTTTAGCATGGCTGATTCAATTCCATTATAGGCTGGAAGAAACATTTCGGGTTACTGTGATGTTACTGAAGTTTTTCCCTAATGAGGGACAATTTGATATTTATATTCAGGTGAAAATCAGGGAATTTTGAAAACTGATGTCTGTGGTAAACATATTTGTTAAAGTAGCCTGTCAATTCTTCCCAAGATAATTTTTATGGAATCCTTGTTTCACAAGCTATTTGACGTGATTATTTCCTTTCTTTCTTTTGTAGAACGTTAATAATAGAGAACTTCATTCCTCCAGACGAGAAAGTCAAATTAACAAACAGAGCGAGTTACGATGAAGAGAACGAAGAGTGGAAGTTAAAACCTTCTTCTCAGAATGGCAGGTGATGGACACTTTGTTGACTCGTACACAAATTCCTATTCCTTTTTTTTTTTTTTTTTTTTTTTTTTTTTTTTTTTAATAAAGTACGTTGTAGAGTGATACTGGGAAAGGTTTTGTTTTGATTGCTTTGTATTTTCATTTAAAGAACCTTAGTCAGTCTCGATGCCATCGAAATTATTGATATTACATGGTGAAGCGAAATCGTATTGCTTTCCTGTAACTTGTGTTCCTAAAAGTACGTTTAATCATCTTTAGTGGTTATGTTTCGACTTGCTCCGAATAAAATATAATAGCCAAACTCTCGCTTGTTAACAAAAACAAAGGTGTGGCTGACTAGGGTCCTTTAAGAGTGAATAGCGGTACTCCTTGTCGTTTCTTGTTAACAGCCGCTTTGGCCAATGTCCCTGTACACTGCAAGTAGTCTCTCTTTTGCTCGAAAATCCGTGGGGAAGAACGCAAATCGAGTGAACGTGCGAGCGTGACTGCGTTGCGTTCTTCGTTGCGGTCTTCCCCACGGATTTTCAAGCAACAGAGAGACTGCTCGCACTCTAATGCCCCTGTGACTTTCCCCTTTTTAAAAAATCACATAAAGTTTACCCGGTTCAATATTATCCTTTTGATTCACGTTCTACTGATTGCTTTTTGTTGTGGCTTGTTATGTTGACTAGTTCTAATGTTGCACGTTGTATTGAGCAGCCAGCAAGCTATGGCCAAAAGACCAGTATCAGCTGTTGGGAACAGGCGACCCATCACCGAGTACGCCAAAATGGCGGCGGCTATGGGCGGACACATGAGATACAAGGTACCTACACCTATCAGCCAAACAGCCCGTCATTTCGTCTTGTTAAAAATTACCCTCGTGATGTAACTTAATTCCCTTTAACGTGACTTCATTGCGAGGTTATATCCAGGAATGTTACTCAGTAACTCAAACACATATTGGACACCGTTGTGAAATGCAAAAGATTGTTCTCTAATCTTGCACGTCTTCGCTGTGAATAAAGTCGTAGAAACGTTACGTGAGTCATCAGCTCAATGCCTTCAGTCTTCAATATCACAAGATGGCAATATTTAACATAACTGATTGATAACTACTTATTAACCGAGAGTGAGGTCTTTACGGGAAAATCTCCAACCGAGACCTTGCCGTGTTGACCGAGCGATAGAGGGGCGAAAGAGGCGAAACATTAAGGGTCTTGGGGAAACAAAACTAACTGTTTCCCGGGTAGCCAGTCATTTAGTGTTTTGTAATACCTCCCAACTCAAAAATAATAATAATGAGGAAAAAAAACTGTGAAAAATCATTTGTTTGAGGCCGGCTGGCACACAAATTTGCCGCAGTTTCAAGGAGCACGACCTGATCACATGCGAGTCGAAAGTTCAAGTTGTTCTTTCCCTAGGGAGTTAGTTAGTTTTGACCACGGTACGTGACACATTCTCATCCAATTGGAAAACGTATTTGAGTGGGGAGGTATAACAACATAGAATATGTCAATGTGGCTAGAGCTTATGAAGCACGTTCAAATCCTGTTGATGGGAATTTATGATTAACCTGCAATGAGATTTTTGTGAAACTTTGCCTATTGATTGTTTATATTATAGGAACTTAAATTTTGAAATAAAAATGAGGGGTCCCCATGTTCGTTTAGGAGCAACAGCACCTTGTTTATACCCATATAAATCCTAATAGTAGCACCATGATTGTATTCAAGATTGCTTGCTAAATTCACGTTTCTGACAATTGCTTTTTGTTCTACACTGAGAATTGTTCCATATTTATTTTACACAGAGAAATTTATTACTCAATTCAAAACTACAGAAAAAAATGATAGGTCACCATACTCGTTTGCGAGAAAATGACGATTTACCTCTATGGCGAGGTCCAGCTGTAAAGAAAAAGCCGCCATTTTTTAATTCGCGCGCGCTAATCACGCGTGAAATTATGCGCAGTAGGGATGCGCAATGCAACACTGGGGAATGACGTTAAGCGGCCTTCACACGCAAACAAAGGTTGGCAAACTCGTGTTGGCAAACTCAAGTTGGTGTGTGTGAACGGCTCTAAAACAGTCTCCAAACACGTTTGTAAACTGTTGGCGGCAAATAGAACTTGTCTCTATTCTCGCCAACTATTTCACTAACTTTTTCGTGTTGGTAAACTCGTATTTGACGTGTGAACGATTGGCAAACAACTGTCAACCAATCAAAACACGCGCTCTATTCACGTGATTCATTTGCGTGACACTTCACAAAATGGCGGACGCAAGTCAAGATGAACTTGGGGCCACTTCAAAATTTATGGAAGAGGTTCACAATTGTCCGGCTGTTTGGGACGTTTTATCTGTAGTCTACAAAGATAGTAAAAACAAACGAAAGAAAATGGAGGAGCTAGCAGACAAACTGAGTTTCGTCCTAACCTTTCTCGCTTTCTGTGTCTTCTCTTCTCTTCTTCTGTTCCATTGTTCTACGTGAGTGCCACTGCACTAAGTCGGCCATGTTGAAAATTACCGTGTGTTGTGATTTGACGCGAGTTTGACGTGTGAAGGAACGAGTTTGCTAAATTTTGGAAGTTCGCCAACACGAGTTAGCCAACTTAAGATTGCCGTGTGAAGACAGCTTAAGACCCTTCACTCCTGTTGTTGTTTGTGTTTGTTGTTGTTCTTTTAGTCACGTTCAAACGATATTAGCAGTGAATGATGTTACATATTTATATTTAGCAATATTAGCAATACATGGGCACCTAACTAGTTTGGTTTCTTATAGTTAGTCAGGTACCTTGTTACCTTTTTTTTTTTTCGTGAAATATACTATATAAAAAGATACTATATTTTAGATGAGGTAGAAATAAACTATTGTTGTTGTTTTCTGTTGTTGTCGTGGTTGTTTTGGTAACGATGCCTGTTGTTTGTTCCTTCCAAGGCTGAGAATATCATCATGATCGAACTAGACATGCCTAACAGGACTACCAGGGATTATGAAGGTCCTGCTGTGGCACCCAAGGTTCAAGCGGCTCTTGATGCTGCTCTTCAAGATGAAGAGGACCTCACCCTTGATGCCGAGTAAGCTACGGAACACTTGGTTGTTTTACTATCAAGGGATGTCAATGCTCAGAGACACCAAAACATTTTGATTCGAGCTATGGTTTACCTCAACTGTAGGTTAATAAAATAATATATAGCTAGTAGCCAACGATCTGTATTAGTGCTTTTTGTGTGCATGTTAGTAGTGATGTATTGACCTTTGTTGTATATTTCTTTCTTTTTTAGTGTTCTTCTCAGTAAAACTAAAGTGAAATCAAAAAGAAGAGACAAGCCTGATCGCAGTGAACGACCGAAAACAGGGTAAGCTGAAAATCAAAATTACTTTTCCGTTGCACTGATTTGAATTTGAAACCTTACCGATCCCTTCAACGCGGTCTCTGATTGGTTGATTTCCACGTGGTTTGCACGGACCGCTTCACAATGAGTTTAATAAACCATATAAAACACAGCGCTTTTCACTGCGTGAAATTTACTAGTTTGCTCTACAACATCGAAAAATGCACGAATCGCGTGTCGTAATTCTGTAACCTTATTTCCTCAGACGGAGGAGTCGAGGCCCACAGCCATCAGGTCAGCAGCAGGGTTCATCGGAGTCTGCGCAATATCCAACTGCAAGAGGCTTGTTAGCTCAACAGAAGAGAGTGTTACCATAGTAACAACAGTGGATATTAAATTATTGCTTTAGTCGATGTACGCTGTATTTAAGGGGGGACGGGGGGGGGGGGGTAGCACGGTAATGCGCTTGTATGGTTTTTTCCAAAAATGAGTGCAAGTTGAATTCGCAAGATACCAAGAAATATTTCACTGAAAAGAAAACAAAGAGCTAAATATAGCTCTTTGATGTTGTGGTCGTTTGGCCAGGTTCGTGCAACAATGTTGCACCCGGCCATGCGCACTAGTTCGATATTCAATACCCAACATGTCGCAACACGTCGCAACAGGGTGGCCAAACGCACCCAACATGTTGCGCCCAACAACGTTGCGATATGTTGTGTTGATATGTTGCGATCGTTTGGCCGGGGCTTGCAAATACTGGGCCAACGATGTTGCGATATGTTGCGTTGCAATGTTGCGATGGTTTGGCCGGGGCTTGCAAATACTGGGCCAACAATTTTGCGTTGAAATGTTGCGACGGTTTGGCCGGGGCTTGCAAATACTGGGCCAACAATTTTGCGTTCAAATGTTGCGATGGTTTGGCCGGGGCTTGCAAGTACTGGGCCAACAATGTTGCGATGGTTTGGCCGGGACTTAACGTCTCTACTGTAGTTTCTAGCTAACCTCCTACGCAGACGTCCTAGATTACGTCACTAGCCACGAGGGTCTGTGTACGAGGCTAGTTAGCTGGTTTGTTATGTCCTTTTCAGTTCCAAGTATTTTTTTTTGTTTTGTTTCCTCTAGATTACTAGCTTATTCTGTTTAGATTTTCCGTCTGTTTGAGAGAAACGTTTTGTGTAGCAAAATGACGGGCGCATTAACGTGCTACAAGAGGAGACCAAGGTATTTATCTTAATCTTCTCTTGGTGTAAAAAGAATATCATTAACATCATCATAATATACTTGTTTTTAGTTTAGAGATCATTACTTCATGTTTCAGTTTACGTGTTATGCCGTGAAATATTTCAGAGACAGTGCAGAAAAGGGAAATGTCTGTCTCGCTGGGTTGGGATTGCCACACATTTCATAACACAATACGGATCGAGTGTAGCGCAGTGGAAGACCGATATCGTCCCGATAGTCCCTAGAAAACCTTGTTAATACGAGATTATGACTAAAAAAACTATTGAAGACGTTTTCACTGACTTTGTTGGGCGATGATAGATGCTGGATACCCGGGGGGGGGGGGGACTTCCATATACAAAGGACGGGGTGTTTGTCGTACCTTTCACGGGTTAAAAAAGCAGATTTGGTAGCTGTTAGGGTGTTCAGTCTGAGAAGGTCCTCAGCGGGAGCTTTTGTGGTACCTTTTAGGGTATTGAGCCCAGTAAATATGACAGATGTTTTGTTTTAGAATTAGTGTCTCTCAGGGCTGGAAACAATTTCAAGCCACGTCCACAAAACAGGATCTTGGTATCTCTTAGCGGTTCTTTTCAAAATTTCCGACGAGCAACCCCCGTCCTTTTTATATGGGAGTCCCCCCGGGGGGCCGGGGGGGTTGGACAGTGGCGAGTTTATACCACAGAAAGAACTTCTTAAAAAGCAGTACGGACTCGATCTTAGTCAGGCTGATTATTTTCTGGATTTGTTGTCCACAAAATGTAATGCAAACACCTCGGACTGAAGTTCACAGGCAACGTCTTTCAGTGCCCTTCCCAAAATTTGTTGTTTTTTTTCTTTCCTCTGGTGTAAACGAGCCGTAGACACAGTTCATGAAATGGTGACTGTCATTTCCTTGCTTCTTCTGTCTCATAGCTCCGTTAAATTTATATAAAGGGTATGTAAAATGTTTCACTGTTAGTCATGTGGGAAGCAATTCATTACGTGTTTTCCCGTCTGCATGAAGTAGTCTAACCCTCAAATTTCGTCACTGTAGCGCTTGTGGCGACAGTTTTACGAGGGAATATTCTTACTGCTCGGGACGAGCTCAGACTGTTTCCTGATTGGACAAAAAAATTGGAGGATTGCCGAAAAGCGTCGGCTTTTCTACACTGAACAGTCAGTGAACCAAACTGTGAAAGCCCTGCATTTGTCATTGAATTTAAGTAAATTTAATTCTTTAAGCTGGATCATTACTTAAAATATTGTATTGCAAATACCAGTAATGAAATGTTCTAACTAGTTATTATAAAATATACTGAGAAAATTGTTACTGTGAAATATGTGTATCAGAGATACTGTGGCAAAAAAAAAAAAAAAAAAAAAACTGAACCTAAACCTTTTAATCACCGGTCTTCTATCGCGAACTCACCAAAAATCAGCCATGTTTTGGATTAACTCCAGTGGCCAGGGGTCCGTTTCTCGAAAGCCCCGGAAACATCTCGGGGCCCGAAAAGCCATTTTCAGTTAATCGGTATTTAAAGACAGAGAGGTGTATACGCCTGAAACCTCTTGTACGGAATGGAACCTCTGTTTATATTAAGAATATGTGAATAAAACAGCTCTGTAATCATAAGGTTTGAGATTTTGCTACGGCTTTCCGGGTGCGAAAACTTTTCGGGACCTTCCTAATCCAGAAACGGACCCCAGGTCCGTAAAGGAAGTTATATTTTCACCAAATTTGTTGCAAAAATTGTTTTTTTTTTTAAAGTCTCTCCCCAGCTCAGTGGACAAAACGCTCGCTCACCGTTGTCTAGGGGTTCAAGAGTTCGTATCTCCGTGTCGGTCGGTCTAAGAACTTCACCTTTTTCTTATTTCAATACCTAATTTAAAATTGACTATCTCGTTTGTTTGTTTTTAAACACACACAAATTTAGACGGAATGCCACGTGAGGGGGGAAGGGAAGGGTAGTTCACGCAGTGCAATCAAAGGGTCGCGTTTTCTTAAAAAAAAAAAAGACTGAAATTTGGCAAACAGAAGCATTTGATACTTTGTATGCATGGTCAAGTGACAGTCCCACGAATCTTCATTGTCGTTCTGTACTTTTTCATGCATGGTTTGCATTGCCAAAAACAAGAGAAGGTGAAGGGTGATAGGGTTAACTTCCCATATAGACTTTATTCCGTAGTAATCCTTCCCTGGGGTCAGAAATCCCGGAATCCCAGAAATAGCCAATCCAGTGACGCGGATTTTGGTCACGTGAACAGCCCAAGCGGATTAACGCGCATTTGCATCTTCGACGAAAACTTCCACGCAACGCTCGTAATAAAATGACTCGGTGAAGAAATGGTTACCATGTCTCAAATTAAATTGAGATATGACCTTGGAAATATTACAGGCTCTCATTGGGGATTGACTCTCTTTTTAAATACACTTCATTCTTCTAGACTACCAAAAAAAAAAATCTAAGCCACTTGACTATACACTGCCCGGTCTTGATCGCCATTGAAGAATTCCTCGTTATTCTGCTCCAAGAGCTGTAGAACCTCATCAGGCTGGCGTTTACTTCTCCCGTCTTCATGTTTTTCTTGATTCCGCTGGTACAACATCCCAGCAAAGCCGGTGCTCCGCTTAAAGTAGCGACTAACTCCCACGATCAACAAGTAAGTCAGAAGCGTTAAGATGCTGATGACAAACGCACAAGCCATCAGCGAGCACGGCCCCACCGATGTATCAACAATCGTGTTTCCCACAGCAAGGGGAATGAGCATCTCGCCAAAACTTGCCGCCACTAAAAGAACAGATGCCGTCTTTCCTGACACTGTTACAAAATACTCCGCAAAGTTGATGGCAGATGGGAACACGGACGCCATTGAAATCCCCAAAATGACGGTGCCCGCCCACAGTTTGGTATGGTCGGATTTGTTGCATTCTAAGTTAGAAATTTGCGACACTAGTATGGCTGATCCCAACATGCACCCAGCCATGTCAAGCCAGAGCATCTTGGAAGGTCTCAGATACCTTGACAACGGTACAGATGCCAGTCGCGCCAAGGCGAAGCTGCCCCAGAAGGCAGAAGTGAGAAATGCTGCATCATCCTCGCTCATCGATGGAATGCTCTTCACACCGAATGTAAAGATGTATCCTCCATATGCAATCTCTAGACCCACATAGAGCAAAAGGAATATAGAAAACAGCGAAAGAATCACCAGCCTGTATACCAGGCTGCCTTGGTTGCTTTTAGCAGCATCTTCCTGCTGACTCTGAGCGTCCTGTAGACTGCAAGCTTTTATTAACACGAACGCAATGAATCCAACAGCAGTAATGGCCAGGGGGAGAGAGCTGATCCAATACGCCCACGTGACAGGCATCGTACTCTCACTGGCATTATAAATACTGCAATTAGTAATATTCACTACGTGGTAAGTTGTTGTGTTTATGAACTCTGTTTCGTTTGTGGTTGCGTCTGAGACATTTATCCTGAGTGGGCCCATATCTTGAAGAAAGGGCTGTACTATAAGAGGGGCCACAAACGCGCCGAAGGCGAACACAAAGTGAAGAGCCTGCATGTAAGGTCTTGATTTCTTACCCCAGGTGTTCAGCAGAAGGACATTCCCACCTGAAACACAAGATGAATATTGTTCATTAGCCAAAATTAAAAATACAGCGAGTAAATGACAATAAATTTCCAAGTGTTCTAACAAAGCTTTCAACATGCTATGGTTCAAATTTACCCTTAGTACAATTTGGTACTTGTGTTTCCCTCTATTCTGGTACATGGTAATGTACTTAAGAAAACAGCCCTAAGAAAACACGCGCTGTTGACGTAATGATGGCGCGTGCAAAGAGAATTTACATTTTGATGATCAAAGTAAACAAGTTGTTTTCCTTTTTTCCGTCGCGGTGTTTTCTAAAGGAAATAGAAAACATGTTCCCCGTGTTTCTATCGAGTTTTAGTACAGATCTACTACCGTTCCATTACGAATTCCGTTCTCTGATTGGCTACACTACTCACTATCTATTCTATGATAGACAGTGAGTAGCGTGGCAATGTGCGCTTGTTAACAGAATGACGGCCGCTTCTTTGCGTTTTCGAGGTGCCTGAAGATTATTTAGATAAAGTTTTGAACGACTAGCAGATTTATACTAAGACAATTAGATTATTCGCTCTCGATTTCTATCGACCTCATAATCTAATTGTTTAATAGAAACACTCGTGAAAGTTTGGGAGAACTCAAAAAAGCCATGGAAACACTCGCCTGCGGCTCGTGTTCCCACAGCATTTCTCATTCTCCCAAACGTCCACTCGTGTTTCTATAGCTCGATACAAACACGGTACATGTGTTCTATTTCTGAAATAATGGACGTGAAACAAAGGAAAATACCACATTGTACCAAAGGTAAAATTGAACCACAACATCATATATATGCATATACCTGGGGCGGATCTAGGGGGGTTCAGGGGTCTCAGACGAACCTCGTAGAACTTGTAAAAATATTAATCAATGCTCTTAAGGTGGCTTTATAGGGTAATCATTTATGGCGTTGCGCGCGCAAGTGCTATGTTTGAACGCTGTTTTTGCATTCGCTTTCACACCTAGTCCTCTCAAACTTATTACATGTAATAAGCAATGATTAAATAGTGTTTTGCTATCATCTCTGTTAAAATTTTGGGATTTAGTCTTAAATAATAAATGCCCAAACAAAAGTGTTTTTTACTATTTTTTATGGCTTTATTTGTGATTTTCATGAATTTCCTTCGGTGAAATCTTCCAAAATTTTTACATCACATCGCTTCCAGCGGGATACGAATCTTAAACACGAAAAAAGTAGGGGTTGTAAAGGCAGTTTTTTCGATATTTCCAAATTTATGACTTTTACCGCTGCAAAAAATCTGGTCTTCTAGATTTCCCTGAAAAACGAGCTCCGACTAAAGTAAAATATTTTCTACCAATGTGCCAAATTTTACGGAATTTCACCGAAGGAAACGCGAGAAAATTCCCTGTCAGTTTTGCTTTTTGTGTTCGTGTTGACGTAATAAAATATCGAAAAACACTGACGTTTCCTTTGAGCGCGCGCAGATTACTTCCTCAGCGCTCGCGCGATCGTAAAACTATAGGGAGCCTCCTTAATCCTTAATGGAATGAAACTATAACGTTTTCTGACACTCTTGACTTGGCCTCAGAATGCCGAGAATCCCATTTCCGAGAACCTCAATTTCTTAAATTTTATGGGGAAGAATGCCCACGGATCCCCCTACAGGGTACCACCTTCGGCGGTCTGTATCTCGAGCCCCCTTCTCCAAAATCCTGTATCTTCCCCAGTATACGCATTTTGTGATTTGTCAATAGCTGCTCACTCAGGCACTAGTGCAACAAACGGGAGTAAGCGACCACCTCTCCTCAGCGACCAGTTTTCCGAAGTACCAAAAGTTTCCAAGTCAAATCACTATATTTGGAACCTCTTGTAAGCAACCACCTCTCGCAAGTCACCGCGACCACTTTTAGAGCTAAAAGTTTGACATTTTCTTTTGTTTTTAGCCTCCTGTAAGCAACCATTTGACAGATAATGGAGCGTAAATTGGGTAATAAAGTGTTGTAGCATTGTCGCATTCCTGAATAGTACACGAGATGGAAATTTCTCAATGGGAAGTACCAGATTTTTTCTCGAAATTGACTTTTCACAAGATTAACGCATTTCAAACATGGGGTAAGTCTCTGCAGTTACAATATGCTAATGAGGCAAAATTTTCACCCAATATGGTCTAAGCTCTCGTAAGCGACCACCTCCTGTAGCGACCACTTAGGCTTGACATTTTGGGTGGTAGCTTACGGGAGGTTCAACTGTACTTAAATTCACTGGTGCCCATTTATACAAGCTGGGTGGAGAGAGGCACTGTGAGAGTTAAGTGTCTTGCCATCATACAGGGTTGCAAATATTTTTTTTTTCTCTTGAAAGGACAAATGTCCTACTAAGACACCATCTTGGTCAGACAAAACAGATTGTGGTCGGACATCACCAAAAAAAGTAAGATTACTCACGGTAGATTTTTATTCATCCTTACAGTAAAGTGATTTACCGTAAGGTAAATGTTCGCACACCATGTCCGACCACAGTTGGGATTCGTCGGACGAGCAAATTTTGGTTAGCCAATGTCCGATGACTGACTGTTATTTGCAGCCCTGATTACACAATAGTTACTCACTGTAGATACATTTAATTTATTGCTATTTAGCCAAAGTGGTTGCAATCAAAAAGCAACCATCTTGATATACTGGGCAAAAAAAGGTAACCCGTTCAGAAAATAACCTCTCCCAAAAATAAGCTCACTACAGTGCAGATATCAGGTGTAAATTTCCCTCCCTCTTATGATACCTCGACCCACAACAGGGTTGTTTGAGAATACAGTGTATGCCCATAGGATTATTATCGCTGAAAATGTTGAAGTATTTGTTAGCAACTGCATTGAATTACATGCACATGTTGAGTCTGTATCAAGATGAACTTTTGCAACAAGTAGCAGGGCGTGGTGGGGAGGGGGGGAGCTGGTGGTAGGGCAGTTGGAAGCAAATAGACAGAGCCAGGAGCAATTGCAGAATGTGAAACTATTTTGAAGTCTCCTTTAAGTGTTTCTTTTCAGTTACCATTCAAGCACAAACTGTTTTCTGCGACAACAAATCTCCCCTAAAATGCTTTCAGTTTTTAGCACCTGTCTACCCTCCTACCTACCCATCAAAGTGACCCTTTCACCAGATTGGAGGCAGCGTAGCCGAGTGGTTTAGGGCACTGGATTTGAAATCTGGAGTTCCCTGGTTCAAGTCCTCCACCCTACCGCTATCTTCGACTACATTGTGCAAATAGCCAACTGGTTAGACTCCCACCAGTTGGGATTCTTAATTATTATAGTTTATGTTCTATTTGCAGTATTTGTTTGATTATTTTCATGTATTTACAGTGTCCCCCAATTAGCACGACAGTGCTATTAATACATTAAACATAGTTTACTTTAAAAATACCATACTTGTAGTCAGGCATGATAAAAGACAAATTATCCCAAGTACAACACGTGGTCGACACTCTAAAGATCAATGGTTATACCGACCAATTTATTAGAAGCTGTCAAAGTACCATTGTTTCTACAAACCAGTCTCAAACTAAAAGAGGTGTTGTTACTTTGCCGTACATTCAAGGAACTTCAGAGAAAATCGCAAAAACTTTAGATCACTTCAATATCCATGTTGCCCACAAACCCATGAGACCGTTGCCTCTATTTTAAAAAAACCTAAAGACAAATTCAGTAAAGACCTATCAACAGGAGTGATCTATAAAATCACTGTAAAGACTGTGACAAAGTCTATATCGGTCAAACATCGAGAGCCCTAAGATCCAGGACTAGAGAGCACAAGAGAGCGATTTTCAAGGGAGACAGGAATTCTTTATTAGCCCAACATTGCATACAAAACAATCATGATTTTGACCTTGATGGCGTCAAGATCATTGACCCCTGTTCCTAATAGTCAAAAAGATTATTTTTAGAAGCGTGGCACTCAATTTGCGAACCGAATACCACTAATGAACACATTTACATTCCTGACATTTACAAGGCCCTTGGCAATCCCAAGTGACGTTTCTGCCGCTCTTTTAAAGCACTCATTTGCATTTGTAGCCATTTATGCTGAAGAAGGTTATAGTATTTTAACCAAAACGTCCACACAAAAAGTTTTTTAGTCAGTGACAACAAAATTTTAATTCTTATTTTTATAGTTTACTTATTTATTTATTTATTTACTTATTATTATATTATTATTACTACATGTATCTCAAGCAGCCAGTTTTAAAGAAATGGAAATTTTGTAAATAACCATCCACATCATTGAACTGATTCACAAAAGAGCCAAGCCAGGTGGCCTGACACAAACATGAGAGAGACTTAGGGAGAATTTTAAAGTTTATGTCACATATATGGTCTCAGGCAAAATAGTTTCCCTATTAGGGTGTTTTAAATTAACTGGCTGGATCAAAATTCTCTCATTATCAATGCCTCAGTAGCCACTTCAAAACAAAACTCCAAGAAAATTATCTTTACGTGTACCATATTTCATTATCTCACTAAGCAGCATTGGGTAGAACTTTCCAGAAAATATATCCAGGAAATTCCAATCCCTTGTGTGCGGGAAAAATGGTTAGTTTCTGGAACCACACATTAAATTTGCCAATTATCTAGTAAAGAGTACGATATATCAAATTTGAAACAGTGACACTGTTACATTTTACATTTTATGGCAAGAATTCTGCTCTGACTGATGTTGACAACATTATTAATATTATTTGATCTCTCAAACCTGTGTCAAGTGATCCAAGCGCCACTCCTAACAATGCTATGACAACCACCAACCCATAAATACTACTAACGTACGGCAAAACCCACATCATCAGAGTGGCCCACAAACATGACAGCGATAACACCACGTGCCCATTGTACTTGTCAAATAACCAGCCGCCAACAATGCTCCCAGTGAGGTAACCAATAGAGCGAGATGTGAATGCATATGACATGTGTGCCAGGCTTGTTTCAATTTGACAGGACAACTCTATCAATGTGGGTCCTAGGATGGCCACAGAAGTACCCTGTGTAGAAAGGGAAGAAAATTGTTAGTATTAATAAAAATGATGCAATATTAGTGTCAGAATCACTTAGCCATTAAACTGGCTTTCCAAGAATTTCTGTGTAATTAGCGTAGACTACAAGTAGTCCCTCTTTCGCTTAGTCATTCAAGCACGTTGTGTGGCCATTTTTTATTGTGGCTTGCTTTCACATCATGCATGACAGACTAAGCAAAAGAGGAACTACTGGAAGTCTAGCCTAGTGTTAGCTAACAGTAATAACAATGTCTTCATTTTGAATTCACTTTATAAAGAATAAAACATGTGTGAAAAATGCTCAGACATTGTGCTCTAAACCAAGCAAAAAGATGGTCTAAAACTTAAAAAAAAAACTTATAACAGGCTGTCTGGGTTTGGCTGGATTGTCTCTGAATCAAAAACAAATTTAAATGTTTGAAAGAACCTAGAGGATACACACCATGTGCTCACCATTCTTCTAACTATGCCCATGTCCACTGCAGCACCAGAGAGATTAGTTGAACAGACCATAGGAACAGTGAACAGACATGCAAAAGACAGTCTGTTTGAGGTCAGAAACATAATGGCTTGAATGATATAATTTTTTTCTTATTTTCCTGTCAGTGTATCTGCAAAACTCTGAGGATGCAGTAAATCTAACATTTTCACAGAAGTAATTCAGTCTACAATGTGTTTTGCAGGCTGCTGGGGTAAATTTTCATTAGCTATGTTTCAGCAGCTTAGTGTCCCAAATTTTCGTCTGAAATCCGTCTGAGGTGAGATAAGATTAGTGTACAAAAATTGTGTAGTTCCACAAAATATTCTCTCTCCCCCAACTCCACTGAAAATTCCAATATTAAGGTCATTCCCCTGTATTGCATTGCGCATCCTTACTGCGCATAATTTATGGCGTCATAAAGCGCGCGTTCGTGCACGCGCACATTGAAAACAAGGCGGATTTGCCTTAATATTGAGTTCTGTCAGTTGAAAAATGGCTATAGCTGGCTAATGAGCTCGGGCACCCCAAATGTTTTTCCAGTCATTTTAATCAACTAATCATTAGCTTTGCGTGAGAAAAGACTGATCTGATTTCTATGTTTGAAAATTGAATAAATAAGAAAAAGAGCAGCTGCATTGTAGTCTTTTCTATTTTGCAGTTTGATAGCCGTAGCAAGCAATTTGGTTCCAATATTTTAACAAAGATTCAGCTGTCTGTCAAAATCAAACTTAAAAAGTTTATTTGTGTCTGACACAAATATTGACTGTAGTTTGAGGTGTGTTTTCATGAGTCTGGGCTCACAAAGAGTTTACAATAACTTAGAATGCGTTCTTGTAATAAGCATTAAATAATGCTAAAATGGGACACTTTCAATGCCTCACTGCTCCTTAACGAGCACGGGCACCCCCCTTTTTATTTATAATTTAAGTTCTCATATGATAAATATTCATTGGACAAAGTTTGAACAAAAATCTAAATCCAATTTTATTTCAGGGGAATTACCTTAAGCTTCAAACATTTCTATATTTTTTCTTTAGTCTTAAAGAACCCACCCCCTCCCCCTCCCTAAGGAAATTCCAATTAAATCTCTGAAATAAAACACCCGAAATTCTAGTGTCTGAAATTTTTTGCAAGTAATGAATTAGTAACAATTTGCAGTTTTCACAATAATTGCAGAAATCCTTGTGTGCTCAATGGCTAATTTTCATTATTACGAATTGGATCATTGGATAATGCAATTCGAGCATTTTCATTGGCTTAGCCATCATGGGTTGTCAGCCATTATACCTTATGTTTTAAGAGTTTTTTATTTTAGTTTAGTTTTCTATATTTTAGGGGTGTTTTCAATATTCCAATATTCCACTCACGCTTGCTGGATATCGGATGATTATAATGATAAGCCAACTCATATCCAATGCCCGCTCGTGGAATAATTGACAATTAAGAAATGGTAAGCGTGCAGCGTGCAATTATCCGGTTATGGACACATGCGGGAGGTTGCTAAGCATGAAAGAAGCATAGAAGAAAGAAAGAAGCTTCTTGAGTGCTTAGCAAACCTCCCAAGAGCATCCATAACTCGATAGTTGCACACTGCATATTTACCATTTCTTGCATAAACATATTGAGACTTTTGAGATAATATTAATTTATTAAATCTCATCCTGCTTACATCAATTTGCGCGAAAATGTTCATTCAAAAATCTGACAAAGCAACACACCAACAATTTTTCCTGGATTGCGGCGAGTTATAGTTTTAATATATTTCCTCAATCAAACAAACAAAGAAACAACTTCAAACTGCTCCGTTAACCTAAATATCAAGCTGACAACAAACGAAAATAATTATTGTAATCGGTAAAAGCGTTTCCCAAAAGTTGACTAAGCTTACGGTAAATTGGATCAGTTTTCCGGAGAATTGAAAACAAACTGCATATGGTTGAAGCTTTTGGTGGCTGAGCTCTCTGTCCTTCATGGCCTCTTCGACAAAAGAACAATATGGAAAGAAACATTTCTCAAAAGCAAGAGTGGAGAAGAAAGTGAACAAAAACCCCTGGCTTTGAGCTGTTAGAGATGCTCTTATTCAATAGCAGGTTTGTGGGTTATGATGTCCTTTCCACTTTGTTTTAAATTTGATGAATTGCACATCTAAGGCTGAACTTAAACACATGAACAGCTTTAAAGGATGCTTTGTTACTTTCGTTATTTGGTAAAATAAGCTTAAATGAGCAGAAGACTGAGGCTTAAAGGAAGATGTCAGAAATGCAAGCTTATATTTGCGCAAGATGCAGGCATTCCTGCGAGCAGCTGTTTCTTCAAGAGTTCAATTCACGATCGAACGACGAGTGATCTAGCAAAACTGAAACCCAGGATCTGAAATAATTCATCAGAGGCTACCAATATTTGAAAAACTATTATCTTTAATTAATGTTTTTGGAACAAACGGATTTTGTTTGTAAGACTTCACTTAAAACAGATATTTGCTAAAACTCTCATGTTCAAGTTTTTCTCGCCAAAGGCATTTCAATGGCTTTTGGCTGATACAGACCAGTTTGTTGTTTTCTTGGTCCGTCTCCGAGTGCTTGTTCAACCAGCTCATTCAACTCCTGCTCGCTTAAATTAGCAAGGTGGAGGTCCGACAAAAACCTTGCGCTAGAAATTTGGTAGCTCACAGGAATTATCTTCCTCATCTCCAAAAGAATTATTAGATTTTTCCATATTTTAGGCAAAAAAATAGGAATTATGCCTTAAAAAAGTGGCATCATTAAAAAAAAAAATTGCTGAGAAAAAGTACAAATAAACAAACTGACATCAGCATGCAACCCACGGGCAAATGGATCGAGCATATCAGCCAGTCAGAATGCGTGCTCGTCTAAGGCTATGTTATAAATGTCCATAAGCCTGCAGACACATGAATTTATAATTTATGCAATAATTTATTGTAAAGAAAAAAACAAATTACCTCAGTTTTTCATGTGTTTGTCCTGTTATTGACAATGAATTTCATCATGCATGTAACATTGTCAAAAGGTCAAAGTAGCTGTGGATGTCAAACTGTCCGCTCTCACTCGTTGCGTGGTCATCACATAAACTATAAATTCATGTGTCTGTCTAAAACGCGACAATGAAAATTAGCCAATGAGTGCACGAGGATTTCTGCAGTTCTCGTGAAAAAAAAAAAAAATTACACCAGTTTTTCATGTGTCTGTCCTATTATTGACAGTGAATTTCATCATACCATTGAAAAAATAGTGTGCAGGCTATCACCTATCCACAGCTACTTTGACAGTGCTAGCAGACGCATGAAAAACTGGTTCGATTGCCTTTCTTCGATTTATTTACCAGCCGATCTCGAGGCTTATTGTCATTATAATAGCAGCATATTGTTTGTGCTCAATGAGGCGAGCATCTACACTAAAAGTCACGCAAGCTGTAACAGAACATTCCTATAAACATTTTAGGTTCACTGCAAACATGAGTAAGAAATTCTGCTCACCAAGCCGAAGAAACTGACAAAGAGGCACACAGTTTTCGCCACTCGTACAGATGATGGCGAATATTTCGCCACAGTTGCCGAACCATTAGTATTTCGTGAACAAGCCGAAGAAAGATTTTCACGTTTGGCCTTTGAAGTCCGTATAAAGTCGACCATTTCGTCATCTTCATCGTCCCAAGCGCGAAGAATTTCCGCCATTTCGTTTGAGCTTGCTTGCTGACCCAGATTTTTACCGCCTCTTTTGGCAGTCGACGACGATAATCCAGCCATTTTACAAGTACCGAAATGTTCAAGAAGTCGCATAAACGTCTATCGTCGCAGGAGGAAAGGGAAATTTGAGAGCTGAACTTAACGATGTTACACGTAGTCCAGAAAAATAACGATGCACTGTTTACATCACGCAGGAGTCCATTTTTGTTTTGCGAGGATCGCATTTCAGACAGTCACAAGACGACAAATACTCTCCCTACCAATACCTAGACGGGAAATAATCTCTAAAACAAAATTATTATGTCAAGAAACAACAACAAAAAAAATTGCTTCATCCTGGAAAATTTGGTATACGCCTAATGATAGAACTATGTTTCAAATTCAAGTGAAATGCTAAATTTCAGCATGTCACGGACTCTATATCTCTTTCTTCCCTACCCTACCCCATAGTGGCACTTAAGTTGACAGCCATTTCCCGACAACGAGTGTGTGAGGTCAAGCCGCTTGGAAGAGCTGGATATTTTTATTTTCAATTTGCGAGACGCACTTGCATTCCATCAACAAGCCAAAACAGGTCAATGTGAAAGAGGCCATTTCTTGATGGAAACAACGAGTATTCTCTCGAGGACGCGGTGGCTGATGGCTCTAAACGCGCGTGGAAACCGTCTGCGAGAGGCTGGGTACCATTTTGAAAGCAGCTAGCTCAGAGATTACCTCATAGGGTTATAAAAAGGCATGTATGCATGGGGTTTTTCATCCTCTATTGTGCAATTTAAGTTGCATTTTTTTTATAAGGATAAGCATAAGTATAAAGTGGACAGGGAAAAAGAAAATGGGAAGAGCTGATAAGAGCCACATTTTGCACATTGGCAAGAATCCATTGGATTCCTGGACAGAGCAACTCGGATTAGTATTAATCCGTGGATTATGATGATAATAATAATAATAATAATAATAATAATAATAATAACAATAATAGATTATAATAGGGTTATTATAATCTGGTAATAGATTATTATAATCCAGTAATAGATTATTATAATTCAGTAAGAGATTACTATAATTCAATTGGAAGGATTAGATTATTATCAATAATATCATCCGATATCATCATCTCTATTATAATCCAGATAGAATTCCCGTGAATGTTTGGATATAACAGATCTATATGACAGACACACTGCAGACGTAACACAGGACTGACGAGACATAACACTGATCACATCAGTCACATGCTATGATGATTCCGTGCGTATGCTAGAGCTGGTAGATACCACTATGTTGACCCTAGGAGTAAATGAATAGGAACAAGTGCCTCTGCGCCAGCGAATCCGTGCCATGGGCATGTGCTTTTACAAAAAAGGGGAGCTTGAGAAAGGGAATAACTAGCAGCTGCATGAGAATAGTGAATATCCCAAAGACACTAACTGTTTCGAGGTTCGGAGCCGGCATATATCACGGTGGATTAATATTTATCAGAATAATATAATTGATTAAGGCATGGCTCAAACCTCAGTAAAGGATTACAATAATCTATTACTGAATTATAATAATTTATTACTGGATTATAATAATCATCAGGATTAATATTAATTCAATTAATATTAATCCGAGTTGTCCTGTTTGCACCAAAAGGAAATTAGCGATCTTAGATAATTAGAAAGACGTTTGCTCAGAGGGTGGGAACAAGATCCAGTTAAGTTTCAGTCAAAGCGAGAAAATGCTCAGGATGCTAATAAATCTCGATAACATCGAAACGAAAATTGTCTTAATTTCATAGACAGTTCACCACTTAATTAATGAGGAGAAATCTGGGGCGAGTCACATCTCACAGTGGTTTGTGGACTCGCCCCAGATTTCCTCTTGTTTCTAAAGTGGGTAATTTGGATGGATGAGAATGCTCCAAAAAACACCGTCGGTTGTTTACAAGGTCGCAGTTTGGCTTGAAAAAAATTACCTTTTTCGGTACATGTAAAAAAAAAACCACCCTCTTTGACACTTGCCAGGTCTCAAATTACAAAACACGACAATAGACCATTTTACAGTTGTCTGCTCAGTGACCTGGCCTATGTATGGCAGCGAGGCTAGAGTTGACCTTGTTTTGACACAGACCTCACTGCTTTTGTTGTGTAAAACAAGTTGTTCTGATGCTAACTAGGTGCATTTACATCTTGACAAAAGCACTGAGGTCTGTATCAAAACAAGGTCAACTCTAGCCTCGCTGCCATACAAAGGCCAGGTCACTGAGCAGACAACTGCAAAATGGTCTATTTGTCTGGCTTTTTCATCGTTGGCAAAATTTGACTAAGATTGCCGGAGGTCGCACAATTGTAGAGTTTTCGATATTATTTTTAGCATCCCAATGCAAAGTGTGTAATGGAAAATGTCTAATAAAACAGTGAGCCCACTTTCCCAAGCTTCGCATCTTGTGAGCTACAAGTGGCAAAAGTAGAGGTTTTTAAAAAATGACACTTTTCGATATTGAACCTCTTATTCTATTTCATTTGCATTTAGCATTGATTCTCTGATACCCCCAGCCCCCTGATTCAATGTTGCGTAGGTGCTATGATCTGCGTTATCTTAGAAACAGAAAATTCAACATTGTTTGGGAGGAAGGGGAGGGGGGGGGGAGATGTTTCCCAGACGCTCGAAAATCGAATTCTACTGTGAAGTCTTTCAACACTATTGTAGCTCATCGTAGTTTCGCAGAACTCGACCATGCACTGCATTTACTTGTGAACTCTTTTTTTGTTCCACAGGGCTGGTTCGTGGGATTCTGTCCGGGTTGGCTGTGGATGTGGGCAGCAACATTGCTTAACAATCAAATCCATTGAACGGTCCTCAGAAACCGAAAGCCATGACACTTCATTAATGTTCAAAGTTTATTGGTTTATATTCAATTTCTGAACCCCATAACAATTTTAGTGTATGCTATAAAAAATATATCTATATTCTAAATATATTGCTTTTTTTTAATTTGGCTTGTTGCTGATGTTAATCCACTCATAAAAAATGTTTGGGTAAGAAATTCTCATCAACACTCTGCACCGATAAAAACATTTCTCATATACAAAAAAATGTTGAGCCAGCCATTCTTAACACATGAAAGCAAATTTTCATATCAGTAACCCTGAACTAGTACTATTGCTTGCAACGAACAAAGTACTTAGATAAATCATTTAAAATTGCAATAATTAACCTCGATATAGGAATGTTCGATTTTTTAGAAAAAGAATAGAAAGTGATAATTATACCACAGCACTTTTGTGAATCACTATTAAAGTGCCACTATGATGAAATTCTCGACATCCATTTCTTTACATTTTCGTACACATTAGGTCTTTCCTAGATATCTTGCCAAATTTCAATTTTCTACGAACATTAAAACTCGTGGTTTTTGGACCTTAATTTCCGAGAATTTACGGCCGCCATTAATTTTCCTTGTTCCAAGTCTTGGTTGAAAATTGGAGAAAATGACATCATTTTCTCAAAAATACCACATGGGTTGAAATTATGATAACAATTAATGTAAAAAAATTGCACGAATATATGAGCCAAAGTTTTTGTTATTCTTTATGCGAATTGCTGCGCTAATTGTTATTATAATTTCAACCCGTGTGGTATTTTTGAGAAAATGACGTCATTTTCTCAAATTCTCAACCAAGACTTGGAACAAGGAAAATTAATGATGGCCATAAATTCTCGGAAATAAAGGTCCAAACGACATGAGTTCCAATGTTCGTAATAGATTGAAATTTGGCAAACAATCTAGGAAAGACCTATTGTGTGCGAAAATGTAAAAAAATGGGTATGGAGAATTTGATCATAGTGGCACTTTAAATTTTATTACTGAAGTCTACAAACTAGGAAAAAGAGTACAGTGATAATTGACGACACAGACGAACAAATCTTAAGGGGTATTTTTCCCTCAAGAGGATATTTCTTCATCTAGGAAAAAAGGACTGACTAGCAAAAACTCAAAGAGGTCCATCTGTGAACTGTCACTGATAAATTGAAACTGCCATACAAGGTGTGGCCAAAAATTACTTGCTAAAAAAGTAACATCACGAAGTGTAGCAATTAAAACAAATTAAAGATACACCCGTTTCCATTATTTTTAGGTACCTGATTTAACTGTCAGTTAAGCACGTCTACCTCTGTCAGAGTTTTTGATTAGTACTGGTAATAGACTGAGTGGAGTCCAATTCGGTCTGTGGTTATACGAGTGATTGTCATCTCAAAAAAAAAATTCATGGGTAAATGGTTTTGGGATATAGATGAATGCTCAGAAACAAGGTTGAACCAAATAAAGCACTCAGCCACCTTGTTCTAACAAATCGAATATGGTTTAGCGTGGTCTGTACTCTTATCAACAACGATGTGTCATCACAGTGGTCAAAATGTTGTGGACTCATGAGGCACAGCCGAGTGAGTCCACAACAAATGACGCGTATCGTTGTCGATAAGAGTGCAGACCACGCTTAACCACATTTCAATTTGTTTTTTACCACAATATAAAGGTCAAAGAAAATGTTTTTTTTTTTCAGAGCGCGAGCTGAAAAAGGCATTGCATGACACACTGACAAGAGCAGTGTTGTCTGGATCGACAACAGCAAATTAGCCAATCAGATTGCGAGATCAGTAGCAATTGTGGTATAAATAGACGCCATGTTACTGGACAATGTTATTGGACACTTTGTCTTTGGACAGCAAAGCAGCTTGCGCTCAGTGGTGAGAACCAAGCAGATTTGTCATAGTTGTGATCAGGCATGTCAGTCAAACCAAGGGAAAAAATGCAATTGAACATAAGACTGCCAACCAGCAGGAACCAAACCAGCGGGCTATTGAGAGGAGTAGCCAAGAATTTGAACTTGGGACTACCAAGAACATGTGAGATCTTTCACATGAAAATGAGTTTAATTTGTCAGCGAATAAAGAGCTAAGAGAATTGAGCTGAGAGAAACTTAATGTTACCTTCACCGGCAGTAGTGTACAATCCAATCCGTTTAAAATAAACTATACTGCGGCGGTTGCTGTTAGATACTTTCTTTTACCAAGAGAGCGTGAACTTTTGAAAGGTAAGAGATCAAGTTATTCCTCGATATGTACCTTACTCCTAAGGTAATCCCTCCCAAGTTATTTTCATATCACATCTCAGGTCCCCGGGAGAGTTTAGAAAATTTAGCCACCAAAACATCCACGCACACGAGTGGCAACATTATCCGCCAGAGAACTGGGTACTATGTCTAGAAATAACTTGAAAAGGATTAACCTTAAAAATAAAGCCTATACGTGGATTAACTCTTTATTCTTTATCCCCTCTTGTGTTTACTTATTCCTTTCAGTGCATATATAGACCTTTGATCTTATCTGCATCGGGAGAAAATAGCGTTTCGGGGTCGGAGAATCCAGTTTTTGACCTACATTGCACCTCACGGCCAAGGAATTCTTATGGAGCCAAGCTGATGTAAAATATTAACTTGCGGAGGGCTTGGTTTGCAACATGACCCCAAACAGCTCAAGCGCCTCTCTTTTCGGGGACTTCTCCAAGAACTTTTGCGGACATGGAATATTACCACATAAGGGCCCTTTTTTTTCCCAAGGGCCGTATGAGTAGTACACTCCTGAACACAGCTCCCTTGCTCAGGACCTTATTGCAATTGTGTACGGCTCTTTCATAGGGTCCTTTCACATCCAGCATGTGACTGCACGGTGATTACATTGTAACAGTTGTTATTGACCAAGGGCTCTTCAACCTCGTCATAACCATGGATAACCGGGGGCATAACCTGCCAAAGGAGAAAGAAAGGGTCTGAGAACTACAGTGAGAAAAACTAAGAGAAGAAAAAACAAACCAAAGTACGCGATGTGTCAGAGTCCAGAAACAAGATTTGTCACAGATTTTTTCAGCCGCAAACAATCGCTCTTTCAGGAATGTGTCTTCAAGAAACTATTGCTGGATTCCAAACATGATTCATATCACCTAAATAAACGCATCAAACCTTTTTTTCAAGTCCCCTCGTATCATTTTTTTCATCTTCCTCAAGAAATCATGTTTGATTTGCCCGAAAGTGAAAACCTAAGTAAACCTCATCTCTTGATGAAAGATTTTGCAGATTGAACTCAGATTGATTGTACTTGAGTCTTACCAGAAAATCTCTTAAGGGAGGTCCCGATGTTCCGTTCTCACGCCTCCTGAAAGAAAAAGAAAAAAAAACACTGGTAAATTACCGAACTGTTAAAAGAAATGTTGATTCCGATGAGCAAATTACTGTACTATCCTGGTATAACGCAGAGATCGTTCAACTGCTTCTGAATTGGAAACAGACCGAGTTCAGTTTCCCCCACGTTAAAATGTGAGCAATCCCTGAAGTCTGAAGTAGCATGGGCTGAGTGACTAGCAGCAAGATGTGTGGCAAATTCAGAGCGGGAAAGCGCAATAAGCATGCACGAGTTTTGGCTGTGTGCTAGGCTCCAAGTTTGAAAAAAATGGCGGGATTTCCTTGATCTTTTGAACCAAAAGATCGAGTTACGAACTTTGTCTGCTTTCCCCGTTAAGTCTTCCTGGTGAGCAGCAACATTTTAACGTCACTAATGGAAAGCTGGTGTATTGTTTTCCTGGAGAATCAGTTTTTGTTTGGACAAAATTAACCTAAAGAAGGTTTCCGAACCCTTTATTTCCCAATATACAAGAAATTTTGGTGCGAAGACACATTTTTGCCACAAACACTCTTTACATATTGCATCCATTCAAGCAAACCAGTCAATATATAAGCAAGAGAGCCTCTCAGCAGGCAGGGGGAGACTTCTTTTCTCAACAGTGAAATGCAGAATAAAACTTGCGCCCAATTATAAATAAATCAACCGAACGATATCCTCGCATACCTTATTATCAGTCTGCTCTTCTTTCTACCATTGCAGCCTGTACTATTACCTGAGCCTGCAAGTAGGGGTAGGGATGCGCAGAAAGCTGTGCAGCATGTTTTTAAGCTTCTAATGTGGTAATGTTTCTATTGTAAACTCATTCCCAGGCTTCAATCGTAGTTCCTGGGCCTCTATTTTTTGCCGCAGTCAATCCGTCCCTGGTAACTTTACGTGCCTGGAATTATACTGTAAGATCTACATCTAAGGAATAGTAGTGTGGGACTCCGCTCAAAAATCAGACCATTTTGTTTGGTTTCCTGGTATGTTTATTGTTTCAAAACTATTAATATCTCGATCTTCAATGTATTGTAAACTCGGCAAACAAAAATAAAAGCTTCTCGGGGCCGGTAACTACTGGGACTTTCGAGAAAGGAGCCCCTGGTCACAATCTCTTAAGTTTCTCTACATCTCCAATTGCTCATCAACATCTCCACCCCAGCCCCCCTTGCACCAACTACCCACTCCAAAGTAGGCACTCACTACCCCTCACTGGAAATTCACCTCCCTGTCCCCACTGCCCACTCCTGAATGTTTATCCACCTTACCTTCTGTAGCACGTGACAATAATGATTACTAGAACTATGCCCATTACTGCTCCAGCCACGCTCATCAACACAGTTTTTGTGACACTGTTCTTTGAATTTGTGGGACCTGAGGATGAGTTACCTAAAGGAAGTAACAACAAGCATATAGGAGACATGCGATACTATCCCACATCATATGTAATACCATGCTTAACAAATTGACGTCAGTTTTTCATGCACCTGTCTTGTTATTGATCATGAATTTCATCGTAACATTGTCAAAGTAGGTGTAGATCCACGAGGCAATAGCCGAGTGGATCCGCAGTCAATCAGCGAGCCAACTCGCTCCCGTCCAAATTTTACTTTCTTCAACATCCCCTCATGCGCTCCTTTACATCGAAAGATTCTCCGACCAATGCGAGTCCAAACATCTTATGACTAAAGTACTTTGAATGTAATTGAAGATTACTGTACGTTTTCCTTGGTTTTTGGTTTTAAATATAATGGGACAAAACAGACTGCGTCTGATTCTCGAAATCGTCATAAAGAGCTTGCTGTTGACCATCCCTGAAATGAAATCAATATGTGAGAAGAGTATAGGGCATTGAACAACAAGCTCTCGTTCTTCAAAAAATAAACTGTTTTCTCTCCTACAATGAACATCTGTAGACTGTGACCACAGTTGTAAGCTCTAGGGGTTTCATGAACGTTTTCAGCAGAAGGACAATTGGTTTTCACAGGCGGGCAAAACTCTTTGAACTGAACTTTTTTTATAGGAAAATCTTTCTTCCAGATGTTCAAACCTGGCAGACAAAATTAGCCTCACGGCCCGCCAATATGCCTGGCGCGTCATCCTTAACGAAACCCCTGAAGCTCCGACAGAAGGCGTTTGTATGTACCTTTATGAATGCTAGGAGTGAGGCACATGTTGCTGATAGAGCTACACAATCCCGGTTCATTGCACAGTTTCATCCATACATGGCAAGAGTCAGACAGTTTCACGGCAGTTATGACTGCACTGCGAGCAGACGTGTCATTGAGTGTTACATTTCCCGAGCCTTTTGAACAGTGGTACAAAATCAGTGTACTCTTCATGGGACCACTGAAATATTCAGCGTGAGGAATCTACGATAAAAGAGAAAAATATGACCGGTATATAATCAGTATCTTGTGTACTGTTAAAAAACTGAAGCATTCGGTAATGTATTCCCAGATCTTTGATTGGCCCAGCATGCAGCCATTGGATATCAGCCATTACACCCACGCCCTACACCAAGGCCAGTAGAAGGTGCAGTGGCCTCGTGATTAGAAACTTAGTGCGCTTGTCTCCGGATTATCTCCAGGTTCGAGCTCTGGCCGGGGACATTGCATTGCGTTCTTGAGCAAGACAGTTTACTCTGACAGTGTCTCTCTCCCCCCAGGTGTATCAATGGGTATCACCAAATTGTTGGGATAGCCTGGCAGAATTTTGCAATGGACGAGTATCTCACCCAGGAAAGCGAGGGTGGGGAGGGAGAGTAGGAATACTCTTAGCCACTTTATGCTACAGTCACTGTCACTTGAGTCAGCTGGACTTCATTAATAAGTACCGGCTTTACTTGTCATTGACAAAGATCACATACCCTCCAGGTGATCATCAATCCACGACCACTGCTAACATTAATCCAGTGACTACAGTTCATAATTAGTGGAGGATCCCTTGGTGCTAGAAAAAATAATCAACAAAAGAATTACCTGTGAAACTATCTGTGAAATTCATCCTACACTGTAGGTCACGCTTAGCACTGAGATTGTAGGGCGTGGCCCATACAGTACAGTGCACACACCACTTCTCACAAATGTTTCTCAGAAAAGGTGAGACTAATAAGAGATCTTGACGTGACTACATAAACTCAACTGTCAGCTGACAATTCTTTGTTTTTCTCAACAGATTGCAACAAATAGAGATGGCAGACCTACGCACTTTTCACGAAATTTCCACTAAGTGTACACATCGTGTTCCATTAAGAGCTAGCCAAATGCAAGCTAATCACAGTGCTATTCAAGCTTACCGTACCCAAATTCACTGTTAGACAATTGGAAGCGATGTCCACTGACCTGATATCCTGAAATATTGAGTCACTGGCCTGAATTTGGCTCAATTTTGTTTCAGTTGATTCCACACCAAAAATACAAGGCTAGACCATAACATTATCAAGAACCTCTTGAAATAAAGTGATAGGGTCTTATTTGCAAACTCAAGTTAACTTCACAGTACAATCAAATACTCCAATCTAACATCACTAAAGGAGATTTTCAATTATTTGGAACCTTATGGTCACGATTTTTAGTACAGTGTAGCTTACCTGAGACATCTGTTCTCAGTGTACGTTGTGTCGCCTCACTGTAGATACCATATGTGTTTGTGTTTTTCTCTGCATACCGCACCAGTAAGTAGAAATGGTAGCGGGAGAATCCAACCAGGTCATGTATTAGAGCATTAGTTTCTGGTGCTCTCCTGGTCAAGCTCTACAACAGCACCACAGTAGTCACAGACATTAAAATAACACGTTATTAAGATGTTTAACTCACTAACAACTTGAATAGTCATGTACAGCTAGGAAATCAATTGGGTTGTCTTATCTGTTGATTTATTATTAGACTGAGTAAATAACTTCATAGTGATTGACTGCAGCAAATTATCAAAATGTGCGTGCACTCATAATTAATATAATAAGCGAATAATCATGTAAAAAAAAATTAGCAAATGATTTCATGGATTTAGATGAATCACATTACCCAGCACTCCCTCAGTAAATAGTGCACACTATAAACATTGTATTGTGTGAAACAAATTCCAAGCTGTAAGTACAAACATCTACTAACAAAGTTTTTACCTTATTGTGGTTGTCACCATCTTTATGGTACAGAATAGTATACTCCACCTCTATGAGTCGGCCTCGTCTGGCATCTTCCCATGAGACTTTCACAGTACCAGGTGGTGTCACTTCTTTGGCAGCAAGAAAAACTGCGGGTTGTGGGGTTGCTAAGTGAGCAAAACAGGCTGAATATTAAGAGTTGGTTTAATTAAATTTCTTTTCGAGTCATCATTTCACAGAACACAGTAGACAGTATTAAATTCATGTGCCTGCAATGTGTGCAAAGGACTGCTGTGCAAAGGGCTGCTGTACACAGGGGTTCCATTCAGGGCTGGGCACCAGGCAAATTGACTGGCTATGAGGATGATTTTTCCCACCTAGTTTAACCATCTAGAGGAAAGTTTTCTTATAAAGAAGTTCACTTCAAAACTTTAATGACACCCCTGTAAACATAAGTTACTTAAGGTGATTCCCTTGTAAAAGAACCCACCATAGATTTCTGATGAAACTTGATATGCTGTTGTTACAGGACAAAAAGATATTAAAAAGGTAGTATAAAGAGGGGGTCACCATGCTTGTTTTCATGCCACAATGCTGACAAATACGGTTATTTAGGTGACTTTTGGTAGTTTCCGTGCGCAACAAATAAGCTTGATTGTTTTTCAATGCAGCGTGTTACATCACACAGAGTTTGACTTTCTTTGATTGTTTATTCATCTACGTCCCAGAAATACTCTGCAATTTTTTATCTTTTAAAAGAAACCTAATTTAGACATGCGCTGTTGAGCTATGTGCGAGCGCTAATGACGCGAAAATCATGCGCAGTAGGGATGCGCAATACAATACTAAGGAATCACCTCAATCACCCTTGACAAGCACTGCACCCTCTACACGCATTGACCTATGATTATAAAACTCATTCTTATCGCATGGTGATTGCATGCTTGGATTAATCAGAGGCAAAAACGTTTGCCTCGAGATCATGGTATACTATGAATGAGATTCATCAAGTATTTTTCCATTCTGACACTCTGTATATATATTCACTGGGAGCAAGGTCAGTAATAACTTTCATGTGATCTTATGAAATCACAATATACAAATTGTTTTTTGTGTGTTCATAAGTTCACAGGAAAGCCAAAATAGTCTCCCCATCATTTGAAAACCCACATGACAGGGCTAGGAATAAAAGTCCCAAGAACTCCAGCTCACCTTTGGACAAGCAGCCCTGCATAAGTCTTAATTTACTTTTCTTTACTTACACCTGTAGTTGGCAGCTGACTTACCCGGGCAAATAAAAAGTTACCTGCCCAACAGGTAAGTCAGAGACTGACTTACATATTAAACTGGTTTTAAGTAACACGTCTCTAATAGCTGAATGTTGGAAGGTGCCTGAAAGTTCAGTGGGAGCCAGGTTAACTGTGTGAGGTAGCCATGACAATATTGTGAGCAACTTACAATAACCTAGCACAGTCCCACTGTACCTAATTTATACTTACCTAGAGGGAAAGCAGGGATGGGTGGAGCAAAATACTTTACCAAGACTGTAAGCAAAGAGCAACCAGCACAAGCAAAATGACCTCATAGGGAGAGCTGTAAACTGAGCCCTGTAAAAGTGCTGAGTTCACCCCACATTAGTGAAGGAGACAGCTGGCCAGCATTGTCTTGAGTTTAACCTAGTCTAAATTGAGCCTCATTTAATAACCTGTCACTGATAGACACTTACTATAAACTATGCTGTTCAGGACATTGTAGGTGAATTCAACTGGACTACTCATTCTTGACCCAAGAACATTGCTGGCTTCAACAAAGGCAATATAGGGTACTGGAATAAAGGTGTGTGGATAAAATTGATAAAGAATCGGCCGGATTTTACACATGAATCGACCTGACTCTGATCCCTGTTGGGGACGTACACCTTCCCAGAGAGTTACAGAATCCTTCAAGGTACAGTTACGAAGTGGAGTGGATGCATTCTTGCATCTTGCTTTGACAGCATAACTGAGCTGTAATCCACCCTGGTACCAAGGAGCTTTCCAGTGAACATAAGTTTTCAACTCAACATTGTTGACCCATACATCTTGGGGCGGACCAGGAAGATCTACATGTAAGACAACACCAAATATATTATGTAGGAATATACATATATACTCAAATGTACATGTGCAGTATCATCCAAGTTATGAAACAAAGGCAAACACCCTACTCAACTATTCAAAGTACAGACTGCTGCTAGCAACATGTATAATAAATGACAGCAAACACTGCACTGATTTGAACTTACCGCCTACTCTCACAGTGACAGATGCGGGTTGAACTCTGTTGCTGGTATTTTCTCTACACACATAAGTTCCATTGTCACTCCAACTGACATTATTGATCAGTAGCTGGATTGTTTTATTGTCCAGGGACCTGGTGAGTTTAGTCAACCTTTGGGTGCCATGATACCAAGAAAACTCAACTTTAGATGAATTCACAACTCTGACAACAGTACAGTTTAGTCGAAGTTTCTCACCAACTCTGATTGTCACATCATTTGACGTGTACAAATACATTCCTAAATGTTAATTGAAGGAAATAACTGATGAGTACTTTATATATGTATGATCGGTCAAATTTGTAGTAGCGTAGCAGTGTGCCCTTGTTAACAAAATGACGGCCATTTCTTGGCGTGTCTATGAAGAGAAATTTAATAAAGTTTTGAACAGCTAGTAGATTATACTAAAACAATTAGATTAGGGGCCTACTAGAAACCGAAAAACTGTGCAAAAAATCGCCGAAAACTGCAAAACCGCAAGAAATTTCGTCCAAAACCAAAATAAAAGCCCTCCCTAACAATGCTTTGGCAGCTTTCAAAATCTCTCTTTCTGTTATTTAATTTTTATACGTCTAAACTTGGTTTACTTTCCGTGTTCTTTCTGCGTATTCCCTCATTAGTGCAGAACACATCACAGTATAAAAAGCTCGTTTTTTGTGTGTAAATTGGCTCCACAGACCTATAGCAATGTAAAACTAAAAACAAATTGCACCATGAAATGATTTTAAGTGATTTTTGTTTAAAAGAAACATCGCAATTCTAAAGTCACTTTTTGATTGCCATTGTCAGAATTTTCATTTGTGTGGGCATAATGGCAGCCCCATTTTACAACTTAACTACTTTATTTTACAACCAAATAGTCTCTCCTTTGCCTTTATTCCAGGTGAACAGAGCAAGTGAGCGTAATGTTATTCCTGCAACAAAACAGGGAGATAACTCGCAATTGAGGTATAGAAACACGATGGTCTAAAGTCTGAGGTCAAAGTCTACAAAAAATTATCCCAGCCGCATGATATTTGAGAAATAGTCTTTTGCTTTGATGTTATCTTTAGTTTTTCATAGTCTGCTTGGCAGCCGTTTACAACCCAAAAAAACACTGTTAAAGAGACTAGGCTTGCCATGCATTCCTCTAACTGTAAGTAGTCCCTTGGAATTACAGTTTTAGCATGACTGTGAGGTGGAACATCCTTGGCAAAACCAGAAAAACTGTAAAATGCATTGGGCAGAAAAATCCGAAAATCCGCCATCATTGTTGACAAAAATTGGAAACCAAAGACTAAATTCGAGAAAACCCGCAAACCGCACAAGACACCAAAACCGAAAAACTGCATTTTGTAAGCGCGAAAAGCAAACCAAAAATTGGCCAAATCTGTAAAACCAAAAATCCCGACGCCTCCCTCATATAAACCTTTTATAATCCTACATTACATTTAAGTTTGGATCACTTTGGGTGTGAATTACAAGGACAGAATATAGCAGGCCAAAAATCCAAGTAATCACATGTGTAGAGCAGTGCGTAGTGTTAAAACGAACTCGACAAGAACTTCTGACTACGATGTAAACAGAGTTTAATTGACAGAGATCAATGTTCCATACAAACTCAAATGAAATGAATCACGTGCCAAGACGAAGGTAGAATTAAACCACGTGCTGTAAGCTTAGCCGTAAGTCGTATGATGTAAACCGTATGCCGGTTCGAACTGAAATACAATAACGAAAATAGAAGCTAACGTAACTAACATACCGAAGTATAAAGATAAAATAACACAAATGAAGAAACTATTGCTAGCATTCTCAATAACGTCCGTAACATGGAAGTGTAACATAATCGGCACTTATACTGATCATACGGAAGGCTGGAAAACGATTAATAGGCTACACGGTGTGTAACTTGGACGGTACTTTTATGGCAAAATAACCTTATATTGGAGATATGGACCTAATCAAGCGCGATTCCGAGCATACAGAACTAACTAACCGATTTAGTAACGATAAAAGGAAACTCAACCGAAACAAAAAACAATAGAAAACCTAAGAACTAACCCTAAAGAACAAGGAATAGATTACTCACTTTGGTTTGCACACGCACTGAACTTGACTTGATAGAATAGACGAGTAACAGTATATAGAGAAACTATGGCCCAATGCCGAGTAGAAGTTGACGAAGTGAAATCTGCACTTGAACTGACCTAACCGAGGAAAACCTCGTGGATATATCTAACCGGAGAACACGTACGCAAAACCTAGCGGTTATGACCATTTTCCTAACGGACATAGCAGCTGAGGGCTGGTCAACCACAGTAGATTAAATAAGTAAGTAAGGCCTTGTTTGAAAGTGACAATTACTTGATAACATCTACGGTAAAGTAAGTTCCTGCGACAAAAAATGAATTAACATCACGTTTCAAAACCAACATTCCGGCCCCTTAAAGGCGGTACTGCAGATAGCCTTTACAAGGAGATAGAAAAAAGGGTTTGAAACATGAGGTTGACTAAATGATAATAGTATTACTCATATTAATTGGTAGATTACATTGTTTTGTTCAAGAGAGTTCTGCAATCCACTGAAACTAATGGATTGTCGATGTTCATAAGTTCCTTAATTCCTTGAAACGGCGGCTGCTTCCAGTAGCACAATCTTGTCGATTGGTCGCACGAGTTCCGATGTACTGGTCTTTAACTTGACGGAACGAACCAGTCCATCTCTACGGTTGGTATACACCTCCAGGATCCGACCAAGTGGCCAGGAGTTACGGGGCTTGTTGTCGTCAAAGACCAGGACAATGTCATCTACTGCAAAATTCCTCCGCTGCTTTTGCCATTTCTGCCGTTGCTGCAGTGACGGAAGGTATTCTCTGACCCATCGCCGCCAAAATATGTCTGCTAGATACTACACTTGACGCCATCTCCGATTGTAGTAGTTGTCATGGTTGGTAAAGTTTCCGGGTGGAACAGTAGGTCCTGAGCGCAGCAGCAGCAGGTGGTTGGGTGTCAGAGGTTCTAGGTCACGTGGATCATCTGACAGCTTTGTGATAGGTCATCCGTTGATTATTGCCTCCACTTCACACAACAGGGTGTTGAGACCCTCATCGTCTAGCACTTGCTCTTTCATCAGTGCCTTCATGACCTTACGTACCGTCTGTATACACCTCTCCCATACTCCGCCATGGTGAGAGCCGGCTGGTGGGTTGAAGGTCCACTTGATATTCCGTTGGAGGAGAAAGTCATGAATCTGCGATTGATTCCATTCGTTGATTGCTTCCCGTAGCTCGCGCTCTCCCCTCACGAAGTTCCCGCCGTTGTCGGATCGCATCTCCTCAGGCTGACCTCTCCTTGCGATGAATCTGCGCAACGCACTGATAAAGGACTCTGTGTCCAATGAGGAAGCCGCCTCTATGTGGACTGCACGTAGGGTGAGACATGTAAATATCACGCCATACCGTTTGACCCTTGTCCTTTCGCGTCGCACTTCGAATGGCCCGAAGCTGTCTACACCTGTGTAGGCGAACGGCGGTTTCGAGGGCATTATTCGGTCTTCGGGAAGACTCGCCATCTTTTGTTGAGCTGTTGGCGTCTGGCGTTTACGGCAGCTGAAGCACTCGTTGAGAATGTTTCGCACGGCAGATCTTCCGTTTATTATCCAGTATCTCTGCCTAGTGAGCGACAAAGTGTACTCTAGGCCCGAATGACCAGCAACGTGGTGGTAATACTGGATAAGAAGCTTGACCACGTGGTGTTTCTTTGGCAGGATAACTGGATGCCTTGCATCGGTACTGATTGGCGCTCGTTGTAAACGACCACCAACTCGTATGAGACCATGAGTTAGGATTGGGTCAAGCTTGAAAATGTTGCTAGATTTCTTCAACACGTTCTGTCTGCTAGAAGTTGTCTGTTGGTCCACTTCCTTAAGACAACCGAGTTCCTCCTTGAAGCATTTGCTCTGGACGTGCTTGAGGATTTCGAATTCAGCGTTGTTCAGTTCCACTATGGTGATGGGCGTGGTTGTGTCAGTTGACTGAATTGGACTCGTCACTCCTCTCCTTCGTTCCTTGCTAAGACGGGTGAGGTTTGACTTGTAACGGAGTATCCACGCTACTATCTTCTTGAGATAGGTCCAGGATGAAAACCGTTCAATGATTTCTAAAACGGGATCTTGAGTAGAAGCTTCGCTCATATGTACCACCGCGTCTTTCTTGACTTCTGGGTCATCATCAGGAATGGTAACGTTCATGTCAACAGGTCGTTGTGGCCATGTCTCAGTTGACTGAGTTAGGAATTCTGGGCCATGTATCCAGCGTTGGAGAGAGTCTGCTGACGCGCCTCTTGATGCGTCGTCCGCTGGATTGAATTGTGTGTTTACGTATCGCCACTGAGAGGGAGAGGATGCGTCGTGTATCGTTGCGACCCGATTGGCAACGAAAGTCTGAAAGCGCCTGTCTTGGTTTTCTAGGTAACGCAGGACACAGGTGCTGTCTGTCCAGAAGAATGATTGACTGATCGGTAGACTCAACTCCCCTCGAGATATTTTCTCGTCTTGTTGCTACAACGGCTGCTGATAACTCCAGTCGGGGAATGGTAACTGGTTTGATTGGTGCAAGTCTGGATTTTCCCATGACAAACGAACATTTCACGTTTCCATCATGACCTGTGATTCTGAGGTATGTGACGGCTCCGTAACCCTGTTGTGACGCATCAGAGAAGTGGTGAAGCTGGCACGACGTGATCTCGCCGAGGTCTGGCGACTTGAAGCAACGGTCGATTGTTAGTTGCTCTAGTTTGGGTAGCTCTTGCAGCCATACTTGCCAGCGGTGCAGGAACTCATCTGGAATCTTGTCATCCCAGCCATACTTGTTACGACAAAGGTCTTGCAGGATCAGTTTCGCATTGAGAATAAATGGAGCGGCGAACCCCAGGGGGTCGTATACTGAGCTGATTATGGATAGTATACCTCTTCTTGTAGCAGGCCTGTCCTTAATGACAATACTAAAACCAAACTGATCAGAGGCTACGTTCCATTGTACACCAAGAGCTCGCTCCACTGGTAACTTGTCGAAGTCGAGGTTTTTGACTTGAGCTGCTCGTTCTGACTCTGGCAAGGACTCGATGACCTTTCTTGAATTAGACAGCCATTTCGTGAGCTTGAATCTGCCTCGTGCTAGGAGCTCGCGCAGTTGTCTTGCGAGTCGAATGGCGTCATCGTCTGATCCAACTGACTTGAGGCAGTCATCGACGTAGAAATTGCGTTTCACGGTTGAAATGGTTTGGGGGTCAAAATCTGCTTTGTTGTCTTCCGCTGTTTTCTTCAGTGCGAAGTTTGCGCAGCTTGGGGAAGACGCGCCTCCAAACAGATGGACTCTCATCTGGTACTCTTCTGGCTGATTGTCGAGATTTCCGTCTGGCCACCACAGGAAACTCAGAGCCTCGCAGTCACTTGGCCGGACGCGTACCTGGTGGAACATTGCTTCCACATCAGACATTAGGGCTATTTGATCTTCTCTGAATCTGGAGAGTACACTAACAAGAGAGTTAGTCAGGTCCGGCCCCTGTAAGAGCTGGTCGTTCAGTGAGGTTCCGTGATGCTTGGCTGAACAATCGAAGACTACTCTCACTTTACCGGGTTTCTGCGGGTTGAATACGGGATGATGGGGAAGATACCAGCGGGTTCCTAGAGGGCCAGAGTCTTGACTGTTCACTTTCCTGGTGTAATCCTTAGATAGCAGATCGTCCATCAACCCTTTGTATTTCTGATGGACAAGTGGTTCTCTCAGCAGTCGCCTTTTCAGCTGGAGGAGTCGGCGCTCTGCTAGAGTTCTGTTGTTCTGTAGGCGTGGCGGGTAGGACTTCCAGGGTAAAGCCATTTTGTAATGACTGTTTTCTAGTTTAACTGTTTCTTCCATAATGTTCAGAGCCTTCCGGTCGTTGAGTGACAGACGTTTTTGATTCATAGAAGGTGTCGCTAAATTCTAGGTTGCAAAACTCATGAAATTGTTCATCAAGGGTCTTGTTTCCTTGAACAAAGTTCGCAGTGGACACTTCAGTCGTGGCTGCTCTGCCCAACGGGCCGTTAAGCACCCAACCTAACACTGTTCGAGTTGCAAAGGGACCGCCATCCTCACGTGGTCTCATTTCTTTGGGTTGTAGAGCCTCTGGTATGTCGCTGCCGATTAGAAGGCCAATCTCAGCGTCTATGTGAGATATGTTGACGCCTTTCAAATATGGCCAGCGGTCGACATCCTCTTGCCGGGCGATAGCTTCAGGGGGAATAGGCAAGCTTGGCCTAGAGTAGACCTTTGGCAGCTGTACTGTCTTGTTCTCGCTTAGATCGAAAGCTTCCAAACTGACCAGGGAGCATTCAATAGGCTCGCTTTCACCTTGCAGCGTTGTTAGTGACAGCTTCGTTTTAGTTCCCTTGAAGTTCAGCCTTTCCAAAAGGCTTTCGGTGCAAAACGACGTGTTTGAACCGGAGTCCAGGAATGCGTACGTTTCCACTATTTTACCATGACCCTTTGCTTTGACCCGGACTGGAAGAATCGCGAGCCCGGTTAGTGAATTACTTGATGTGGAGTTACTGGACTTGATGTAACCATTGTTGGCAGAGTTAGAATTAACGGGCGGTGGCTCCACGCCTTTGCCTTGGCCCCCAGTTGGGCTTTCGGTTATGGTTGAAGCGGTTGACGCGTTTGTATTGCTTCTTGGATGTAGGAAGGTAGAATGTTTACCGACACACCCTTGTACCCTGCAGAAGCTTTTCTTTGGGCAGTCGCGCACGAAGTGACCGGCTGTCAGGCAGTTACTGCAGAGTTTATGGTCGTCTACGAACCTTTGCCTTTCCTGGAGAGACTGTTTGCGAAACTTGTCGCAGCGTGATAGCCAGTGGCTAGAAGAACATGATGGACACTTGGGTTTTTCCTTTGAAGTTTTATCGGGTGGAGGTTTGCCTTGAGTTGAGAAGCGCCCTCCTCTTGGCGGTTTTCTCGACGATTTGCCGTTAACTTGCTTTCCCCTGTTTTCGTTTACCACCTTGCCGAAAATGGGATGGGTTGCAGCTCTTGCCTTAGCTGCCACAAAGTCCATGATATCTTTGACCGTGATGTCTCGGTTTTCCTTTTCTATGATACGGTCAACAGTATCGCGCCACTTCAATCTAATTCCAAATGGAAGCCGGTCGATTATCTTCTTGAGGTTGTCGGGATTGTCCAGCTTATTGACGTAACCAATTTCCTTCAAAGTATTGACGCAGCTTGAAAGCTGGATGGAAAACTGCTCAAGCGCTGATCCGTCCTCAGGTTTAATCGATGGCCCCTCAATTAGTCGTTTAAGATGCGCGGCAGCGATCTTGTAGCTCCGACCGTATCTTTCCTTCAGCAGCCTTCTCGCTTCCACGTAGCCTTCTTCTTCTCGCATGGAAAGACAACTCCTCATTAGTTCCTGGGCAGGACCAGAAGTATACTGCACTAGGTAGTACAGGCGAGAGCTTGAACTTGTGGTCTTCTGTTCCACGAGGTGTTCAAACGCGTGTATGAAGTCGCAATAATCGATGGGATCACCGCTGAAAACTTGCATACTCGGCTGCGGAAGAGTCAGTGCTGCTGTACTTTGCTGCTGATGACGTACAAGCTGCATAAGGGCTTGGTTATGTCGATCTTGCGTCTCCATTAGACGAACGAATGATGCATCGTGATGGCTACTGGGTTTGATGTCATATGGCAAACGTTCTTGGTTTGGTGTCATCCTATGGCGATATTCAGGTGCTTCGGGGTTCAGAGGATACTTAGATGGCTGTCGAGTTTCGTTTGGTTCATAGGGTTGCTTGCCTTGAGAACCGATTACTGACTCGTCAATGATATTGCCTGGGGGGCCTCCCTCCATGGGCGTAGACGCAGACTTTACGGGTTTGAGTGCTGCTCTGACCGGCGTGACTTCATCCCGATGAAACAGCTCACGCTCGCGGTTTTCCTCAGCTTCTGCCTCCTCGAACACTTGTCTCTCGGCCTCAGCCTCTGCGATGTCGGCTTGCAGTTGGATTTCCACTTTTCTTTGCTTGATTCTCAATTCTTTGATTTTGACGTCGTGCAGTTTTTGAAGGGTAGCTGCCTTGGCCTCTAACGCTGCCTTTTTTGCAGCGGACCTTGCCTTTGCACTAGGGGTACTGCTTGTGCAAAAACCAATAACAGATCGCATGTGGAACGAATCACGCGATCCGGCGTTACTTACAGAATCCTCGGGGCCGACGAAAGCACTTTGAACTGTCAACAACCTTTGAGCGTCTGGTTGCATGATCCATGAAGAGATTTCTCTCTCTAGTTCCGACGCTAGTTCTACGAGCGAGTCGTAATATTTTTCCGAATCTTGACGTTCTCTTTCGGTCTTAATTTGGCTATGATAAGCTTCATGAGCGATTTTGAATTCCTCTAGAACTTCGTTTAGCTCAATCTGCACTCTTTGAATGGCGTCGGCGGATTCACGTGCGGACAATAACTCGTTAAGTCTATTGACCTTTCTTGTCACGTTTGTCTTCGCAAAACTGCGGGCGGCCTTTAGATCATCCGGTGATTGCGGTTTTGCGGAAGCCATTGTGGAGCGTTAATCCTTGATCAATCCGATTAATTGCGGTAGATAAGAAAACGACAATCGTGCGTTACACTGAATGGCAAATTGCAGATAACACGGGGTTGAAGTGCATTGGAGTGATTGACGTGCAAATTAGTCAGCGAATTCGAATTCCTTCGCGGTGCAGCAAATTCAAACTAAATGTGAATTACAAGGACAGAATATAGCAGGCCAAAAATCCAAGTAATCACATGCGTAGAGCAGTGCGTAGTGTTAAAACGAACTCGACAAGAACTTCTGACTACGATGTAAACAGAGTTTAATTGACAGAGATCAATGTTCCATACAAACTCAAATGAAATGAATCACGTGCCAAGACGAAGGTAGAATTAAACCACGTGCTGTAAGCTTAGCCGTAAGTCGTATGATGTAAACCGTATGCCGGTTCGAACTGAAATACAATAACGAAAATAGAAGCTAACGTAACTAACATACCGAAGTATAAAGATAAAATAACACAAATGAAGAAACTATTGCTAGCATTCTCAATAACGTCCGTAACATGGAAGTGTAACATAATCGGCACTTATACTGATCATACGGAAGGCTGGAAAACGATTAATAGGCTACACGGTGTGTAACTTGGACGGTACTTTTATGGCAAAATAACCTTATATTGGAGATATGGACCTAATCAAGCGCGATTCCGAGCATACAGAACTAACTAACCGATTTAGTAACGATAAAAGGAAACTCAACCGAAACAAAAAACAATAGAAAACCTAAGAACTAACCCTAAAGAACAAGGAATAGATTACTCACTTTGGTTTGCACACGCACTGAACTTGACTTGATAGAATAGACGAGTAACAGTATATAGAGAAACTATGGCCCAATGCCGAGTAGAAGTTGACGCAGTGAAATCTGCACTTGAACTGACCTAACCGAGGAAAACCTCGTGGATATATCTAACTGGAGAACACATATGCAAAACCTAGCGGTTATGACCATTTTCCTAACGGACATAGCAGCTGAGGGCTGGTCAACCACAGTAGATTAAATAAGTAAGTAAGGCCTTGTTTGAAAGTGACAATTACTTGATAACATCTACGGTAAAGTAAGTTCCTGCGACAAAAAATGAATTAACATCACGTTTCAAAACCAACATTGGGAAGGGACTAGTCTGTACATGTACTTCACTGTATACAGTCATGCAATATAAGTATTTTGTAGTCGTCCATTTAAATTTTATTTTTGGTCACTTATGAGTTGCTAAGTAAATATTTATTCTATGGATAATAATATACATGAAAAAATTACTTGATTCTGATTGGCTGAGAGCAGTGCAGTTCAAGTGTAACACCAGTGCAAAAAGTGTAACACCGGTGCAAAAAGTGTAACACTAGAAGTGCAAATTACACAGCATAATTCTGAGTTATGATTGGCTGAAAGACAAAAGGAAATTTTCTAAGCCAATGATATCACATAAGATAATGATGAAAATTGTGTGCGGAAACTTTGAAAAAAGTTTTCTCAAATGAGAAAAAGTGGCTTCAAGAAAGATCTTCCGGCACTTCCTCCACGTGAATTTTATCATGTTTACATGTATATTATTAATAAGTAATCATGCGGTTTTTCTTGCTCAATTTGGAATTAATTTGCACTTGTGAGTTTTTCAAAAAGCTGAAATTGCACTCGCCAAAGTGGCTCATGCAATTTCACCTTTTTGAAAAACTCACTCGTGCAAATTAATTCCAAATTGAACTCAAAACCGTATGATTACCTAAAGTAATGTTGGCTGCTTATCATGAAAATCCCAAATACTGTGCTCTTGACCTTCTCTGTTGTCACTGAAACATTCTATGCAGTCACCCCAAAATGCACACCATGCAGACTGCAGACTGCAGACCATGCAGACCATGTAGACTGTGCAGACTGCATACTTTTTTTTTCTGCATAGTCTTGTTTCTACATTTATTTTTGACTCACATATTTTCTGGTTCCGTTCAATTATGTACCGGAGTGTTTGTTATCCGCATGCCCGCGCAAACTCGGTGGTGTGTGACTGTTGATGTGTTATAGATTTTGCAAGGGAAACTCACTTTAGTTCTAAATAAGCTATTTTACACTGTAAAATGTAGAAATAAACTTCACTTGTATTATAATGTCACACGTAACATGTGCATTCTACATGCAGTTTGTACTTCACTCTACATGTTCATTTAAAAGTTCTGAATCGAAGTAATAATTTTATATTAATCATAATAATTCACCCAAAAACACAGATTCAATGGAAATTAAACACTAAGATATGTGAAATAACAATTGCGATAATTAATTACCACACTGAAATACATTGTGTAATGAAAACGACTTCGGAATATGATTGATATCGAGCTTACACTGTAAGCTTAAAAGACTGTACCACTAGTCAAAGCAACATCGCTTAATACATATATATTACAATTATTAATTAGCCTCGAGTGAAATTCAAATGCACATGGAATTGATCGAGAAAAATGGTAAAGAACTAACAAGTTAGATCTCACCAAGCCATTTCATTCATAATTAAGCCATACCTGACGAGAAGTTGTTTTGGTGTTTTATAATGCCCACTTCCTCTGAGCCGGGAACATGTTGAGTCTCGCAAATTATGCAACAATGGAAGAAAATGCACAGCGAAAACAGATGCACAACTCGCAGAACAATCCTAGATTGAGGCCGTTTACGAGCCATATTCCATGTTCAAACGGCAAATAATATCTTTGCATGCCTGCAATATTTCCTGGAACAGGCGGTTGCTATAGTTGACTGAGCAATTTGCATCTGATCTCGTAAACACGCAATGGTTCATTCGTTCCACAGATTGATAAATCACCACCCAAAGTTTACATAACCTTGACATTTTGCTCCAGAATAGCCCATCTTGTGCGTCCTCAGCACACCACCGCTTTCGTTCTATTTCAACGCACAAAAAATATCGATTTCCACCATCGAAACTTTCAGTTTCTAGAACTGTTGACATTATTTTATGCAAATATTCCACGTGAGGAAAATGTTCACTCGGCACCGCCATTTTGAATCTTTGCGCGGTGGGGAACTGGTATTACTCTCGTTCTTAAAAATTCCTGGGAAGACTGGGATTTGGTGGGATTTAGTTTTCTCGAGCGCGGGAAAATGACGTCATAAAAGCTATAATGGCATAACAATGAAGCTCGCTTGACGCAATTTTGACTAAAATACAACTCCAGGTAAGCATGGATAATACACACCATGGAATTTTTTTTTTTTTTTTTTAACTTGGGGTGATAGTAGACTACGAACATTGGCCATCGTTTCTCGCGCTTTGGAAGCTACAGTCGAATCTCCTTCAGGAGATGGCCACTTTTTCTTTGGTCAGGGCAGACGGTCCGTACATACCCGGCTCTAATTTTAACCTCTCTACATCGGCCACCTCCCCACAACGGCAATGTCCACTAAAGCGCTTTCCAACTGCCACAATCTACACAACTTTCAGAATCTCTCGACAACAGCTAGTTTATCAATGACTGATCAACGTTGAATACAAAACCCTACTTTTCATTGTGGAAGGTCACGACACTTGATCCGTTCCGCGCGTCTCTGGTCTCTGTTGCTGTTTGTTGCTGTTGTTTTATTGATATATTTTAATTGCGTTGGGTATTTATATGCTACAATCTGACCATTGTTTGCACCGCCAAATAATATTAAACTGCAGACAGGAAATGAAACCAGCATTTTTAAAACCTCGTTTGTTTTAGGTTAAAGCACAGGACGTGTTGTCGTTTTGAGAGCTACCGTGTGCTAATTAAAAGGATCAATAGCTATGTAAATACATGCAGAAAAATACACATCTAACATCATCATCATCATCATCGTCATCATCATCACAACATGGTGTTATGACACCAATAGTGCGACAGACATCTAACTGAAGCATGAGTAATAATGATTGCGCGTTTAACAGATTGTCTACTAATTCTCTCTTTGTTCCCAGAGGATTCCTAAGGAAATGAGAGGAGGGTAGAAAGAGAAGAAGGGCGTGTTTTCTTTTTCACGTAGTATCAGCCTTGCAGTCTATTGTTTCTCTTCGTGTTTTCTTCCCTTCTCTCGAGACTTCAAACTGCTAGCCTACAGGGTCAAGGCAGCACTAGAGAGGCCTCTGCGGAGGACAGAAACTTATCCTGATGTTTAATTGACTAATTTAGATCAGAAATGCAATACAGTTGAACCTCGATTTAACGAAACACTATATAACGAAGTCTTCGGTATAAGGAACGATATTCTTCGCCCCAGTATTAGTGAAATATACGGAAAAAAATCTCGATACAACGACACCTCGTTGTATCGAACATATTTTGCCAGACCCTTGGCCCTTTGTTAAATCGAGGTTCCACTTTACCCTTCTTGTTTTAGTTGGACTGTGGCAATGGATGATGTGTCGACTTGTAAGGGTGCTGCTGAACGTTCATTTCGCCACGAAGAGGAGAGAGAGAATAAGGAGGTGGAGCACCCCATCGCAGATGATTTTGGCAGTTACGATTGTTTCATGCAACCTTTTGACTCTCCTGACAAAGGAGATGAGCAAACAGAGGAGTTGGAAATGGAGTGTTTCGATGAAATAGACAAGAGCAACTTCGATCATAAGGTAGCTGCTGATTTTTTTTTTTTAATAACGTATAGGAACCTGTGTTAATATTGAGAGCTAAGGTATTTAATCATGGCACCAGCTATACAACTCGCCAAACAATTTCCGAGTTTTTTCAACTGGAGTTTAACGCGACTTGTGGTGCCTGCACGCCAGTCCCAGGAGGGGAACTCTACAAAGTTTTGTACGGAGAGGCCCCGCCCCGAGGTTCAACCCCTTACCATTTTGTATCCACTTTGACATAAAAGATAACCCTTTCGTACTCCTTTTATAGAAAAAAAACACCTCGGCCTTTCACATACCGACTTAGAAACACTGCATCTCTTTCCTAAACCCTTGGAATGAATTGAGTAAACAATATTACTGATCGAGAACATAAGCATTACCGAAAGAGATGTTAACCAAAAAACAAGTATCAATTATTCAGTCGCTGTCCACGTTATACCTAAATGACAGATTTCCGTACCCTTTCATTCGCCTCAACTTGTGAAATCTTTATTCTTTATATACCTGAAGTTTGAAAAAGGTACCTCTTTCGGGCGGCGCCTCCCCGTACTGGCCTTTATAGGAAGTACCCCATCCCCCTTGGGTGTCAAGTGATGTCATCATTTTCTAAAATCTCAAACTAATGAGCCACCAAATTTATTATCCTGATCAGGCATAGGAGGAGGTAAGTTTACATCTGTGAAGTTTATATGAAATAATTCATATACGAACTGTGGTAGTAGATGAAAGTGAAGAATGATCATCGCAGTTAATTTTCCAATTTAAGCAATTGGAAAGAAGAAGCCTGAAAAAATCAGGGCTTCAACGGGATTCGAACCCGTGACCTCCGCGATACCGGTGCGATGCTCTACCAACTGAGCTATGAAGCCACACATTGGGAGCGAGGAAAATTAACTGCGATGATCATTCTTCACCTTCATCTACTACCGCAGTTCATATATGAATTATTTCATATAAACTTCACATCATTTCACTCCTCACGGGAAGATATGAACTCAATTAATTGACCTCGCTCCCAATGTGTGGCTTCATAGCTCAGTTGGTAGAGCATCGCACCGGTATCGCGGAGGTCACGGGTTCGAATCCCGTTGAAACCCTGATTTTTTCAGGCTTCTTCTTTCCAATTGCTTAAATTGGAAAATTAACTGCGATGATCATTCTTCACTTTTAAGTTTACATCTGTTAACAACTTTTCAGTTCAATAGCTTGCTTCGTCTGAAAACAGGCACATTTTGAACTTCAGAATTATGGTGGTGTGTGACATAAATCTATAAACGCGTTTGTCGAAAAATATATACTTATCTCGTGATTTTTAGCCTTTTTGGAAGTTAAAGTATTAGGAAATTTATGTGCTATTCAATATGTTTGCTTAATCAGTTCAGATAATCAGTCACCTTGATAGCCAAAGAAAGTTCCAGATGTTTACACCTTTTTCCGCGGCCGCCATGTTGGTGTCCCACGGAGGTACACCAACATGGCGGCTCTGCGCTGGGCAAAATATTTCGACAAATATTCATTATTTTTTTGTTATTATTATTTTTTATCACTATTCTTTTGTTGTGATCGAGGAAAATCATATGAAAACTGGCTTAGTGAACAATGTCGAAAAGGATCACCCAACTTAGCGAAAAATCCGTAGCCGGCGAACCTATATGGAAACCAGTCTTAAAATGTTGCTGACCGACGTTTCTAATTCAACTATATATCGCTCCAGATTAACAACACCAATTTGTGATTTGGCCTTGCAGAGCCGAAATGCCGATGACGACGAAAACAGAGAGACAAATCTTCCAGAAGATCTCTTAGCCGAGATGGATTTGGCATCCAGAGAAAAGAGCTACCGTCGCCATTTCATCAAATTACACAGTCTGGTTGTAGAAAAAATAAAAGAAGTGGAGGAAATCACAGCAGAGAAAGGAGAACTGGAGCGTAGCGTTCAGACTGCTCTTCAAAAGCTGTGGACGAAAGAGGAAGAACTGCATTGCCAACGAGCGTCCTCCTTTGAACGGGAAAAATGCTTCATTGAGAAATTGAGACAGGAATCTGTGCATTCGGAGGAGCTTGAAATTCAGGTTCAGACCCTGACAAACCAGAAGGACATGTTGTACGAGCAGGTGTTTCAACTGGAACAACAGTTGTTGATGGTGAAAGGAGAAACAGAAAAGGGAAAGAAAGAGCTGGACCGCAAATTACCAGAACTTGAGAGTACTCAAGAATCTCTCAAGAAGATGACCGCTGGTCTCATGGGTCAGATCGTGGATGTTATGTCAGTTCACAATAAACAGAAGTCTAGAGTTGTTGATGAGTCAACTTCTACTGCAGAAGAAAACGGCTCGGATTTGAGCAGTTCCGAACACTACAACGAAAGTGGAGAAAGCCTAGAGGATGATCTCAGCGCAGAGGTAAAGATGATCAATTTGAAGGAACAGTACTACAATCTAAGAAAAGAGGTAAAAAGCTTGATTTCAAGCATTCATGATCTCTGGTACAAAGTAAATCCCAACTGTAACTCTTGTGACGTCGGAGAACAAATGGAAGAAGTCGATTCTAGGATACTGTTGAGCGAAATCTTGCAGGCTTTTTGTAAAGAAAAATCCATGGTGGCAGATCTGGAAGAGCAGAATGCTCGGCAACTTAAACATCTGCAGGAAGTACAAGAAGCTCATTGCTTAACAGAAGGAAAGGTTCATCGGCTTTGGATCAAATTTTGTTTTCACGAAGAAAAAGAAGATTTGCAGACAACATGGACAAAAGGGATTCCTGAAACCACTGAGGAAACAGATGATGTCTTAGAGAAGATTGAAAGTGCGCTATCCAAGAATAAGTCTACTTTACAAGAAAGCCAAGAACTTAAGCGTCTAAACGCTTCACAGGGAAAGAAGATGGCAGACCTGAAAGCACTGGTTGAAAAATTCAGAGAAGAACACAGGCAATTATCAAAAGAACTTGAAAGGAAAAGTGCAAAGCTTGAGGAATCGAGGCTCTCGACGAACAAAACTATCGAAGACAAGGATGTAGAGATAGAAATCTTGAAAGAACAACTTCAAGAAAGTGAGAAAAACGAAGAGCAGCTTAAACTTGAATCTGCGACTAGGAATAAGTGTACAGATGATGCGTTGGAGAAACTGTTACAAAGTAAAGAACGCGCTTTTGAGGCGTACCAGAAGAAATACCAAAAGGAAGAAGTGGCGCTACGAGATGAAATAAGAGACTTGAGGGAAGCTTTGGAGAGGGCGAGTAAAGACAAGAACGATCTGCAAGAGTACTGTGAGCTACTTAAAGGTGATGTAGAGAAATCAGAAATCTTGATCAATTCTGCTGAAAAAGACGAGAGATCGCTGAAAGATTTACTGGAACAAGAAAGAAAAAATGGTCAGAAGCTTTATCTCACCGCTAAAGAGTTGTACGACGAAGTCCACACGAAAAGCCATGAAGCTTTTTCACAGGCTACAACTATCACGGTTTTGCAAGAAAAGGTAAGGACCTTGGAGTTGGAACTTCGCACAACAGTGCAAGACTGGCAAGTTGACAAGAAAAACCTTCGGAACGCCAAGGAAACAGAGCAGTACTTGCAGTCATCACTACAGCAAGCATTAAGGGAACTTTTCCAACTTAAAACGAAGAATGAAGAGGAGACTGACGAGGGCAAGGAGGACATGATAACTACCGGGGCAGCTGATGAAGTAGGGCATCAGAAAGCCTTACAACAACGATTTCACGAGATTGAAAATCTCTTGCACACTGCACTGGCAAAAGGTTGCCAGGATTTGGAAGAATATGCAGCGAGGATAGAAGAACTTTCTGACGAAAACAAGCTGCTCGAAAAAGAAGTCAACGAATATAAAAGGAGTTCAATGATCTCGCAAAGGACTAATCATAAGCTCAAAACATTGTTACGTGCAGTAAAGGATGACTTGTTGGAAGAGATAAAGGCCAAGAAGGAACTTGAAGTTCTGATGGTGAAATCAAACGAGAAAACGGAACCTAGTCTAAGAGAAGACACAGGTTTTGATGCGGAATCTACGACATCGATAGATCAACTGCCAGGTGTAGATGAAGCTCGCAAAAGTAGCGATCAACTTGCCTCTCCAAGCGACTCTTATTTTCAGGGCCAGAGTAAAGTTTCAAAAGTTAAAGGATTTGCCAAAAGAAGGATATCTAAAGCTATAAACAAACGTTTTAGTTTACCCTCTATCAGTGGTACTTCACCAAGGAAAGAGAAGAAAGCAGGACAAATACCCGAGTCCACAGACCAGCGAAATTCCCTTCAAACCACTGAGATCGAACGCAGAAGCGAACTCCACGAGACATCCAAAATGGCTGAGCGGGAGAAGCGGTTAAGAGATCTTTTGATGGCGGTGCAGCGGGACAAAGAAGAACTAGAACAAGAGGTTGAATCACTGAATGATGAGTTGCAAAAGACAAAGACGGGACTACAGAGCTACGGAAATTTAAAGGAAAACCTTGGCGAAATAATAAATAGAAACGTCCGCGAAAGCCTAGAGATGAAGAAGGCCTTGGAGTCAATTTACGGAAAGACACGACGAGCTCATACAATGATAAACAAGGACCTTCACCGCCTGTTAGAAATTTTGAAGGAGAAAGACAAGCGTATACGCAAAGTTCAATGGACGTCCGAAAAAGTCGAGAAGGAAAACGCCGACTTGGTTAAAACGGTAGCGGCATTGAAAGAAAGACTAGAAGACGAAGTCGTCCTTAAAGAGATAGCCATTGACGAAGGAAGACAGCTGAGGGAATCTTTACAAACGATTCTTGAATCTAAAGAGAAAAGATTACTGGTGTATGAGCCCCCCCTGTTAATCGATAATCTAAACGCGGACATGATTTTGCCCCAATTTGGCAAGGAAGAAGTCCGCGCTATTTTGAAGGACGTCCTAGGTAAAATTGAATGTTCCAATTCAGAGGAGGTTAGCAGCCTGAAAAAGAAGTCAGTGGATCAAATGGAAGAGCTTGCCACTATTCGGAAAGACAATGAATATCTGAGAAACTTAGTAGATGTTGGCGCGCAAGAAGAGTTGCAAAGGGCAGAGGACAGGATTGCCTACCTGACTGGCCAACTAAAACTCAGCCAGGAGAGACAAGAGACGTTGCGAGAGGCGGTTATAAAAGACAAAGTTCAAGTAAACCAAGAAGTCGAGAGGCTCTATGAACGTTACGCTGAGCTTAAGATTATTATAAAGGGCAAAGAAGCGGCTTTAGAGCGGTGCGAGGAAATTGAAGAAGTGTTGATGAGTGAGAATACTCACCTTCAAGAGGAGATTGAAGCATTAAAAGAACGATTCGGTGTAGACGGTTTATCACCGATCACACAGAAAGCGGAAACAAAGAGGGCACTAGAGGGGTGGAAGAGGAAGTACCAACGACTTCAAGAAAGCTTTGACAGGGAAAACAATCACTTGCAAGAAGAGAACAGCTGGTTGCATAAGCAGTTACTCGAGGAAAGCTCATTATGCGAGGAACTGCGGCGTTGCAACACGGGCCTCGAGGAATCTCTCAAAGGCGCCGAGGAGAAAGTCAAAGAAATGCATCAAAGGCTTGAGGAACGCCAGGAAGCCCTTGCTTATTCAGAAGAGAGGCGAGTTGTGCTCGAAACCAAAATCGCCTGCCTTCAGAAGGTGAACGATGACTTACAGAGTGAGCTGAGTAAAGAAAGGTGCGAAGCTGAGCAGAACCTCATGGAGTTGCAAAACGAATACGCAGCCACATCTAAAGACTTGAAAAGGCACAAACAAGAAGGCAACAATCTGGTGACCAAGGTGTTCTTGCTGGAAACTGCAAAAGAAAAACTGGAACAAGAGCTTAGAGAAAAGGAACGTAAGATGATGATTAGTTTGGAGTCGTTCACCGAGGAAAGAGGCAGGCTTAGTGAAAAAGTTAGGGACTTGAGGATTTCACTTGAGGAAGAAGTAAGACGCAGGCTTGACCTGGAAGAAAAAATGCAGCAAATTGTCAAGATCTCCGTCATGGAAAAGGAAAAGAACCGAGTGAGAGCTGTGGAGTTGGAGGAAAGTTCTTGTCTGGATCAAGATGCAAAGGTATCGAATTTGAACTAAGCGTACGGCAGGAAAGACGGTTTGAAACTGTCTTCCCATTTTCTTGCTTAGAATTTTAACATTTTGTTGATCAAAAATGAAGAACACCGTGACGTTTTTGGAAAGCTATGAGACTTCTACCAAAGTTTCTCGTCGTAAAAAGCTACATCTACATGCAACGAGAAAAATACAGCGGTTTCATTGCATAGTTTTAAAAATGTTTTATAAATATAACACAAATAATTACTTTCCACTAATGCAAAGTTAAAGTAGAGGGGAAAAAGGGTTGTGTCGAGCCTCGACAAATATGAGGTATAGGGAAAAATTCACCTGCTCAAAGCTGGTAGGCTTAACCTTAATTGTGGACTCTTATGACTATTTCCAACGACTTCGTGAACCCACTTGTTCCTAGTACTAGTATTCATAGAGTCGAAATAAAGCATGTGGGAGGCCGGTGCACGGCCGTTCACACATTGGTTTGTTCAAGAAACCATCATCCAATGATTGACCCAGTTTTGAGATTATTGTGCGAGCGCATCATCTCCAAAAATGTGGTCGCAGTAACACTTGCAGAGTGTTTGAAAATATCGTTAGAATTCTTCCCTTTGTCTTTCCTATCTTTTTTATCTACATACAGGTAAAACCGAGAGGAGTCTTTAAAACAGGACGCAACACCGCAAGTCCAAAGTCAAAAGCAGTTAGAGAGATTCCAACATTAGCTCTAACATTTACCACTGACGCCTTGGAATCCACTGGCCAGCAAATGGGGACAGATGCTCCTACGGAATGAACATTTTTCCTTTGAGGCAAGTATATACGTCTCCGTTGGTAAACGATAGGCAAGGCTACCCATCAAATAAAGCACTACCCAGTGTAAAAGTTTTAACGTGATAAGGTAAACTGATAAACTCTCCACTGGAGAGTCATTTATCTGGTGGATAAGATCATAGTAAATGATCGCTAGATAGCTACTTGTTATCAGCTTTCGACTGCGTCTGAGACTTGCGTATGGAGAAATGTAAGGTCAATCATGAAAAAAAGATGTTCTTAAAAATACAACTGCTGCTGGAAAATCTAAAAACAACAACAAGATTGCCAGCTTTTAACTTTCTTCTTTTTCTTGTTTCAGGAAGTCAAATCTACAAGGAGTCTCTCTTTTTTTATACAACGATTTTTTTTTTTGATAATTCTGATCGATCTGTCTCCGTGCAGTTTTATTGCTAGATAAATAACACGTAACAATGAAGAGTTTCTCTGTGTAACGGATTTATACAACTGTCGTCTGAAAGAATACGAGTCTTTTACTGGGAAAGTGATATTTCAATAAATGTTAGAACTATTCCACCTCCTCGCCTTGTCTCACCTTCATAGCACCAATAAATAAAACAACTCAAATACCCTCTGCTCATACAACTCAATTCTCTCATGTACATTTGCTTGTCTGTTCTTATCTCCTGTTGATTATGGCACCATGGAACCGTTTGTTTATCTGGTATGATCTCGAGAACTTAAATGAGCTCGCAAACACCGTTCTCAACCTACAAAATGTTATTTTATTTAACTTAAAAATGGGTAGATGATACTTTCTTTTCGAATGGAGTCGCGTAAACTCCCGTTGTCTATGGACCCATGCAAATAGTTTCGTGACATGAAATCGTACCACAAAGTCAGCAAGATAATTTGGAAAGTGAATAATTGGTCCCAGCTCAAATGCTGTTGGTAACGTTCGTTCCTCCACGCTTTGGCAGGCCTCAGGTGGGAAATCCTGGCGACACTAAATCCATTTTCACATCCACAACAACCGTACCTGTCCTGTCACATCGCCAGCTGTCAACCCATGGACAATCGAACGCCAGTCGAGTTTATCGACTACGGATGACAATCCTTGAGGCCAGCTGTTAGCCTACATTCTATTTACGTCTCTGATTAAAGAAACGGGAAAAAGAAGTCCGAGGATGCTTTAGCTTCAAATGTTGGTACAGGCTTGATCTGCGCCTCTGGTTTGTTAGATACGTCTACAAAACCAACTGATGACACGACCTCAACTTGTTGTTCAAGGCTGCCACTACCAGGCTGGCATTGTATTCCTCCGCACTGGAACAGTAAAGATGGTTGTTATTAGACTCCAACACTTACCTTGCCTTGATACATTGGTTCATGGTTTTACACAATGTAGTGTAACACAAATTTAGCAGTTTACCAACTTTGGTACTCTAATTTAATTTGGGTTTACGGCTCACTTTCAGAACCAAACAACTGTGGAACTTGCGAGTCAAATTCCATTTATCCAGCGCAAATCACTTTTGTTAGATTAAGATTGCAAAATAAGTACAAAATTACTAACATTAAAAAAACCCATTGCATCCTGCGCGAATTTCATCCCACAGAATAGATTTCATTTCGGTCATTACCACGTGGTCTAAAAACAAAGAAACAAGCCACGCATTCCATCCACCTTGAATTTGGCATACTAATAGACCGTTTTGACTGGGCGGTTTGCTGCCCCATTTCAGACCATGTGATGATACTCTTGAGAATTCTTCCTTTCAAATTTTCAAATAGTCAAGCGTGTATTTTGAATAAATAATTTTTAGATGGATAAAAGAACAATTCTCTAGAAAATATCACGTGGTCTGTAATGGGAAAACAAACCACCCAATCGAAAAAGGTCTATTCAACATATATTTCGTCAAATCCCGGTTGAACGAACGGGTTAACAATGGACCTAAGAATTCTTACCTGATACTGTATATCTTTGGGGTCGTCATACTTATACATAACTCCCACAATCTGAAAACGAGAAAAAAGGAAACCGGTATGTATAAAGGTAAGCGTGGGTCTTATGGGTTGAAAAAGTAAAGGGAGAAAATATTTACGACAATTTGAAGAGTCTGATTTAATTTCTAAAGTTCTTAGATGAACATAAGAATGAGTATTAAGGAGAAATCTAATCAATAGTCAAGGAAGTCACTGCTGTAATTGCATGTAAAAGGTTCTGTATGTGTTTCTGTAACTAAACATTTCATGTGATTGGCTGATCTGGATGTTCAAATAGTTCAGGATAGCTCAAGATATTTGAAAACCAAAGCTGATCACATTGAACAGTAAATTGGAATGGTCTTACCCTTGGTTGAGGTTTGGCCAAGAAACCGAAATTTGCAAAAAGAATCTCGATGTGAAGCCCCAGTCGCATGTTTTGACACTCGCCTTCTCCTTGTACAGCCTATAAAATGAAAAAAAGCCATGAAATAAAATTAAACAACAAGAAAAACCCACTTGAGACATTCCTAATACCGCTTTACCTCATTGACAGGTCTTGTGTTGAGAATCTTGACCCAGTCTCCCACGCTATTCACATCTGAGTTGCCGAAAGAGGCCACGTATGTGGGCGGATCTCCTATCAGTGTGTTCAACACTGTCTCCTGAATCAACCTGCACTGTGAACCCTTCAGAGTCAATGGAACACTGGAAATAAAACGTCGAAGACAGACAAAGGAGATTAGTAGTGTTTGACGGCTGTTGATCTCAGTGGAAGCTTTAAAACAGAGCACTCTTGAGTCTTCAAACCCGAGTAGTGTTGACTTTTATCTTCCCTTTGTTACTCGATGCTGAATCCTCCATAAACATTAGAGAGATTGAGGTTCTCATTCTAGGGATTGAAGGGTTAGGAGTAGCAGTATTCCATGTAGATATGATGACTTGATGAGTGAGTATTAAATTAATAAGCCGTTCATTCACAAGTGATAAATTAAAGAGGGGAGACAGTGTGATAGATTGAACGCAAGACACGTTCCAACTATTTTTCCAACGAACGACTTGAAACGAACAGAAGGGCTTCGTAACCAACCAACGCTTTGTACGCCGTTTAAATGGATCAAAAACGACTCGGCTGAAACTACCCCGGGGCCACTTAATTTTTACGACACAACCTTATAATCCCTGCCAAGGGATGACAAGGTGCCGTTTATATCCAGTCTTACCTGATAGTGCAGCCAGTACGCATGTCCACTCCAAACGTTACCGAGGTACGTTCAGTCGAGTTACTGCAGGCTCCGTTTGCCGCGGGACTGATGATGGTCAGCCACGAGTTACGGTCACTACTGAGAAAAATCGCCTCTCTGATAAAATGTCAAGGATATCCAAGCAAACAATTCTCATTAAGGTCAGATGGAACTATAATTTAAACCTCTTTCATCTAGGTATCATATAATTTAAGAGTCGGTGGGGTGTTGGCCACACATTGCAAATTCCAGACTTTTATCTAGTAGGTTAGTAATTCTATGAGCCACACAAGGAGCAAACAAGATATCAAGGTTATTTAGTTTGAGCTGTTATTTCATGGGCTAGTAACTGTAACTGAATTATTTTTTGGTGTCATGCTTTCAAACCACAGTACCTGCAAGGACATAGGATCAGTATTACAAAAACAAGTCATTGACGAATTTTGAATCAGTTCATTAGAAAATGTTCAAAAGGATATTTGTCGTCTAGTGTGGCAAGTGTCCCAGCAACGAGAGGTTCACCAACAATGTAACCAGGGTTGCCTGACCTCAAGAATGTAGTGTCTGCACCACCTGCCTACAAACAAGACACACTCACAACATGAACAAGAAAGAAACAGCATTTGGATCCTGATAAGATCAGACAAGCTCTTCTTACAAGGTTTAAAAGTGCAGGCCACCTTGTTTTTACGCCTGTTTACTTTTGATTGGACGAAAGCTTAGTCAATCAGGAAAAGGACAATTCTGATCACCTTTGAGTCACACACGCAAGTAGCGAAGGGCGAGTCGGCCAGTGAAGTGATCTGGCAGCGTGGCGTCTGGTAAAAAGGTGCCAAGAAATTTCTCATCTCGCGGCTTCGCTGCTCGATTCGGGCTCCCCAAACGTGAGACTGCTCACAGGCTAATATATTACAATTCTAACTCAGTTCTAAGGTTTGAAGGAATAAGAAAAAGAAATCACATCGAGGTTGAGGGATGAATTATTTCTTTTGTTTTATTCCCCTGAGTCTCGGAGTCAAGCTAGAATTTTCGTACATTAAATTCCCTATCGCATAGAATGTGCAAGTGCAATTTACCATACTGAAATAAATTCACAAGTAGTACCTTTGAAAAACTGACAGACACTTTCTGTCTCAAGTCCAGTCCACCTTGCGCTGTGACACTCCCCAGTAAAAACTCTACCTTCGCTGATACAATATCAGTTGAGCTATTGGCATACTGTACAGTGTAGGATACCTTGGAAAAAAAAAAAAAGAGAAAAAAAGGTATATTTAATTCAGAAAGAGGCAAGATGATTTGGGTGTTGGGTAGCCTTTCCCTCCTATCTGGTAAGAGGAATCTCAGGTATAAAGTAACCCTAGCTGAGCCCTTTCAGCTTTTTACAAGACATACATGTACAGCTGTAGGATATGTGTGACTATACAGTGAAACCTGTATTCAGCCGACACCCTTGAGACCCTCATTAGTGTCCGCTAAATACAGGGCATCTGCTCAAAATAGGTTCTAATATGTTTTGCAGTAATAGTAAATTGTTAACCCTTTTGTAACACAGTGTAACACAGTGTAAGATCAAAGACTGCTCATAGCACAATGTCCAGTCAATCAATGCATCAATCTGGAATAATCACTTACAATGTAGCTTTAAAACGACATCACTGAGCAATGTTAAAGTCTTGGCTGAACCTTTAGAGGTAAAAAGCCCTTCAAGTGTCCACTTATTGCAGGTTTTGCGCAACAAAATGGCTTAATATTGGTGTCGGTGTCCGCTCAATAGAGGTGTCCACTGAATGCAGGTTTATTTTTCAGAAAATGTGGGAAGACAATTTAGGGACTCAAGCTGGTGTCCACTTAATAGAGGATGTCTGCTTTATAAGGGGTCCGCTTAATACAGGTTTCGCTGTATTATATAGAGGATATTTCATGCCTGGGCAGAGATACCAAATTTCTCTTCGCAAGAACAAGCCCGGAAAAGGAAGCTGAAGGGAACAAGTCAAATGTTTTTCAACATAAGAACAGGCATTTCCAAGCAACCAAGTGATTTTCCTTTTAATACATACAATCCTCACAAATTATACATAAATATGCTAATAACAAGGTTTATGACGATTTTCCAAATATTTCTCAGTCACCACTTTCCAAAGATTTCCAAAGCTTTTCCAAAACTTGTCTGGAGACCACACAAATGATTAGGAACATTTTTCAAAACTTACCAAAGATTAATGAAGATTTACAAAGATAACTGACGATTGCAAAAGACTGCAGTACTCAATTTCAAAGTTGCACTGAATTAACCAGAAATCGAACTGCTCTCAACCAATCAGATTTGAGAAGTTTTTCACTTAAATGTCCTCAGTAGATTAAATCAAAATAACATGTAAATCTTCATGCTCTATTTTATGGGACCTCGGTGGTTAACCTTGTATCAACTAAAACATGAATAAAACATTTCTTCTTACCTCTAATGTAACATCATTACACATGTTATTTTGTGCATCGTAAGTGGGATTTGGCGGCTCTGTAAAGGAACAGTTGCGAGGTATACCAAGGTTTGTTTTGCATAATAAAGGCTGTTTTAATAGCACAGCCACTTGATCAGGTGTGCTTCCAGCAGAGCTACTAGAGTTGCTGCTTGAGTTTGAGCTGCTGTTACTGCTTAAGACAACAGCTGGATTCTGTTGGAACACAAACAAAGAACCAGCTTTACAGTGACAGCTTCAGACTAGAGAAAGGCTAAATTTTTTAAGAACAATCAGCTCGCACAATAGGCATGGAATGTGTGTAATAACAAAAATTTTACATTCTGCCAGCTTAGCATGGATTACAGACCTACATGAGTGATACTAGAAGCATCCAATATGCCAATTTTAAAAATATCTACTGCAGTTTTCAACTTGACTCTGGAGTTTATGAGAATAAAACAACTGGAATGCACAAAAATCAGCACAACAACTGTAATGTGATTTCTTTTATCTTATTTATAAACCTGTCTTAGACTAAAAGTCAAATTAAAATTCTTTAATATTTTTAAATCAGGCCTAAGCATTTCTAAAATTGTTCCACAATCCCAGAGGCTCTAGGTATTGTAGACCTTAAAAATATGTTGCGACACTGATCTGGTTAACCATTCTCAGAAAACTGTACAGTAATTTTCAAAAAACCTTTGGAATGTTATATTTGACTCAGTTTTGTGTACAGCATCTGGAGCACTGTTTTAGTTTTCTTTTTTTAACTTTGCACACTGTCTTACAAATAAAGATTTACTTAAAACAAAGCTTTTTACTAACAATAGAGGAAGCAATACAAAGGGGTTTACATGTAGCTTACACTGTCTCACTACTGTACATGTACATGTACATTAGGCAAGCAGAACATACATTTGTCTCCCCAAGTATTGCCATTGACACTAGAATGACTAGACACTTTAATAAAGGATATTTTGACGTGGGAGGTGATGTGATGTGATGTCGTAAAAGTGCAGGCCAAAAATATAACATTACTGCAGATCCTGATTACCTTTGCAACTTTGAAGCCTTCATAATAACTTTTTGCATTCAGCACAGCAAGTGTCTGACATGCTGACGCCAGGTCTGTGATGGTTCGAGTGCATTCTGTGCTACCATCCTGACGATATCCTAAAAAAACAAACCAATATCAGAGTCACCCACTTTTGAAAAATAGTTTTTATTGATTTTCAAAAACAAAACATTTTATTTGCAAAATTTTGTTTTATTGTGATTGGCTCAGAGCAGGCCAATTTTTCATAAATCTTTAATTCGCACTGCAGTGTAAATTAATGCTTAGCCTAGCACTTTAAAAATTTTCTCATTAATATAATAAATGAGCAATCATATGAAGGCTCGAGCAATTAAGGATTTACACTACTAGTGATATCTGAAAATTGTTTGAAATTGCACTCATCTAAAGGCTCGTGCAATTTTGAGAAAATTTTCAAATATCACTCGTAGTGTAAAACCTTAATTGCACTTGCATTCATATGATTACCTAATATATTTATTTAACAAGAATAAGAACTCTTATTTAAATGAAAAGTATCCACTTGATGGTTGATGACAAACATGCATACATGTAAAGCTGTACACACAATCATACATGCGCATACTGCACGTTGACAAGTAAAATACTTTATGAGCTCAATCTGGCACACGACAAATTACTGTGCCTTTGAATAACACGCAACAGTTTTCAACCTAACTAACAACTCTGTTTATCAATCCCATCAATCATGTCATAAGTACTGCACAGTGACATTCAATGATTTGCAGAAGCTTGCCAAGAAAAGGAAGAAATATTAGGTGTGATGAGTACTCTGTCAAAAGCCATGGGTCTGAATTTCACAGGTCTTGCAATCTCTTAGATGTTTCTTTTAGATGTTATTTGCATCTTACAGTATCGATTTTTTTCACAAAACTGTCTCACAGGCTCAATTTTTTGCAAGACTAAGAAAGTCTCAATGTACATGTACATTGTACAGATTTGTCGTTGTTGTTGTTGCTTTTAATAAATGAAATCTGAACGTCTTCGAACCTGAAGTCTTGCTCTCACAATTGAAGAAGTCATTTAATGACTTGTGCTTGCAAAGAAAAATGTTAACTAGTCTTGCCTAATTCTTGCAAAGTCTCACAATTTAATACCATTCACCACCCCTAACATAGGAATGAGACAAACAAGACCATTTGAACCTACTGAAGCTACTGAGAAGTCCACTTACTGGTGATTGATGGCAGCAAAAAATGAAAGATTGTGCACTGTATTTTTCCATGACGTTTGACAAAACAATTGCAGACTTTTGCTTCAAGCAAATTATGTCGAATGTCTGCTGATATTTTGCAGATCTACATGTATTCTATAAACTTCACCTATACACTGTATTTTGCTACAAAACAAACTTTTGCTTGAACTAAATGAAAGTTTGTTTAATAGGCAAGGAGGAAGTGTACCATCCTTAATCTCGGGCATGGTTCGTTTTCTTCCTGACGGTACTACAACAGTACATACCTGCTGCATTATTGTCATCACATTCACTTCCAAACAATGGCTTTGGCAGAGCAAGGAATCCTCTTGCACCATTAGTGAAAATAAGAATCACTGGATCACCCACCTATACAAATTAAATGTTAGTAGTACTGAAAACATGTTCACAAAGTTACAACTGGTTACTTTAGGATTACATGTAGCAACCTTCAATTTCATGCAGTAATTTAGATGGTTGCACAGGAATTGCTTTGGGTAGCTTATAAAATGTTCCACACATGTACTAAATATGTACTGTGGCAGGGGTTTAAGTATAAGGGCAGAGTGGGCACTGGACAAATTGGCCGGCTGTGAGGATGATTTTGCCTGCATGGTTTGACAATCTAGAAGGAAGTTTTACCAAACGTTTATTCAAAATTAGCTTTAATAAAGTACTCATTTGAACAGACTATGTAGCACATTTTGGATGAATTCCCACTTTTCAATTCCTGGCCAATAGGCCGCTTATAACTTTAAGGATTATTTTGATTGTGAACTCAGTGATTCTAATCTGGTTTGGATATCTTGCATGATGATGACAATGTCAACAGCCTGGTGATGCTGATGACGTTAATAGTTACAGTGTACTAGCCTGCTCATAAATTTTGAGGATTATTTTGATTGTGAACTCAGTGATTCTAATTGATTTGGATACCTTGTATGATGATGATGATGTTTCGGAACTTGGGTCTGGTTGTTCACTGTAATCAAAAACAGTTGCAGATGTGGCCTGACTTTTCAAATCAGAAAATTCTTCACTTGTAGAGGCAGTCTGAACATCATTGTAGAAATTACGAGTTTCAACTGAAAAATGGCAATCAAAGATATGACATGAAGACATGATGGATCATCGCATTTATACACAAAACTTAAGCAGTTGTGAAATTAAAGCCTGAAAAAAACTCAGGCCTGAAGGGGATTCAAAACCATGACCTCTGCGATACCGGTGCAGTGCTCTACCAACTGAGCTATCAAGCCAACTGGGAGCTGGTCACATTGTGAGTTCGTAATATACCCATAGATGATGAAAAAATGAAGGGTTTCGTGCAAAAAGGGCGTAGTGACATTTTGGGCCGATTTTTATTTTTTGCAGGATCGAGCTAATTTTTGGCAGACTGACTTGTTTTGACATGAAAAGCATCGTTGCTTCATTGTTTTTGTTGATTTATGCTTCGTTTTCGAGAAATAACGTATGCAAAAAGCTCAGTTTTCCAAGGGTATCTTTTGGAGATCTTTTGTTGAGCGAAAAATAAAAGAAACCTTTGTTTTGCTAAACAATGAAGTCACTGAAGCATGGTATTTGCCGCTAGTTTTATTATTCGTATACTTACACTGTTCTCCTACTGTTGCTTTGTTAGCGCAAGCGAATAAGGCACTGAACTGGCCGGATGCAATTTTGTTTTGTCGTGACACCGGTTCAATACGAGGTCGGTCAATTTTTTTTTCCAGTCTATTTCTCTACTTCTTTCAAAAATCAAAACATCTATTTAAAAAAAACCGTGCTGTCGAAGCTGCTAAAAGTGACCATTTAAGTTTGTGCCACGTCAAAATCCACCTTGGAAGGATTCACTCCAAAAGATGCTGCTCGGAAAACTAAGTTTTTTTGCATACGTTATTTCTCCAAAACAAAGCGCAAATCAAGAAAAACAATTACGCAATGATGCTTTTCATGTCAAAACAAGTCAGTCTGCCAAAAATTAGCTCGATCCTGCAAAAAATAAAAATTGGCCCAAAATGTCACATACGCTCTTTTTGCACGAAACCCTTCAAATATATTACAAGTGAATATATGAAAGACCCTACATTTGAACTGCGGAGAAAGATTGATGAAAGCAAGGTGAATAGAAGTTTTAAAGGAACCCAGTCACCATATAATTTTGAGTTTTTTGGTTAATATACACTGTATACATGTACAAAATTACATTAAACTGAAGGAAACCTGAATTAATAGCAGTTTACTAACAAAAGATAGAGAAACACCAATTTAAAGACAGTAATAGACCGCTAAGGAACAAGGATGGTTCATGATGGACAAGATTAATAACACTTATTAAAAACGACGAACGTGAAAAATTTAGGCTAAAGTTTTCAAGATACCTAAACCGTAACGTACATGTAGCTGCTTTTAAAGACAACATGGCTATCTGGAAAATTATCGTTAATTAATAAATAAATGAAAATTAAGTTATTTATTAACCAAATGTATCTGACAAAATACATAATTTATATAAATGTAATCATGTTAAATTACAGTCTATTTAAAAAGCATTAAAATACTTACAGTTGTCCCTGACAATACAAAAAAGTCCTGTGCCTGTGGTTTCAGTTGTAAATTTCGTGTTTTGCTTGAAAATAACTTCACTGGAGACACATACACGGCTATCCCGGCTACAAAGGAAGAGTGTTTACAAAAATAAACGTTCAAGGAATGTATTATACACGCCATGTATAATAGTCAGTTCAAGTTTGCAAAATGTGCACTGTAGGGGATATTTAGACCAAATAGCTACAGAATGTGTCAGCTGGTTTTTCCTTTCATTTTAAAGAGATGTCTGCTGCAAAATCTTTTAATATGAAACAAGAGAAGATCAAGGTACATGTAAGAAAGTGAATCCCCCATATAGGCGTTATACTCAAGGTAATCCATTATAAGTTATTTTTAGGCATGACACCCAACTCTTTGAAATTTACTCCTTTTGCTCATCATAAGTTCATATAAGGTGTTAAGGTTACTGTAGACCTTCAGGGGTGCCTTCATAAACCATTATGCCATTGTGCCTATCAGCTCAGATTAAACTGTTTCAAATAAATGCATATACATGAGTTTTTAGGCTTTTTAATAACAATGACTTGTTTCAAACTGGTTTTAGGCCAAGAGGAATTCCAAAGTGTCACTTGATAGTAATTTGGCCTGTGTAAAAATTTATTATTTCGACTCTGTACAAGCACAGTACTTAGTAGAAACAAGATTGTGTAGTTCCAGAAAATATCCATACCTCCCCCACGGAAGGGATTTTTTCTAACACCTCCCCACCCCTCTGGGAATTCCAGTTAAGCTTCATACATTTCTTTAAATTTTTTGGTCTCATAGAACCCCCCACCCCCCAGGAAACTCCAATCCCTTCCGTGGGAGGAGTATGGATATTTTCCGGAACTGCACATTTTTAACCAAGGTCAAGATTTGCAGATTGTGTTTAGACATTATTTCATTAGTGGAAAACAAATGAAATTTACATTTTGTTGCTAACCAGTGAGGTGTACAGAGCACAAATCTTAACGGCTTAAAAAAACAATCCTACAGAAGCTTAGATAATGACTGCAATAAACATACATACTTAACATCTGTTTCTTTGCATTCTGTAAATGCCTGTTGATCTGTTGTGCTACAATCAGTGTCACAACAGCAGTTCACATCACAGCCATTACCAGTCAAATCACAGGTGCAACCTGTCATTCAGGATAAAAAAATAATAGAATTTTAAAAAAAAAAACAAATAAAACACGAACAAGGATTTAGTTAGTCAAGATCAACTCGTACAACTCCAGCCCTCTATGAAACATCCATGTACACTTACATTACTACAGTTATAAAACCAATGCTTAATTAATAGTGAAAGTTGATTTTAAAGTCTCACAAATCCAGGATATTGCTCAAATAAAAGAACTATTTTTGAGGAGAGAGGAAAACTGTAGAATCCAGTCAAAAAGCAAGCTCTGAGCAAGGCAGGATTTCCATTGTTGTCTCTTCAGGCTGTGATTCTTTTGGTCAGCACAAGGTTCGACAACCTGTGAACAATTCCTGGCTTGACAGTCATTCTGCACAGAGTCAGAGGTTAATCAACCCAAATCTGATTGGCTGAAAATTGAAAGTGACCATAGAAAATGTCGTTCGATTTTGCTTGGTTAATCCCGCTGGTCTCTGATCAGTTGCTCTGGCATAATGGAAAGCACCCCTGGTTACCATGCTATTAAAGTGAGCCCTGGCCAAGCAAAGCTTTGTATTCTGCATTCTGCATTCTGTATTTTTATTTTGAGGGTTTATCGACTTTTGGTTGGGGGCTTAAAATGGCTAACGGGCTATTCGAGTTAAGGGCTACACGACCGGATACCCATCAAGGATGAGAGCGATCCGGTGATCCCTTAGGGGAGGAGTTCCTTTAGCATTCATGAGCTTTCCCACGTTTTAGTGTATACGCATACGGATATAGCCAATTGATGAAATTCTGATGCAAAGGTCACAAATATTACACAAAACGATGAGTGCAGATCGTGTCAAAACACACGTATCGTATCAAAACCACTGTAAACGAATTACCTGAAGTAGAGGACGGTAAAAATACAGTCCTGTTGTTTTGTCCCCTCGTCAAGACTAGAAAAGACGTAAATAATACACAAACTCTAATGCAAAACAAATCTGCCGCCATTTTGGCACAGAAACATGCATCCCAGAATACTTTGGGCGCGTGAGAGTAACGAGAGAAGACTGGAGACAAACCTTATCTTCAGATATGAGATAAAAGGACGTGTAGCAATATATTTCCAGTCTTTGCGGTCATGAAACTTTGAGGTGATCGTATTGTAATGGCTGGGGGAAGAGCTAGAGTTATCTTTAGGCAGGTAAGCTGCGATCGGGTCACAATTGCCCCCGAGGGACACTTTGTCGTGTTATGGTTGTGCAAAATGTTTGGTGCTTGGGCAACACATATACTTATTTCTCTTCAGCAGAGTAAAATATGAGTAATCATGCTAGTTTTCACGTTTCTTTAACGATTCCAAATCACAATGACATTCATATATTATTTTGTTTGAAGGGAATTTAGATTTTTTCAAGTATTAAGTATGAAATCTTCTGACGTTTGCTAGGCAATGCGAAGGGGGGCGTGTGTGGGGGATGGCCATTATGTTTCATCTGTTCAGAACACACTGATTTCTGATTGCGACTAATCTTGTTTATGTGTCTCCTTTTGTAGTTATTTGACTTGGAGTCTTATACTTACACTTATTTACTGGGATGTCCCAAGACCAGGGCTGCAGTTATTATTGATCCAGTTGATACTCAAGTAAGTTAATGATTTACCGTAAACTGTACCTTGCTTGTAAGCTCCCCCCCCCTCCCCGCTCCCATTACAAACGCCGTTCCCCCGCCTATAGTCCATCTACCTGTAAACCAAAAATCTACATCTTCATCTACATTTAATAAAGTCGGTAAAATCGCAAGATATCTCACTGGCTTTAAAATTTGCTTCTGATTATTAGCCATCCTGGATATTGGCCCCCTCTAGTTCAAATGAAATGAGGTTGATTTATTATGATGTTTTAATTAAGGCTCAACTATTAAAACAGATTTCAATCAACACTGTCGTAGCTCATTTCAAAATGTTTTTCTTTTTATTCCACTTATAACCCCTTCCCACATAAAATAATTAAGCCCCCCTCACCCCATTTATTAAGGCCAATCCATAACCTCTCACGAAGTTACAAATTATTAAGCCCACTGGACTTTTATCAGTGGCAGTTTACTGTAAGTACAGTGTATGTTAATTTTGCAGGGCGTCTGTTCTAAAGGCATGCACGGTCAAGTGTTGAATTTGATACTCTTAATCGACACCCTCGATCGATATCTCGATCAACACTCAGTCCACATCCTGATCGATACTTGGTTCACACTCTATCAGCACTTGATCAACAGTGGGTCAGTAGTCGGCCGAGTGTCAACTGACATATTAATTGATCGAAAATTTAGTCGACTCATGACTGAGCCGTAGATGGAGTATCGATTGGGTGTCAACTGAGGTGTCAATGGAGTGTTGATCAAGTATCGATCACGGGCCAATTGAGGGTACCGATCAACACTCGACCATGGATGCCTTTAAGTTTGCAGGTGGGTTGCATGGAAATTGCTTTTATTTATAGCTTGTACTTTGCTTTTGTTCAGTCAATAATGAAGGAAAAAAGAGTTTCCATTCTTGTATTGTTATTGAAACTTGGAAGTGTGAGAATAAGCTACAAATGGTCTAGGAACAAGGCGATCAGTTTCTCCACAGCCATTTCAAGCTCTTTCGGATGTCAGCAATATACTGTTTCTAAATGTACATCGAATTATGTACTTCAATAAAAAATATGGTAACTAGGGAAACCTTCTCATTTTAGTAGAGCTTTAACTTAAGTGTATATTGTGATCACAATTATGAAAATCAAATTTCGCTTTTTCCTTATAGAAATCCTGTTTTTCTTTTTCAGGCTGAGAGAGATATAAGGATAGCAAAAGAGTTGGACCTTAAACTTATTTATGCCAGTAAGTATGTACATTGTAAAGAAGTACACTCCAATTCTGATTGGCTGAAAAGCCATGTTAACCTGAAGTTACAGTCAGACTTGTCCATGCAGACATCTCTATAACATGAACACCTCAGTTTTCATTACAGCATCAATGTCAGTGCTAATTCAACAGCATCTGAAGGGAGTGGCTATTCCTCTGGTACGTCATCTAATAGAGAGAAATAAAAGAGGCTCAAGACAGTGTCCTTCGGGACCAACTTTTAAACAAAGACTGCAACTATATTTTGCAAATGATTCACAACAGAGGACTTACAGTCTGTATTAATTACATGTACATGCCAAACATCCAGCTTGTGGGAGGTCTTTTTGAAAGTACTACAGACTGAAACATTAAAGATGCTATATTTAACTGACTGAATACATATTTGAGAGATTTCTTATGAATATTGGCCCCAAAAAGTGACCTACTCTTTGAAGACAAAGATTTGTGACCCCCTGCTAGATGTACAGTATCGCCTGAAAGTGTTGACCCATTTTCTGCCGCGGGACCTCCACGTGTCATTGTCACCGTATTCTCGCACTCAACCTCGTCTTTACCTACAATAGGTAAAATCGAGGATGGTATTTATCCTGCTGCGGCAGCATTTAGATGAGGTAATACCTTAGTATTGAAAAAGGCATGTCATTTTTCAACAGCCTTTTGTTTTCTTTGTTTTTAAGGTCATAAAAACGTGACAATTGAGTGCGCTTGAATGCTTCTGCTCAATCTGATGAAATTTCTTTAATCTCTTGGCCGACAAGGTTTTCTTATCTAAAAGTAGATCTAATCATTCTATAATTTCTGAATTCATTTCCTTTAGAATTCTTTTTGCGATAATCAATAAATTAAAGCTAACAAGAAAACTTTTGCAGCTCGTATCTAAAGGAATATTTCAAAATGCTTAGCGAGGAAACTGTAGGATGTCACCACTGGCACTCACGCGAGTAAACTTGACTTGTCCCCAGTCATCTCTCTTGAGACACTTAAGAGACGCATGCAGAGCTGAGAAAGGAGATGTTTATGAGATGGAGATGACTGGGAATGAGTCAGCCAGTAAATGGTGTTTGTGAAATGCCCATAAATGCTAAGAGCAAATGCTGTTAATCTTTTGAATTTGCCTGTTGCAGACATGTTACTTAAAGGCAAATTATACACATCTAACTAGTTAAAGAAAGTTTTTAAGACACAAGTGGCCTACATTGAAATTAAAAGTAAAATAACAATCGCCTTGAATTTCCATAACAATTTGGAACAACTCAACGTGCGAAGTCACGCTTTTGTTATCTCGTTCCGCTGACTGTGTCGTGAACTGCGCTCCTTTGCAATCCTTACTTTTAAAATGGTTATTATTCAGCAAACGTTTGGATGTGTTTGGTTTCTTTCAGCTTTGCTGCTCAGATTGAATTCACGAGAAATAAAAACAAGTTCATTCATTGAACGAGTTGTTTAATTCACCATACCAATGTCTGGGACTCCAGGACAGGGGCAAACCATGTGTCAGTGTACATTTGTCGGGTTGTTGTCAGTAGGTTATAATTAAAATTTTTCGCAACCAATGTCAATCGCTTCATTCAGTTTTGTTGAAACAAAAGATAAGGCAATTTTAAGAGAACTAAAAGAGAAAATGATGATGACTGAATGTTGTTTTGCACAACGTTCAGAAGAAACCGAAGCCAACCGATTTGTAGATCTTTTCTGTGATACTGTCAGCCGCTCATGCCTCACAGACGGAAATTTACCCAGGCTCGTGAATATTCAAAGTCTTATTACCAACCGTAAATTCTGTATGCATCGCTTGTGAAACCAGGCTTTAGCTTGCTCGTGTTTGTCAATTGACAAGTTTCACAGCTTTTATTACAAGTAAACAATCTTCCACAATAAAAATTAGTCACTACTTTTTTTCGCCGAGGTATTACCACGTCTTTTGTGCCGCACCGTTTGCTAAAGCTCGGTTGCACTCGTCTTTTCCTCAGTTTCACTTTTTGACCACCGCGGCGGATGCAAGGTCAGACCATGCGGCAAAGAGGAGTCCTATTGAGGGTCAATACTTTCAGGCGGTACTGTGAGACATGGTTGACCACCCCGATAAGTTTTCAATGTGTTCATTGAGATGCACAATGAATGCAAAAAATTCAAATTCTTGCAAGCTTATCCAGCTGGGTTAGCTTAATCAGGCTTTTCAAGAGCAACCTGGTCCTGGTGTATAACTGCTTACTGGTGAATTAATTATTGATTAACCAAGTGTGATGGACTAGCATCCCATCCATGGGAGAATAGAAAAACAGCTGTCTTCCTGATTGGCACTGATCTCTTATTAATTTCCTAATATAATTATTTTTTTCTTCACCAGTGAACACGCATGTTCATGCTGATCATGTGACAGGAACAGGGATTCTGAAGAATCTCACGGGCTGCAAAAGTGTAATCTCTAAGATAAGTGGAGCTTCAGCTGATGTGTTCATAAATGATGGAGAGAAAATTGACTTTGGAGACCAGGTTAGTAGTGGTGCATTTAGATATGTTTACTTCACTTCCTCATCTGCCCAAACTAATGGGGATCTTTTTTCTTTCCTTTCAAAACTGGCACATTTTGTTAATCAAACATGGAGATTCACTGTACAATCATGTAGTTAGCTAGGAGAGTCAGAATGATACATGTATGTCTGCATAATTTATATATTCCTGTGACCAATCATGCCAGTGCTTACCTGCCTGCTTTCAATTTGCATGTAATGTAGTTACTGTATTTTCTCGATAAAATGCCCCCCGCATAAATTTATTTAAGAATCAGTAGTTTTGACCAGTTTAATTGAGGTCCAGCGTTTATTCAAGAAATGCAATTTTCAGCCATTTTTTTCAGGTTGAGTTATTATTACCGATCCTGGGAGACCTGGGGCAGTTTGTCAGTTCAGGATGATTACTTGCTTCATCCTGCACCTGGATTACTCAAAGTTAATAGTATTATGGTACCGTACATACGTCACGTGTACCATGCTGCAATCAAGATTATTTTCTATCACTAACAAACAGAACATAAACAAACGAACAATTATTCTTGTCACAAGGTCTGAAAAATCGTAAACAAAGCTTTCGACTGTATCGCACAGTCTTCATCAGCAATTAAAGTGAGCTCACGTTGTCACGTGAATGCAAATTGTTTAATCACGTGACAACAGATTGTCAAAAATGGCAGGAAGATCATAGCCCCTGTCTCTGTTCAGTGTTGGGCGTTCACATCTGATATGAATGGCCTCCTTGATTTTCCTTTTGATATCTACTGACTCTTTATCAAGAATCTTGACTCCTTCCCAGTCAATCTCGTGGTTGGCCTGAGACTGGTGTTCCCGGAAAACAGATGTTGTTTGTTTCTGATGTTCACCCAGTCGCTTCTCCAGAGTTCTCGTTGTCTCGCCAATGTAATGCTCTCCGCAGTCGTTGCATGTGATGTCGTATACCATGCCCGTCTTCTTTTCAGTTGGTGTCCTGTCTTTTGGATGGACTAAGATGGACCTCAATGTGTTGTAAGGCTTGTGGTATGTGTGGATGTCTTGTGCCCTAAAGACTCTACTAAGATAGAACATAAACAATATATGAATTTGCTTGTAACCAGCCCTTGTGACCTTGCCCGCAAATACATGTAAATGCTGGGACCTTAATCCAATGTCGGGTCCCTGATTAAACGCACCCAGCATTTATTTAAAAATTGGCAGTTTGGATCCAGCTTTTTTTTTTTTTTGAGGCCAGCATTTAATTGGGGTCCGGCATTTAATTGAGAAAATACAGTATTTCATCATCAAATAATATTAATTATATTAACATGTAGTTATTATTAAATTAAATAATACTTATGATATCACTTATGATTCTACAATCTATTGTAAGGTAACCCACAAAAAGTAATCATTAAATTTAATTAGCCTTGGAGATTAGCTGGTTCAGTGTAACTTGTAAAGCACATTGAGTTCTATTCCTTTCAATGGTCTCTTGATCACTCTAAAACTTACCTTCAGTTTCAAGTTTCCAAGCCTCAGCCACAGCTGAAATTAATTTCTTTTAATTTATAAGTTTACATCATAAAAATTCCATGTGTTGTGGCACTTGACCCAAACTCAGATCAAAATGTATCTGAAAGAAGATATTTTGGCTACTCATCTCGTAGGCCTCCACTTTTCCCTCTCAACTTTTTTATTAATTCTTTTAATTTCATTTATCCTAGGCACTAGAGGTCCGCTCCACTCCAGGACATACAAATGGTATGTTTTATACAAGTCATGTATGTACCACAGGTGGCCCAGACTTCATAATACCATTAATATGTGACATTAGTCTGTTGCCTATTGTGTTACAGGTACAATTCTAGCCATTTATAAGACAATGTATGAGTCAGAATGACTCGAAAATTGCTCTAAATTCTGCATGTGGAAAGTAATTGAAATAAAAGTAGCTTACTTATCCGGCTGTAGGTTTCCATTTCTGCTCTGTCTCAAAGCATAATCGATTATTTTGGCCACAGGATTTGGATTTCTTATCGTGCAAATTGCACCATGCCACAGTCCCTGGGGAAATTTCATTGGAAACAGTCAAAAATTGCCCTGTGCCTCTCCATGGCTGGAGGTGATTTTGTCACTATGGCATGGTCGCTTAGCTAGAAGTTCAAATCCTGTGGCGGAGATAATCAATTACACTTTGACACCGAGCAGAATTGGAATATTAATTCCAAGAGCTGGTCATTTTGTGGAATTTATGGAGCTTTAAGTGTGGGCCGTGGGCCAGTAGGTTGCCCACCTTTCATTTCTCTTTGGGGGATGCAAACCGCCAGAAGGTAAAACTCACGTAAATGGCTCTAAACCACCTCAAAATAACGCAATACAAACACAAAGTAACTGCAGCTACGTTATTTCAATTATTTTCCGCATGTAGCATTTACAGTAGAGCAATATTTGAAGCATTCTCACACATTGTCTTATATAATTGACTATAATTGTAACACAATCGCCAACAGACTAATGTCACATATTAATCGTATTCAACATCTGGGCTGCCTGTGGTATGTACATTTATGTGTGTATAGCTGAAAACTTGAATGGTGGACAACATGTAAACTTGCCTGTGGATGAGGTTAAAATGTCAGAACCAAGACTTCTCAAACTACTGCCATTGAACACCAAAGGAGAGGCCGGGTGGGGTGAGGGGAGGATTTCCAAGGATGTCAGGGGACTTGCCAATTGACATTTCAAGAGTTTGAAAAAAGGTTTATGGTGAATCATGTCAGAGGTTAGGTGCTTCAACTTTAACAGCAAGGAACTAGACAGTGCATGGACCGCTTTTATATTTAATTAACATTCTAGTCTTGAAGGCTATCCATTCCTGCCAAAGATGACTTTTCTTGACTTCTGATATAATAGTATGAGTGCAGGAAAGGGTGTTAATAATTTAAAAGTAGACATACTTTTGGTCTTGTCACTGTTAATTTCCATGTATGATTAATAAACATTCAATGCACAGTACTGTATGTAGTTACCTGTATTGAACATTAAGCAGTGAAATTGAATGATCAATGCCAGCAGGACAAGACTAGTAACTAAGTGTTTTTCAGAGAATCCAAGTTTTTAATTTTTTTGGCATTTTCTTCTTCACTGACCAAAAAATATTTATATTATTTCTTGAATTGCAGGTTGTGTAACATATGTGAATCATACTGATAGGATGGCCTTTACTGGTGATGCTCTTTTGATCAGAGCCTGTGGGCGAACGGATTTTCAAGAGGGTAGGGGTGTGATTAACTCATATCTTCTTCTATATTGACCTATTTGTAACATTTTAGTTGCCACTTTGAGAATCAAGGATCTGGTCATGCACTGTCAAAAAAATACAAGAAGGACCATATATCAGAACATCATACTTACTACTGTCAGTCATGGTAATTGATTCAATGTTGAAGAGGTTTACTGGCCAACTAAATAAACCATTGACGGTTAAGTCAGTCACTCTTCAGACTTGCTGGTTCTCCTGGACTGTTGTACATGTAAGTTCGATTTTTGAACATGTTTAATGATATATTACTCGTACAACAGTACATGCATAAATACCGTAAAATACCGCGTTAAAGCCCCCGGACATAGGCCCCCCCTCCTGGTTGTAAGCCCTTCTATTTGCTAACAAATATAATTCCAGATATAAATTCCCCTGGATGTAATCTCCCCCTGTATATAAGACCCCCGGTTATAAGCCCCCCTGGATACAAGCCCTCCTATTTGCTAACAAAGATATTACTCTACATATAAGTCACCCCGAATATAAGCCCCCCCTAGATATAAGCCTCCGGGATGTAACCCCCCCCCCCCCCCATCTAATGTATATCCCTTAAATGAAGTTATATAAGCCCAGGGCTTTATTAACATGGGATTCTGCGGTAGTCCATTCATTCAATGGATTCATTTGTATTTCAATTAAAGGAAATCCTGAAACACTGTATGACTCGGTAAGAAGTAAGATCCTGTCACTGCCTGAAGATTATTTGCTTTATCCTGCTCACGACTATTATGGTTTGTATAACACTTAATTAATACACGACTGGTAATTTTGTTTGTTTAGGTAACTTCATCTTTTCAATCTGAGTTCCATGATTTACAAAATTAATGCAATTGTTTTACTATCTACATGGTAGGAATATAACTCATTGTCACATATAATGATTTTCATAGAAAAATAATCAGAGCTATTCGACTATTTAACAATTATTCCATGAAACCGCGTTGGATATGAAGTGATAAATAACCAACGAGCGCGTAGCGCGAGTTGGTTATGATCACTTCATATCCAACAAGGTCGAATGGAATAATTGTTTTAGTATATTCTTAATCGGGTTTTTGCCGCCGATTTTTATTTCAACAATTTTACAGAGCGGAAAATTTTTAAACTTGGCGCACTGTTTTCCATATAAGGTAAAACTCCGACTAATGGCTCATAGTCGGAGTTTTTGAGCCAATCAGAGAGCTAGAAATGCAATAGTCGGAGCTGAGAATATACTAATACCATCATAGTTCAAGCAACTTATGAATAGCATGGTTTTGGTTTTTCAGTGCCAACAAAGGAGATGGTGAACCTGACGTTGTGCCTTCTTTTTTTCTCTCTCTCTCACTGCCCTCTGCCATCCCCACTTTTCTTCTTTAACCAATGCCACTCTAAAGCAAACATTTACAATAGCTACTTTGGTCAATAACTACATGAAATGTTCTGTCACAACTCAAAGCCAATGGATGGAGTTCTTTAATAATTTGCTGAATCATGAGCGCTTCAAAGGTGGTCTGGTGACCACAATAGGCTTGAAGAATTACGCAGGCTCAGACAGTATTTTGGTGAGAATTTAAGGCATTTTTATTTTAGGTGTGACAACCACCACTGTTGGCGAGGAATTGAAGTACAACCCACGACTTACTAAATCAAAACAAGAGTTTGTTCAGATCATGGAGGCTCTTGGATTGACAAGACCAGCTAAAATGGGTAACCATGATGATTCCATGTATCTATAATAATATTAAGGTTTTGTTTTTATTTTCTTGGTTTTCATGTGACTTCATCGCCACCGTATTGAGGGACATTAACAAAAGATTTCAATCTATTATTTGTGTCATCCAACAGGGCCGTCTGGCCTTCGTCCTTTGAATTTCTTGGGATTGGTTGTAAACTGTCGCTAGTGAACACTTTATGTCTTGTATATGAGTAAGAGTAAAGATAAGTACAGGCTGGATTTTAGTTTAACCCGGCTAAAGCTCAGAGGAAACTGTAATGGATTAACTAGTAACTACAATGCACTGTTACTTATTGAGATAGGTAGTCCTGAAAGTTTTTTTGAACCAGATTTATCAAAGTATCCTTAAGATAAGTCTTGAAATTTGTTCGCATCTTAACTTTTGATGTAAAATAAAGAAACCAGCTCTTTAGTTACTCTTTTGTATTTACAGATGTCGCTGTGCCGTTAAATGTCATGTGTGGCCCATCCCAACTGGGCGAGTCAAAACAGAGGATGGATAAGTGAGGGGCATGGGGCAAGTGCAATGACGTCATAACGAGAAAAGTCCAGGCGTTGACAATCTGAAAATCTCTAACTGAAAAGGACTGGAGAGAGAGTTTTTAATTTTTAAATTTCTGATATCCACCCTTTTATTTCTAACCGTAAAAGGAGCTCAGTCACGTTATTTTCAGTTTTTTGGCCACGCACATAATTACATTAAATTGAAGAAACCTTAAAATAGCAGTTTACTAAGATAGAAAAACACCAAAGGGGTAGTAATAATAACAATAAACCATAAAGGAACAAGGATGGTTAAGGATGGAGAAGATTAACACGGATTACCGTGACAAACGACGAACTCGAATAATTTAGGCTAAACTTTTCAAGATGAACAAACGTGACGAAGCTCTTAAAGCAAAATTCCAAGGTAAAGCTCCTTTGCCCTCGAAAATAAGTAGCCAAAGCATTTTAATGACCAGCTACTGGGAAGTAATAAATAATGGTAATAGGACTGAGTGGAGTCCAATTCGGTCTGTAATCATACGAGTGATTGACAAAATCGGACGAGCGCGAAGCGGGAATCCGATTTGTTAATCACGAGTATGATTACAGACTGAATTGGACGACACGATGTCCTGTTACCAATTAATCAAAACTATGACAAAATTCGGGAAACGAACAAACCATCGATTGATCGCTGAACGATGAAACGTCGTAATGAATGCTGAAAAACACAGCAGTTTACTCAACAAAGTGCATCGCAACAGCCCGCGCAAAATGACGCGTACTGTCCAATTACAAGCATGACGCGTACACTGTCCAAGTAATGCTCAAATCGGGCTGCTGATAGCCAATCACTTTCGAGAATTTTGTTATAGTTTTGATTAACTTTGTAACATGCCTTAAAAAGCAAAGCATAACAAACAGAAAAGACTGAAGGAAATATTAATTAGCTACGTAGTTATTCCAGATCTTAAGCGGTAACAGGTTGTTTTGCCACATACAGGTGCTTCGTTAAACTCAGAAGTGCTCAGCATTGTCTTCGATACATTTTAAAATAAAACAGCTGAATTTGTGTTTGGATTGCGTTGTAGCGTAACACGGAGACATCTTGTCATGAACGGGGGGAGGGGGGATGGGGGAGCTGGTCAATCGTACAAAGCGTGCGTGACACATGAAAAGATGAGTTGGCCAACTTGCAAAGTCACACAATGCTTGAGCTTAGAGGAACTCTAGCTCATACTTTATCGTCACCGTCATGGTTCGGCCAGTCCAGAAATGATCTGTAACGCCACCCTTCCAGCCAATTTTTTGATGTCCTACGGTGGTATACGAGGGGCTGTTTCAATTACATCGTTCAGGGTGGTGAATGGCCTAATAATATAATGGCAAAGTTTTGTCACAAAGAGCGTTCACAAGAAACGTTTTCAAGGACGATTTTAACTTTGCAAAGAATCTGATTAAATCAATGGCCAAAACTATGCACATGTCAGAAAGGTGTTCTGATTATGAACAAGAGAATGAAGAGTGAGAGAGTGAATCCCCCATAAAGGCTTTGTATTCCTAAAGTAATTCATCTCAAGTGATTTTTAGACCAGGCAGCCGCACCCAACTGTTTCGCGGATGTAAAAATCGTGTAAAGCCTCTCTGGCTGTTCACGTCAACAAAATCAGCAATTTAGGAAGTTGGCTATTTCCAGACCCTCAGATTTCCGGAACTAAGAGTTATCTAACTTGAGAGGCATATTGGGAATAAAGCCTCCATGGGGCATTAACTTTTACACTTTATCCTCTCTTGCTGTGAGCCATTTGTCTCGAAAATAGGTAATGCCTTTGATTTGTGGTGTTAATCTCAACTCCCACCCTGACAGCTTCAAACAACCCCCCCCCCCCCACCCCCTTAACCCCAGCGGGAGAAACTAGGACCTGGGGCCTGTTTTTCGAAAGCCCCGGAAACTTTTCGGGCCCGAAAAGCCACAGTCTTAGTTAATCGGTATTTAAAGAGAGAGAGGTCTACACGCCTGAAACTTCTCGTACGGAATGGAACCTCTGTTTAAATTAAGAATATGTGAATAAACCAGCTCTGTAATCATAAGGTTTGAGATTTTGCTACTGCTTTCCGGGTGCGAAAACTTTTCGGGGCCTTCGAGAAACGGGCCCCTGAACTGAAACTTCGACCTTTACGTATACTGCTAGGGTGCGGTTTCATTAAGCGGTCAGGAAGATAATTAAGGTATACAGAGAATGACGGGATGGCTTGGGATCCCGGGGAAATATCAATTGTTAAATATTCCAATCTCTATGGTAGTATCCGAATGTCGAAGTCCATATGAGATCCAGGTGCTAACGTTCTACAACAGGAGCACCTTGTTTGCCCGAAAGGTGAAAAATTTTTGCAAAGCCTTAGCTTTCTCTGCATATGCCACTATTTAGTGGATTTCTTTCATTCAGACACTAGATTTCCGATGGATACTGCGTAGTCATTGCTCCCTGGAATTTGTATCACTCGTTCGCCCTCTCCTTGGTTCTAGACTCCTTGTTTGAATATCGAACAGCAGTTCTTTCTGAAACTGAGCTCTCTAGTTCTTTGACTTGAAAGTTTGAGTGACGCATATATAACGGAGGGGCACTGAGCTGTGATATATGGGGGGTAAGTGATAAAGGTGATGCGTAAAGGGTTTCAAAATAAAACAGTAGCCGTTTTCAATCATCGCATACCTTGCGAGACTTATACTCCCTTCTCTTGAAAGAAGAGAATCTCTGTCTTGCAAGGTATAATCAGAACAAGCTAGAACTTCCGATCCGTGGAGTAGATTCATCCATGGCCACCGGAAGCAAAAATGAAGAAAAAACATAAATTAAAATCACAGTACAAGCTATTTGATTTTGTTACTGAATTATGAAAGTACCCAGGGATTTGATTTCAATTTTACATTAGCCTAGCAATCTTCCAAGCGTTAAGTTAGTTGGAGCGCGACGCGCAGAAAAAAAGGTGGAACGCAGTAAATGTGGCCAACATCAGCCGTACTCATCTCACAACAGTTATTAGCTCCAGAAAATTTATCACACTCATCCCGAGAGGCGTTTGGAGTTCATAAATTTGTAAGTCTTCATATACCGATGAGTAATGAGTATCATCATCATCATCATTTTATTTAGTAATGCAGGTTACAAAGATTGGCAGCCAGTGAGGCTGATGTGGACCTACAATTAACTAATAAAATGTGAAATAATAAACAAAATAATTTCTAAAATTACCCCATGGTATTTAAATATACAACTGACTATAATCAAATTAAAAATAAATTCAGTATCAAATCAATAAAATGAAGTCTTTAGACTAATAAAATTTTCAAGCTGAAATTTCAAAACAATGCCGTCAGTGGACAACAACGAGTGATCATGTTTTGAATAATCATTTACAACTTTCTATCTCTGTCTACACATATCATAAACTTGTATATATACCTCGATGGTAACGAGATAAACGCCTCTGCGCAGCGATATATATATCTGTATTCTAGATCTACATAAGCGGTGTCCTTTATCTTCAGAAAATGCTTTTCAGTATCTATATTAGTTTGGGTGGAATCCTTTGGATGGATGATCCAGATCCAGACGACGATCGAATAGTATCCCATGATGCATCTGGTTTAGGCTTATATTATCACTGCGTACGTGACGTCATCATTTATTCCACGCTCTTGGGATGAAGCCATGGCGTGCTTTCACACTTGGCTGGATTCCGTGGCTTCTGCTTTTAAGAGTACCGAGTTAGTTTATATTCACTGCGTTTCAAAGGAGAATTTTGCCGTTACAGTGAAGGGTTTTACTTGTGTTTCGTTGGTCTGTCGAGAAATGCATATAAGCTATGTCGAAAGCATGAACGAACGAAGAAGAGCTCTCGCCCCTGTGGTTGTTGTGAATTCGCCCACGGACGAATTATTCGCTGGGGTAAGACGTCCTGTGCTGATACGAATAAGTTACAACAGGTACATTCTCCGAAGAGAAGTAAAGGGGTTTTCTGATTATTCTTTTGACATCTCTTGTCCGCTTCTTAGCAGGTTTGTTCCGTGTTGTTCCGTTTGCTGCATGACATCTCTTGATTACCGCTCCATTGAACTATTGAAATTTACGAAGTTAAACACTCCATTACTAAGGCTAGTTATCACTGCTGAGCATTTTGCAGTTTCGGAAAGAATAGTAACCAAAACATCTTCGAAAATAATCATTTTGACCAAGCTCGGGAATAAAGCGCCAAACGAACTGAAACTTGAAGCAGACATTCACACACGCAACACTGGTATGTTACGAAATTTCAGTCCACTTCAATCGCTTAAAAGGTCATAAAAATGTGGGTACTTCTCGGTACTTCTTTGCCAAAAATCATTACTATGTCTATATTTTGTGGCGTGATGCCGAAAAATCGAAGACATCAACATACTGTCCAAAGAAAAGCGAATATTCATGACCTTGTTACGGGTCAACGAACACTTTGTGATGCGAATAGTCATATAACACAATCAAAGACAAGAATACTATAATAAGGCCGCGCTCTTAAACACTTACAAAACATTATAATCGTGTCAAAGATTTAAATAATGCACTTTTCCAACCTTTTACTGCAATGATAATAAGAAATAGACCGCGGAGAAAACCACGTTATTTCACGCTGAAATCCATGATAACTTCGATGTTGCGTCACGTACGTAGAAAATTGAATCATGGGATACTATTCGATCGTCGTCTGATCCAGATCAGAAATATCACTCGGATTATGGCGCATCAAAGGAACCGATCAATCTTAGCCCAGAGTTTATCGGGATCATTATGTAGTATTGTATATTTGGAAGTTGGTTCTTCATACAGATATAGATGCATGACAGCAGCACTCCAGTTCACAAGTTCTTTCCAGCTGACCATACAGAGAATGTTCAGTTAAAAGCTGATAACCCAACACAGAAGTGAAATATCATTTGGTGAAAAACAGTGGCCCGTTATTGCACATCCCCTACTTACATCAACCATGAATATGATTTCCCCATTTCTAGAAGCCATTTAACCACGCACGACAGCCATCGCCATCACTACCCCAACACCTCTTCTTCCATCATAGCCACGTCCATCAACACAACCACCACCACTTCCTACACATCCCCCACCATCGTCTCATTTTCCTACGCCACCTCCACCACTGTCAACCCCCACCCATCCTCCTCCACCACCGCCACCAGCATTATCGCCATGCTGAGCCACATCCCGCCGCCTCCAGACTCTCTTCATCAGACACATTCTCACCTAAAAAAGTCAGGCAAACCATCGTTGCAGCCACACGGTAAGTCCTCATTGAAGTCGTAGTGACAAACTTTTTCTTCGGAAGTTTCCAACATGTCCTGCCTCACTGAGAGGCAGACGTTGGTGGGTACCTTTGAACTCAAATACCCGGCACTGTAAATGGAAGGAGATATGAAGCCCGAGGGAGATGTTTGCGAAGAAGGCGACGATTTCCGCGATGGGTGTGAGACGTAGGGGATACACAGAAGGTGCAAGACTGACACCGAGAACGCCAGAGCGAGAATCTGAGGAATATTTTGTGCACGAGGGGAGATTATCACCGTATTCAACTTGAGATCTACTTGCACAGTGGTGTCAGGGTCCAATTGCATCGCAAACACGCCATGGCCTAATTTGCGAACTGAGCACCAGCCACGATCACCAAACAACTTGTAGACCTTTATTGCGACATAATGCTGCCATCCTAGTATTCCTCTGTCTGATTTTTTCGTCAGCTTACCGATACAAACGCCCCAATCTTTATTACCTCGAATCAGCATGGCTCTCTCACCCTCATTCTCGTTCGGGACAATATTCTTCTGCTGGTCTTCAACGGCACTTCGTTCTGGGAATGTACCTGGGCTGATTGTGTGGGATGTTGCCACAACCTGATCATAAAGGTTAATTATCTCCAACGCAGACAGCAGCGCCTCTGATGAATGAACAACACGGTAACTGAACACTCGATATCCTCTCCAGAGGACAGGGTGGGTAGAAGAGTCACAAGGTACAGACACCTTCGCTAGATCACTTGGGGAAAGCATCAGTTCTGGGAAACTAAGCACCATCGATGGATGGTTACAGGGCACAAACTTCTTCATGGGTTGAACTTTGAAGCAGTGTTTGATGATGCTCGGAGGATCTATCTTGAGGGTTAACTTCACTGTGTACTGTGCACTGCAGAAAGGAACGTCAATCGTGATTGGCTGGCTAGATACAGTAGCGGCTTCAGCGTCAGCCACCTCCTGAACATAGGGGAGAAGATCTACTTGGCACTTTTCAATTAACCTCGTACGGAATATCTCCCACTTGTAAACAGAAACAATAATGGCTGGTTCTGCGCCATTCTCGATTGTAAATCTTTTCGGTGCACCGAAATTTTCTTGAATAATTCCTTTGAAGGTTTGGCTGTAAAGGATTCTTCCCTCCAAGTTTTCTACCTGAATTACGAAGTTTAACAGCCTTTTTAATCCCACTAATTCAAATTCAACTTTTTGGATCTCACATGAATACTCCTGACAAGCAAGCAGTGTATACAGCGACTTTGGTGGTGGTGGACTAGGATCAGGTGGATCACCTCTGAACATGGCCCCTGCTTTCTCTAAACGCAATCCTGCCGCCTCCCACAAAGACCTCGTCTTCAATTCAATGTCGTACAAATTGGATTCTGGGGTTCGAACTGTAACATCTTGATGTAACGGCGTTCCAAACAACTCTGTTGTTGTCTGCTTGTAATTTAACGGGTGAAGTTGATGGGCGTGCCAGATAAGTTGGACATCGTAACAAGAAGCCATGGACACGTCTGGATGTAGCCTCTTTAGCTGCAGATGATGCCCATAGCGTTCTGCAGCACTTTTGAGAAACAAGTCGTCACTGTAGTGTGGCAATGAAACTTGGTAATGAAACTTGAACTGACGGTAGCAAGCTTCTTCCAGATTGTACTGAATCCTGGATCGGTATTCTGTTAACAATGTCGGGAGTTTTGTAAGATCTACTTCAAACGGCTCCCCTGGAAGTGCTCCATACCAGCGATCTCTGGTCAACTGAAGGGCTCGGTTCCTTTGGGTGGTGTTTAAAGGTGCATGGTCTAACACTGAGGATACAATATTGAGGCAGTCCTGCTCGTAGTAAAATGGAGCCAACATGTGCACATGCCAGACCCATGCGATGTCCAATGGAGCTGCTTGGAGGGCTGGCGATGAGCCAGATCTTGAAGCAAATGGCAACCAAAAGAGCTCATATCGTTTGATGGCGTTTTTAACAACAGATCCTTTGCTCAGGTTCGGATAATAGTCCACCAGTTTAAGGAACTCGAGTTCGTTCTTGGCTGCCTGGATCAGATCTATACCAAGTGTTTGGGACAAATTACCATCTCTTGACATTCGGGAAACTCCGGAGTACAGTCACCCAGGGATCAGTGCCACTCTCTGAAAGATCGTTTTCAAAAGAGAAAAACAAATTACTAGACCATACCCGACATAAATAAGCGTCTCAAAATCGCAGACGCCAAATAAAATTAAGGTCTTTTGGTATAAATAAAATCGTGGTATTTTTTGACGGTGATTTGAATTTTTCCAGCTATTTGCAACACACGTTCTACTTTGTTATGCAGAAGTTTGCATTGTTACTACCTATTGAGGGACTATCGATGGTATTACAATTTATTCTTCTAATCTTTCACGAGTGTTTCTAGAACTCAATAGAAACAAGTACAAAATGTTTTTATTTCTTTTGGAGGACACTGCTGGAATAAAAGAAAGGAAAATCACTCGTTTATTTCGATTATCAAAAGCAAATTCTCTGCGCGGGCGCCATCACACATTACGTCAACAGCTCGTGCCGTGATTCTTATTTGTACTTCTATTGTAACAATAAAGTGTTTCTGTCTCAGACCTGTGGGTTGAGAGGTGCCCGAGGGTATTTTATGTCACATTCCCCAGCTGTAGAGTTCTTAAACATCGTCGTCAGAGTCCCTGCTTTGAGCTACCGCCACTCAAGACATGAGTACTTTTACATTTATTTTTGTCTTTCAAATTCGTTCATGACGTCAAGTCATTCGAAATTAATTAAAAATGTTAACTTCCTTATTCTTAAAATCCATCTTGAAAGACTTCATGTATACGTGCACACAGGATTACAAAACCTCTAGTTGAGGTGGAGATACGTAACTGAAAACAGGGTGAAACAGTCTGGAGACATTTTACCTTGTTTATATATGTTTAAGTTAATTTACATTGCCATGTTCAAATTTGACAAATATTTAAAACAATAAAGGTATTAATTGACGTGACAGCAGGAATCAGTAAAAAGAACACGACTGATTACCTTGTAAAAGACCCTTCGCTCGGTATACAAACCGCCATGGAGTAGCGGCATTTATGCATATGTCTTGGCATCTTTGAGGCTGATAAATGTTGTGCCACTATAAATTTTGAACAACTTGGAAATCGTGACTATTCACACGAAGAGTTTCGTTCCGGAACCAGCTGAGGGCTCATGGGTCAAATAACTCTCTGCCTTTGGAAAACTGTTCGAGCGTTTAACTCACGATATGAAGGATTTCGTAGCGCACAAGAAAAAAATGGCCATAGAAACTGACAGTGACTTGCAACACTGATAATTTGCCAGTATTCAGCGCAAATGAAATCAATAGTTACGGCCAAGATGAGGTTCGTTCGCCAGATTAATTTGTAAACTGAAACGCCCTTATTAGCGGAAGTTAAAGGCATTTGTAGTGACGGTTATGCTAAACTGCTCTTACATTTGTCGATTTTTCGTCATTAATGTTTTATGTTTCTAGCCTTCTTTTTACATTAAGCAGGGCACTGACCGTGGTTTAAATCTGCCCTTGAGAAACATAATTTACATATATCTTCACAGACCCATGGAAAGTTCAAAAAGAAAATCCAAGGGGTAAATAACGCGTTACATGTATGACTGAAATCTAACAAGCTGGAATAAATAAAGAGATAAATACTTTCTAGGCAAGATGTAACACCAATATCTTTTCTTGAAACTCGCTCATAATATTTCTACTGAAAAAGCGCTGTCACAATTCTTGCACTGCATGTGCTTGTTGTCCAGTTCACGCAGTCGACACAACGACGCGAGCTGAAGAAAAAGAAAAAGTTCTGTTCTCGTACTTTTGCTTAACATTCTTGTTTGTCGTCATGAGGTTCCCCAGTGCAGAACATG